>NC_088369.1:27471993-27554493 GCF_034508935.2 Berghia stephanieae | reverse complement strand
TAATTCCCGTGCAAATCAGGACGTTTTCTGGCATTGTTTTGCTCAAGCCCAAGCGAGCTTGCTGTTTTGTGGCGATTTACCTTCATTTTGATTCTTTGAATTTTTCCGCTACGCCTGCCGAAGTTTCTTCTTGATACTTGATAATTCACTTCTACTTATTAATAATAATAATTCAGTGTATTGGCCTGAAGTCATATTTATTTAAGTTTTTTTTTCTCTGTCATTTACTGATTGAAAATCAAGTTTGCTCATTGCTACATTATTCTAATGTTGTCACAATGGCTGAGCTGTTTGTGGATCGCAATTCAGACTTGTCGAGCATCGATAAAGTAGATGCGAGTCCCGTGAGGAATAAATTCAATTGGTCATGGCTAGAAGTTAAAGATGATAATGGTGATTATTTTTCTATGTCAAAAAAATTCCAGAGGCAGGAATATGACTTTGATGAAGTCATCTTTACCTATATGAATGACATGCTTATTTAGCATTCCTTCTACATCAAATTATGGCAGTCATACTTCCAGTAAGAAATAACACCCACTATTTTGATATATTGTATTTATCACTCTCCTTTCCAATGATGCCCTTATTTTTTAAAAAAATAATTGAATCTTCAGTTTGTCGAAGAGTTTCAGTCAATTTTTATAGAGCTCATTTACAGGTCTATGAAAGAAAGAGTGAGAGAGAGAAACAAAGAAAGAATGTAGAAAGACCGGGAGAGAGAGAGGGGGGAGAAATAGAGAAAGAAAGAGATTGGGAAAGAATGAAAGAGGGAGAGAGATAGAAAAAAAGAGAAAGTAAAAAGAAAGAGAGAAGAGAGAGAGAGAGAGAGAGAGAGAGACTAGAAAGAGGAGCTACATAGCGTTAGCTCTCCTCTTTCTAGGGAGAGAGGCTGCTAACTCGCCGCACCTGAACGAAGTGAGTGAGAGTTTTAGAGCTAATGGCGTCTACTCAGCCAATCTGTTACTATTTATAAATCTATTACCGCAACGCCGTAAAAATAGCCATCAGAACCGTCTTTACGGGACTGTAAAAATAGCCCCGAGAACCATCTTTACGGGACTGTAAAAATAGCCCCGAGAACCATCTTTACGGGACTGTAAAAATAGCCCCGAGAACCATCTTTACGGGACTGTAAAAATAGCCACTGCGATTAATTATTAGGAACTTTGGTAAAAAAAAAAAAATCAAATTGGATTGAGCTGAATGAAACCTATCCTGTATCATTTTAAAGCGCTTTTCAACACGATTCTAATGGTACCACAATTTTGAAAATTAGATTAGAGGAAGAACAGTATACTAGTACTAGTTTAAAGGCTGAAAAATGTACTCCTAGGGAGTCTATTCCCAGTAATGACATGAAGGGCAAAAGTCCCATTGAAAAAATAAAGACAAAAAACAACTTCCATCCTCCGATATAAACAATAAAATAAAAGATGTAATTAAATAACAAAACAAAGCCAGTGCTAGGAACTTCCTGAATAACAGCCTACTCTCTATTTGCCTTTGTTATTTACTGATGGACTTTTTTACCTGAAAGTGTTGCATTTCCGGTAGTGACCACCATTTGGATTTCACAACTGGTCTTAAATGGCTGCTGACATTTGAGTTAGGATTTTGCTGGAATGAGTTCAGGGATGTGGTATATAACTTTGCCCTGAATTTGATTTTATTGAAAAGTTAAGGTGTTAAAGTCCACAATGGACGGTTATTGGCAAACACTGTCTGGCAATAACGATGGACAGTTATACACAGACACTTCTTTAAAACTCCGCTCTTTTAAACATTTATCCACATCCCAGAATTTGGAATGTTTCGAGTCTGAATAGTCTCCTGTGTCTATTTGGACTCAACTACCAATGGCCATGCGCAAACACAGTGGAACACAGTACTGGTGGTGGGAAAGAGTGTGACTGATGGAAGCAAACAAAGAGTTCAGAGAAAATTCTGTTTAGCCCAATGGAATGTTTTTTGACACCCGAAACTCGGATGTACTTTCGTCACCAGATAATTCGACACCCGAACCGCGCAGTACATGTGACCGTACAAAACCGGTGAAATCAAATCAATCGTCTTCCTTGTCAGTCGCAGTCCACAGTTACCATCAGCGGAGATGACTTGCTCAAGGCCACACAGCGTAGCGATGGGTGATCGTACTTGTATTTTGCCATTCATGTTTATGAGTACTAGTTCTCACTAAACTGTATTAACCAGATTATAAAAGTTCAAGGTTAAACATAGTTTTGTGTGTTGGTCTGTTATATTTCCGGATGGCAACGTTGTGAGCTTCTTAGTCTTAGCCAAGCACACACCATCTATAAACGTTCAAGGTTACACATTGTTTTGTGTGTTGGTCTGTTATACTTTTGGATGGCAATGTTGTGCACTTCTTAGCCAAGCGCATATTATCTATATTGATAGATATATACCATTTCTACACATAAAGCTTTAGGTCATCTATTATTATGAGATGTTGCAAATAGAAGGAAGGAAATTGACATCACTTAGCCCTTTGTTTTTTTTTAACCAGCCATTTGTTCTGATTAGTTCTCACTAATTTCTATCATTCAGAATTAAAAACGTTCAAGGTTACACATCATCTTGTGAGTTAATTCGGTTGGTGGATGTTATGAGTATTTAAGCTTTTTCGCTAAACGCACGGCATTCTGTGTTGCGAGGTTGTCGCACAGTATCTGTAATTGTATACCCTTTGCTGTTTAAGTCATCTGTGCCAGAATAATGTGACCTATAGGTAGAACGAAGTTGATGTCACTTAGGTCTGAGAGAGAGCATATGTGTGTGTGTGTTTGTGATAGAAAGAAAGAAAGCAAGAGAGAGAGAGATGGTCGTGCAGTTGATGGTTTGTGTGTTTGCAAATAGGAACAATTGTAGAATTTTTGTCAACGCCCCCTACCCCAAGAAAACAGCATCAATATTTTTTACCAAAAAAAAGTTCTACCCTGCTTGGGATGCCGATTTCTTTGCTGACAATCCACGCCCCAAATTCAGGTGTCGAATTATTCTGTGACAAAATACACCAGAAACTCGGGTGTCGAATGATGCTCCCTTTGTCCAAATCAGTCTCTCAGTTGATATCCCTACTTCGGACTTTAGAATGAATGTTGTCTCTAATTCCTGATTTTATCTGGACATTGTGTAAAGTCGTTAGAAAAGCTTTTCCTTTATACCAGTTTCTTTGACGGACGTTTGTTCCTTTTGAAGGTTTTTAACTCGTTTCTTTTAAATTTCTAATGGACTTCCAAATGATCGATGATTTTGTCTTTCTCGCCAAATAGAGTAGTAGTAGCTATACCATTATCAGGCCTCGAAGTGGGCCGGGAAAACCAGGAAAAGCCGGGAGTTTTATTTTGAAAATTCCCAACCGGTAAATTCTGTGAAAATTGCCTTGGACCGGGAAAAGACCGTGAGAAAAATCCAGGTGAAACAACCCAACATGTATTTTTCTGCGTAATCATTACCCAACCTGCGAACGATCGGCTTAGAATTTGTATCTGTTTCGTTTATGAAAACTGGACTTTAGGTCAAGGTTAAAGCAATGTACTTTTACACATTTTATTATTCAATAAGCCATTTCTTTTAGAGTTTGAAATCTTTGTCGATTCAAGGTCTCCACAGATACCGGTATATCCCTCATCGAACACACTACTGGTAGTGGTAACTGGTCTAGATTTGATGAGCATGCTTGAAAATACTACCTTAAAATTCTCCCCAGAGCCTGGAAAAAAAGCAGGGAAAAATATTTTCCTGAATCACTTCTAGGCCTGCATTATTTATTATTTTCATTTGGATAATATTTTATGGAAGGAATAATTAAAATTACAATAAACTGAAATTTTTTCAAATACCAAAAAAAATATATTAAAAAATCTATATTGCAGCGGGAGACCAGGAGATTCAGGCTTGAGTCTGATTAACTGTTTATCGCACCTGCGCACTGGAGACTATTCAGACTTGAGTTGGAATAGCCGCAGCCGTTAAGTAAAGTTAATAAATTATCAATAAAAGCATAAAAATAATATCAACCACCAATAAATCAGTCGATGGTTACTATATACACGATTTGCGTCGACATTCATGTGGGGGTCATGGCCTAATGGTTAAGTCGTCTGCTTTAGAAGGCCTGTCAGAATCTGCACTGTGGGTTCAAAACCTGGTTCTGCCACTTTTTTATTTTTCTAAATAATTTTTTTTTGTCTTCTTTCTCAGGGCGCTGCAAATGATAAATATCCCTCAATTGCCAATTTAAAATCTTTTGAACCGTGAAGCACCTCAAAATACAAGGAGAGCTTCCATGTGCTTATAGAAATAGTGTCTCTGCACCATATATCAAATTTTGAAACAAATCCCAGTCGACATCTTTGACCATTTTGAGCCTTGAAGTTGACAAAAATTTGCGATTTTGGTGCACGTCGCAGTACGTGCTATGCGTTTTTATTCAAAAAGTTGTAATACCAGACCCATATTTTTGCTATATTATGTTGGACCATATGTTATTTATTGAGATTCAAATCACCAATGACCAAAAATGAAACATTAAAGTACTGAAAAAAAATATTGAAAAAATTCATTTTTTTGCCGAACAGCACAGGGAGCCATATTCAAGGGCAGATAACTCCAAAAGTTGATAAATATTTTCATTTTACTTCAAATAATTGTAATCTATGCTAAAAGTTGTACAGCATTACCAAATTTGAGAGAGTTAGCTTGATTAATAAAAAAGTTATAGCCTCTCAAAAATGGACCCACGAGCAAATTTGATTTTGACACGTTTTGAGACAAAATTTTTAAAAATTGTTAAAAATTCAAATATCCATATTCTGAACTGAAATTTTTTTTTTTTTTCATGTCTCATAAGTATCTTCAATTGAGCCAAGTGTGAGGAAAATCACAAGGGGTGTGTTTCCCACCCTTGATCCACTTAGCTGTAACTTACATAATATTCTTTTTGTTTTGAATATCAGTTTTTGAAAGCATTTTAGTGTATTCCTCTTAGTGGGATCCTGTGCTTGTCTAGGTGAGACTTTAAGTAAGTTGATTTCAAGCTAAGTACATTGTGATGGTGTGCTCTTGGAAACTATACCTGTTCCCTATTTGAACCATTCCCCTTTGTCTTACTTACTCTTGTGTGCTTTTCATTAATCTTGACTTTTTTGATAATCCCATTTTCTGTCTTTTTATTGGCACTGAAATGACCTAAAGTTGTTGGAAGCGCCATAGAACCCTTATACACAAAACAAATTTTTAGTGTATTTTGTTTTCACAGTTTGGAGATTTTCCACCAATTTAAAACTTTCCAAGACCATTGATGTGATCAAGGGGATCGATTTCAATATGTCTTCCACTCTGTCTTCATTTCTTGGGGACTGCAGATCAAGACTTGCATGCACCTGAAATTCATGGAAAAATATTAGTCACTAAATCTAGCTCTGTAGATTGATTAACGCTTCAAAGCCCCTTATATTTATTCAGTCATAGAATTTTAATTTCCATATCATTAATAAAACTTTAAATTATTTAAGATGTTTATATAGTTTAGTCCTAAATTCCTTTGCCTATGATATTTTTAATTATTTTTTTTTGTAGAGATAGGTAGGCCTGCAGATCTTTTTGATCTTTTGAGTACCCTTACTTATATTTTCTACTGATGTAAAATCTGAAAGAACTTTTCTTCCTACTCTCATTTTATCCTGGGATCATTATCCATTGTTGTATATTTGGCCCCTAGGTCAAGGCAGCCCTCTGCGTGTGAGTCCTGGCACACCGTCCAAGGCAGGCAGTAGCAAGGAGGAGATAATACAGTTTTATAAGGAATCCGGTCTCGATTCCTTAGCTAAAGATGTGAGTTGATTGTTTATAAGCAAATGTTTTGTAACCAGATAACTCTTTATGACACCATTAGAAATCTCATCATTAAGTAATTTAAGAATCTGAGAGGAAGTGAACTGAGTATACTATTACGAATGAAATTGTTGTTGCTATATCTCATTTATATAGTTCGCTAAAAGGTCAAACTGGACGGCTGGGTAGAATTCAAGACTTTCTTCAAATTATGTAAGAACGGTCTTACATTTTTCTTGTATTGAGGTTGGCAGCTCTGCACAGCCAGCGTTCCAACTTTATTATAAATTAAGTATTAAATGATTTTTTTTTTTAATTATTAATTATTTATTTGTTTTGTTTTTGTTTTTTTTGTTTTTGAAAAATCATGTGTGGAAGAATCATTTTGATATTCAGTCCTATCCAAAACTTCCATTTAGATTTAAAATTGTGACTCATGCCTCAGAATGGTATTTTGTCAGGTTGAGCTAGATGCTGCAAACTTAATTTAAGTTAAAAAAATATAGACTACATAAACCTTGCATTTGATTTATGAGTTTTCTTGGAGAGAATGGATTGTTAGTTTCTTAAACGACAAACTAAAATGGGCATTTCATTTTTCTGATTATTTTCACTTTTTGTTTAATTTTTAGTCACCTGCTTCACCTCACCGTAAAGGGTCACAATAGTCCATCCCCATCCAGTTGTTGTCTTTTGTTTTTAATGAAACATTCTTTTTTTCTTTTTTTAAACATAGATGGGAATCATTAGTGCAAATGGTGAAATCAAGGGCTTCAGTGATCATCAGTCTTCCTCAAAGCGTAAGTACTTTTGTCATCTGTTTTAACCTTTGTTTAAATGCCACAAATGGAGAGTCATTTTAGGGTTTGTTTGTTTTATTAACGAAACGTTTCATGGCTGAAATGATTTTCATTGAACAATAATGAGACCTATGAGAGCACTTCAAAGGGAAAATGCATGAATTTTACGGAAGTTGGAAAATTGAGTTTTGGTTAGTGCAATGCTTAGTAATTTTTGTTCAAGGAACAGTGATTTTTAGAAAAAACGATTGGACCTGCTACCTGTAATCCTACCTTTTGTAAATCATATGATTATAGTAGTTGTTTTATTGATGTGTTTTGTTAACATTAGACCTGTAAATTCTCAGTCAATTTGTCAAATTCAAACATTTAAAAAAAAGGAAAGAAAGAAATGAAGAAATAAAGAATTCACAAATCGTAGTCGAAATACCGTAAAGTAATTAGGAGTGTTCCACAGCGCTACGCATAGCTCATGGGGGCCGTTTATATTAATGATGAATATATTGCCAAGGCTGAGCAACGCTTTTTAGAATTGGCGTGTCTGAACACATCCCAGTGTATTTTCACAAAGCCTTCGTTAAATTATTGTTTCACTTTCCAAACCTGTCGTGATCCCAACAGTAGCCAATTTTAATTGAGCCGTCGAGCGATAAATTTCACTGTTTCATCTAAGCCAAAATTGACCACATTTACATCCGGGGGGGGGGGGGTAAAAAATGACAAAGTAAAATGCGAAAGCTGGCAGTGCGTTATGTAGACACCTTCAAATCGAAAGTTAGGATAGATTGCTACAAGCACATCTTGATTGCCTCACGTTGTAAACAAACTGGTTGACCGTTTCTTCACTGATTGAGTACCTAATTATAAGGAACAATGGTAAGTAGCCTAATTAATTCCCGCGCAAATTAGGACGTTTCCTGCCATTGTTTTGCTCAAGCGAGCTTGAGCTGTTTACTGTGGCGATTTACCATTCATTTCGATTCTTTGGATTTTTCCGCTACGGCTACACCTGCCGAAGTTTCTTCATTATGATGATAATTCACTTCTCCTACTTAATGATTCAGTCTGTCCCTGTCATTAACTGATTAAAAATCAAGTTTGCTCATTGCTACATTATTTTAATTAATGTTCTCACATTGCCTGAGCTGTTTGTGGATCGCAATTCAGACTTGTCGAGCATCGATAAAGATGTGTGGAATTAAATTCAATTGGTCATGGTACTAGAAGTTAAAGATGATAATGGTGATTATTTTTCTATGTCAGAAAAATTCCAAAATTTGTGAATTCTTTCTTTGATGAAATCATCTTTACTTATATGAATGACATGCTTATTTAGCATTCCTTTTACATCAAATCAATGGCAGTCATACTTCCAGTAAGTAATAACACCCACTATTTTAATGTATTGTATGTATCACTCTCCTCACCAATGATGCCCTTATTTAAAAAACACCCAAAAAACTTGACTTCAGTTTGTTGAAGAGTTTCAGACAATTTTTATAGAGCTCATTTACAGGTCTATAACATTTGAGTGTATTCTTGTGTCCATCAAGGTGGGGATTGTGTTTAGGTTGACACAGTCACTGAGTGATTACTCGGCATCAACTTATTTTATTTATTAGAAAAAACTAGTCTCCTTGTCCTACCTTGTCTTCGTTGCTTTTACGTGCATCTACATAGCGTCCAATTGCCCTGAAAAATCAGGACTGGCAATCTGGAGAGATAGATAAAAAGATTTTTTTAAAATTTGGACTGTTTATAGGTAAAGCATGTCCTGTATTATGATATTTTGACTATTAAATGAAAACAAGGAACAGACAAATAGAGAGTATAGTTCTAAAAAATCTAAATTATATTTAATTATAGTCCAAAAATACTGCCATTTAGAATCATTACAGCAGCGCGCAAATGGGCATCCTGTTTTAGCTCTTTGAGGAGTTGGCTGCTATGCATCTAATATTGATCTATAATTTGCTTTTGAAAACTCTTAAATATTTATGATTTGATTTCATGTTTTTTCGTGAACAGAAATCCAATTTGTAGCATTGCCTATTCAGCCATCTCCAAATAAAATGTCTCCTCTGAAATTGGATGGTCAACCCAATCTCTTACCAAAACCAACTATGACTACTGCACAACAGGTGAGTTTTAGCCCCGGTCATAATCGACATTTTTGGATGTGCATTATTGAGAGCATTATAATTATATCTCCTGTATCCATTCTTAAGTGATAATTCATGGAATTGAGAGTGAAAAATCATGCACGGTTAATACAAATATTTTTCTTTAGATTATTATTTCCTCCCTTTCTCCCCTTCTGCTCTTGAAAAAAATTTTTTCTCGTTTTTGTTCATTGTAGTGAATGATATCTGAAGAATACTTCCAGTTATGTATTGTTTTATTATTATTATTTATTTATTTATTTATTTATTGTCTCTTCTACACCAGATAATGGCATCTCCAGTACGACCACAAGTAATTCAGGTTGATGCCTCATCCCCTTGGTCTGCTCGTAAAAGAGTATCCGATTTCATGGATGCTGAATATTCAGATGGGTATGTTTGTGTCATTTTTGTTCTTGATTTTTTTTTTTTTTTTTTACAAAATGAGATTTGTTTAATGGCTGATTCAAGTATTATTGGCTCTTATAATTTGATTTTGGAAGGACAGAAGAAAAAAAAAGGTTAATTGTTCATTCATGCCTGTGTCTTACATGGGGTTTGGGGAATGGGCAATTCTGACTTTACCTCAAACAAATTCACATTTTTAAATGCAAAATTTTCGAGAAAAAATCAAAAAAGTTTTATTTTTGTTGTTGTTTTAACTTTTTATCTGTTATTTCATTTTTAAAAAATAGTGGATCTGTTAATATATTTTACAGCATTGCGCCTATTGCAGAGCTGTCAACTCTATGCCAAAAAGGCATATTTTTATGCTTTAAAAATCAAACTACACTTTTATTATGCTTTTTTTTTGTTTTTTGTTCTGCATTATGCCTTTTTGTGGTCATCAAGGTCGTGTGGGCGATTTAAGCAATTTTTTCTTCATCCGGAATCTTGTCTCACTGATAACGAAAGAAAGCTGCATGTTCATCATCCATCTCCAGCTATGTTTTCTGAAGTATAAACCAGAAGCTTTAATTGGGCAGAAGTAGCCTTTGCCAGATTATTTATGGAGAGGAATATTCCAATAGCGTCTTGTCTTAAAGAATTTTATTCCTAGTTAAAAAAAAAAAATAATGCAATATGTTGGGTGTCCAGCAAAATTTAACATTATAGCTTGTAGAGTTGTAATCGTGAAGTATAAGCATCATGTTTTTCGCCATGTTCCTTTTGTAATATGTTGTGTCGACCTTTCCATTTCATAAGACAGCCTTCTAATGGGGAGAAAGAACTGCCTTGCTTTGATGCCAGTTCAGTTGCCTTTTACTTGATAAGGTCTCCTGGCATTATTACCCATCTCTCTAGCTACACACAGAGAGAGACGCGCACACATATTAGAACAAAAATAAAGATAATGGAAATGGGTTTTTAAACAGAGAATAATTAGTTATATGAGCATCAACCATTGATTACTGAGGAGTATTTGGCTATCTAGATATTTTAATTTGCTAGTTTGTAAATTTGACTTTGAATTTTTGATGGACACCCTGAATATAGATTTTCTAAGGGTGGGTTTTAAAAAAAAAGCAAAAAAAAAACGGAGGCTAGTTTTATACATATGTCTGTATTTGCTGTCGTTTGCTTATAGGAAGCGTGGTAAAAAGGTTGACAAGTCTGGGAAAGGTCTTCGTCATTTCTCCATGAAAGTGTGTGAAAAGGTGCAGATGAAAGGTGTGACGTCGTACAATGAGGTGGCTGATGAGCTGGTGGCAGAATTCAGTGATCCTTCGAGCATGATGTCAGGAGAATCTGTCACGGTAAGATGTTATTTAATCTAATGACATAGACGCACTTATTATTGAATATGATGGAGGATAGAGGGGAGAAAAGATGTATTGTTATTTATTTCTGATGAAGACATGTGATCAAATAGAACTATGGCAATTTTATTATATTGCACATGTTTCATTGAAAAAGATCATACATTTTCTTTTTTTAGATTAAAAGATTTCACATGACAAAACTCATTTTATGGTTGCATATCATTATAGCTATGCACACAATTAGTTTGTCTTATCAAAGTAGCAAATTAGGGAGCAGGCACAGGTTAAAGATAAAGATCTGAACAAGTGTATATGAAACAGTGCCAAATAGTAAGAAAAATACAAACAGAACAAGCAAACTGGGGAGGCAGTCTGAGCTTTTGGGATATTTTTTTTCTTGTATTTTTATTTCTTGCTTTGTCTCGTACTGTTTTATACATATTTTTTCCAGATTTAAGTTTTCATTTCTTTAATGGAAGATATAATTTATTAAATAGATTTGACATTCAATGTGTTAATTACAAGACAAATATGATCCGATTTGCACCATTATGACGGCAAGCCTGTTCCTGTTACAGGGTCGTTTAGGTTATTCATCTAAAAATTTATTTCGATGTTTAATTATAATTTTTCTTTTCCCAGCCTTATGACCAGAAAAATATTCGTCGACGTGTTTATGATGCCTTGAATGTCCTAATGGCAATGAATATCATTTCAAAGGAAAAGAAGGAAATCCGTTGGATTGGTTTGCCTGTCAACTCAGCCCAGGAATGTCAACATTTAGAGGTAATTTAATGTCGTCTTTTTTATAAACAAGGATTTTAAAGAAAACTTGTATTCATTATTATAATTATGTAGCGCTTTATCCACCCTAGATTCTAAAAGCACCCTACAAGGGGTTCCGAGCAAGTAGCAATGCTAAATATGTTGAAAGAGTTGCAATGTCAGTTTTATATTTTCTTTTCAAGAAAGACAATGCTGTTAGTCACCATGTCTTCATTTTACTCCTGGAAAATTGTGAGTAAAGAGCTTTTTCCAAGGACTCAACATTATGGTTCCCCTAGCGGACTGAATTTTCACCTATTGGTCACAAAATTGTTATTGATAAATATTTATTGTCATATCTGATAAAACAGGTATAATGTTAGTTATATCTGATGAGACAACAATTCCTTGGATAATCTTCTGACTATAGACAGACCTAGCTGTATATATCAACATACTTTCTGATGCCTTTCGCTTCTTCAGGGGCATAGATGTCAATGACACTCTACCACCGGATACGATTTTGGGCTGCCATCTCCTTTTCCTTTCTGGGTGGGGTTCCTAACCTCCCATAGTGGGCAGGGAGGTACTTACTGTGTCTTCTATCCCCCTATATCTATTTTCCAACTTGCTTTCTGTCTATGTCAGCTAAGTACTTTGATATTGTGCTCTTGGAATCTACATCTGTTCGTTATTTGAACCAATTTCCCTTTTTTCTTACCTTTTCTTGGGTGCTTTAATTGTAATTCTAGAACATTTTACTATCCCATACTCTTCCTTGTTACTGGCGCTGATATGACCTTAATGTGTCACAAGCGCCGTAAAACCCTTAAAAACAAACAAACAAATCCTTTTCCTTTCATATTATCTCTTTCTTTTTGTTGCATCTCCAGCTGCACCTTAACCTTCCTCACCTTTGTTTCCTCTAATGGTGTGTCCAATCCAGCCCCACTTCCTACTTAGGATTTGCTGCTTGACTAGCAGAGCTGCCAACCTACTGTAAAAAATGCGGAATTGTACGCATTTTCAGTGATTGTACACTTGTACGCATTTCCAACCAGATTGTACCCATTATCAGTGTAGAGAGTCACTTCAGTTTTCTTTAGTTGTAATTCATATTATTACTAGCCTATTGAGAAACCTTGGTGACCAAGTATATATTTTTTGACCAATTATGATCTTCATGCTGGGAGGTAGAATTCTGAAAGGATTGGATTATAGTCTTGGGAACATCATTGAGCAATTGAGCTTGTGCAGTGTGACTTTATGTAAGTATACCTTCCTCTTACTTTCACAATCCGTCGATTTCAGGATTGTACCCATTTTAATGAAATCTCCCCCATTTTGAGGTCCCATTGTACACATTCTCTTCAGATGGGGTTGGCAGCTCTGGACTAGAGCTTATCCTGAATGTTTCCACAGTTTTTCATTCATTCGTTATCTTCTCTATTTTTAACAATGTCATTATGTTGTGCCATGCTTCACTGCATTGGCGATCAAGGCTCTCCACTCTTTCCTGCATTTTCTGCACTGTGTCGTTCTTCTCTATCCCTAGCCTTTCTGTCAAACCGTCCAAAATCTTTTGTCTCTACTGACGTGGTGCTCTTTTTCCTCACAACTTTCTTATCATGTTTTTCAACTCTTTCCTCCTCATATGTCCCATTAATTTTTGCCTTCCTCTAACAACATTCTGTGCTGATGTAAAACTTCCTTGTTTTTGTCCTAAAATCTCGTAATAAGATATTGCATCGTCTCTCTCTTCCTCTTCATCCACTCTGGTAATGGCTTAAATCTTTTTAGGGTATTTAGTAATGCATTTGGTCATTGTTATATTGTGTCAAAACACAGCAAACATTATAATAAAAAATAATAAATCCTTCATTTGCTCTATTTCAGGTTGAGAAACAGAAACGAATAGATAGAATTAAACACAAAACACATCAACTTCAAGAACTTATATTACAGGTAATAATAGTGTTTTAAAATTGTATTTCATAATAAGATGCAGTCAAGATTGGGTCAACTCATGCTTGAAGTCAACCTCTGACGACTGTTCCCATTTTTTCCCATCTTTATCTTTGTTACCCTCCTGCGAGAAGGATCATCACGTTGCCGTCGTACAAGTCACATTGTGCAAAGAGAGGGAGAGTAGTAGTATTACGATTTTGCAAGCAATGTCTGAGGGTGGTAATACCTAATGCACAATCCACTCGTCATAAAACAATCATATGCTACTTAAGATGTTGATGGTCATGTATGAATCATAGATTTTAAGATAGAATCCTGATACACGCGTAATATTTGAGTGGCTTTGTTGTTCATAAAACACGTAAGTATTGAACTGTAAACCTTTTGAAGTAATAATCTTGCACCAAATAATTGCGTCACAACCAGCAATAACAAGTGAATAGTGAGTTAGTTCACAGTTCACCAATGGGATTATCTGTTTCCTTTTGTACTGCTTAAGACAACTCTCTTTTCTCTGTCTTGAGGGGATAGTTGTTCTGTATTGTGATGTAATGTTTTTGGTCATTGTGGCCGCATTACCATACTGTTATTACTCTTTCTTTTTTTTCTTTTTTTTAAACAGCAAATAGCTTTTAAAAATTTGGTGCAGCGAAACCGTGATTTGGAAAAATCCCAGGGTACCCCAGCTGCCAACTCTGCCATCCAACTGCCTTTCATTATTGTCAACACCAGCAAGAAGACCGTCATAGACTGTAGTATTTCTAATGATAAGTAAGTATTGGTAGAAATGTTATTATCTACTTGTTAGTTCAGTCCAGATTGGTAAATTATGTAACATCCCCCCCTCTCTCTCTCTCTCTCTTTTTCTCTCTCTCTCTCTCTCTCTCTCTCTCTCTCTCTCTCTCTCTCTCTCTCTCTCTCTCTCTCTCTCTCTCTCTCTCTCTCTCTCTCTCTCTCTCTCTTAATATATATTTTTTTAACACTCCTTGATATAAGCCCTAAGATTTGGGTGTTCTGATTATGGCTATTCCTTACTGGAGACACCAACGTCTTATAATATAGGTCAGACGTGTTATCATTAAACAAGCTTATTTTTCTGCAAATCTTTAACAAGGTTGCAGACTTGCCAACCATCCTGATTGTCAGAGACAGCCTGGATTTCAATTTTTTGGGAAAGCAACTAAAAAAATATAATAAAAGATTTAAAAAAAAAAAATTGAATGTGATTTTTTTTTTCTACGATGTCGAATTAATAATATGATGAGGCTTATCAAGTTCAAGCAGTCGTATTGAGAAACAGGCGAACGTCACGCTGGTGATAGACATGGTGTTCGAGTATTGGTCATCAGTATTTGCCATTCAAGTACCCCGACCAACATAAGGAGGTCCTTCTAATCAAGTCTCTGGGGTGCACAAGGAGCAAACACAAGACTAGAACATCTTTCACGTCCAAATTGACCCCCCCCCCCCCCCCCCCCCCCCCCCAAACCAAATACCAATCCTCTTTGTTTACTGCCCTTTCAATATCAGACGTTTCCTCTAAATGATTCAACCACCACACAGCTCCCCTATTCCAATCACTCCCAAGGGACTCCTTCATCTCTTATTATTTATAGTGAATTGGCAAACCTACTTTAAGATCTTATATTTTGTATGCTAAAAGTGTTCTAAAATCTTACATTTTATCTTATATGGAGTGTGGTAGTCAATGTTAGGGACTCATTTTATTTTAAAATTTATTTAATTTGTGTATTGTGGGTAATCTAAGTCTTCTACACTTTCATTGAGATGATAGTGTTGGTTAACATGCTTCAAACTGTCGGTTGGCACGCTCACCGTCAAAGTGTTCCTGATCTGAATTATGGGAAAACTGTGGTTATTTTATGACGTTGTGCACTTAAATCTTTTGATTAAATATATATCTTTGGTTGGTTTGAAGTTTATCCTAATGTCAATTTATTTCCCTGCTAATGTTTAATTTATTTAGTTATTACTATTACTTTTTCTTTTTCTCAATTCCAGATATGAATATTTGTTTAAATTTGACAACACATTTGAGATCCATGATGACATAGAAGTCCTGAAGAGGATGGGCATGGCATTTGGATTGGAAAGGAGTCAGTGTACACCACAGGACCTGGCTCGGGCGTCCAAAATGGTCCCCAAATCCTTAGAACCCTATGTATTAGGTATGACAATTTTCAGTTTATTATTATTATTGTTGTTGTTGTTATTATTATTATTATTATTATTATTATTATTATTATTATTATTATTATTATTATTATTATTATTATTATTATTATTTAGATTTTCTCTACAAGATGGTGCAGCTTTTTATTTGATATAAATTTTATTTTTTGAGGGTCTTGCAGAGCTGCCAACCTACCGCAAAAAATGCGGAATTGTACGCATTTTCAGCGATTGTACACTTGTACGCATTTCGCCCAAGATTGTACCCATTTTCAGTGTACGTATATATAGCTCTTCATTGGATGTTGTGTTAAGCTGTAATTCATATTATTACTAGCCTATTGAGAAACCTTGGTGACCAAGTGGATATTCATATATTTTTTGACCAATTATGATCTTCATGCTGGGAGGTAGAATTCTGAAGGGATTGGGAACATCATTGTTGCTGCAATTGAGCTTATGCGGTGTGACTTTATGTAATTATACCTTCCTCTTACTTTCACAATGGTTAGTTTCCGTCGATTTCAGGATTTTACCCATTTTTATGAAATCTCCCCCATTTTGAGGTCCTATTGTACACATTCTCATCAGATGGGGTTGGCTGGGTGGGGTTCCGACCTCCCATAGTGGGCAGGGAGGTACTTTCTGTGTCTTCTGTCCCCCTGTAACTGTTTTTCAATTGCTTTCTGTCTTTGTCTTGGAATGAGATTACTTGGTTTTGTCCTAGCTGGGAGGGAAACAGTCAAATGCCTAGTTATTGTTTTGGGAGATATTTTTTTCCTTGTAAATCATCTCTCTGTTATGTATTATTACATTTGTTATTTTGAATTTATAATCTAAGCATTTGAGTGTATTCCTCTTTGTTGGATTTTGTGCTTATGTCCGAATGAGACTTATAGTTGGTCTCAAACTAAGTACTTTGATAGTGTGCTCTTGGAATATACATCTGATCCCTATTTGTTCCAAGTTCCCCTATGTATTACTTTTTCTTGGGTGCTTTATTTGTAATTCTAGAACTTTTTACTATCCCATTTTCTTCCTTTTTACTGGCGCTGATATAACCTAAATGTGTTGCAAGCGCCGTAAAACCCTTAAAAACAAAACAAACAAAACAGATGGGGTTGGCAGCTCTGGTCTCGATTCATTAGTGCAAAGTTTCATTGTTCTTTGCATAGTGATTTTGATTTTCAGTGTTCTTGGATCTTCCCTCTCACTCCTCAAATGTTTCTTTCATTCCCTTAAAAAAAATGTATTGTTTTTTAATTTGATTGTTTTTTTTTTTTAAAGAGTTGGGCCTTGATGGGTATTTCATTGTTGTATGCATACTGCTTTTCAGTGTCATCAACGTGCATATTTGCCGATGCCATTATTTTCTATCAACTTTGTTTGCAGAAATGGCCACTAATTCTACCCCAGTTCTGTCTAGTGGAGTTCGTCCTATTGATCCTGATTCAGCAGCAGCACAGCAAGCAAGGTTAGTTCATTTCCACATGATTTAAGGGATGTTTTCACATATGATGACTGCAGGCTTGCCAACTAGTGTTATCTCTCATTTTAACACGCTTTGAGGTCCAAAATATGTTAATATGGTAATGTTGATTATGGTATGCTGACTGTAAAAGTCGAGAGTCTGTAACAAAAAGATGACAAAACTGGAATAGTTGAAGGTCATTAATTTATCGTCCCCACGTAGATGAGAATCTGAGTAGAGACCGTGATTGTCATGGGAATTTCAGGATTTTCCTACACTCCACTAGCTTGATAAGTCTACATTATCACACTGGATGCTAAATTTGAACTTTGAATATTAGTTATTTTTCTTATTGGTTGGGGGATGGGGGTGGGGGTTAAGAGGTTTGTCTTATTTACCAATACTCGTGCTAGGTTCCAGGCTGGGTTTGACCAGGCAGCTTGCGAAGACAGATAGACAGTCTTGCACATAGTGGGTGATGTGGGGAGCATTTCTCATCAGTCTAGTTGTTGTAATATTTATATTTGAAATTCCCATTACTGGTATCAGTACCGAGAAATTCTTGCATGGCCTGCATTGCACAGTAATCTTGCATTTTCTTTGACTGTTATTTTACATCACAGTGGGATATCTCTGCATTTTCATTGGCTGTTGTGTTTTACTTTACTGCAAGATATTGTGACCGTATATAAATTTTCTTCTTTCTTTCTTTCTTTGTTAACATTTTTTATTTTTTTTATTTTTTATTTTTATAGAATTTTTTTGGGGGTATTTATCAATGATTTGCAACGTCAATATGACCGTCTTGTGGTAAAATTTATGTCGATAAGCAATCTTTATATACTAATGTTATATAGCGAGGGGGGGGGGGGGGGGGACTTTGATATCATATTGATATATTCACTCCGCACTGTATTTAACCTTGAACATTATTGTTACCAAAAAATGGAGGAAAGGGTGTTGTTTTTCTTTGTGCTAGGAAAGAAAACCTCTATGTGTAAAAATCCTGATTTTTTAAAAATTTTCTAATCCTGTTACTATCAGTTTGGGTTGACAGCTTTGAGATTATTCTTTAGTGCAATACCTGATTTGTCATTAAATTTTCTCATCTTCTATGACACTGACTTTTATCCTTGTCTCATTCTAAAGGTATAACCAGCAATCATCCTCATCATCATCATCGACTGGTCCTGGCACTGCCTCAGGCACCACCACCATCCCCTACCTCAGTGTTCTTGAAGGGGCAGCAGCAGCAGCCGACAGTGAAGTCCTCAGTTCTCTTTCTCGTCAGTCCAGCTCAAATTCTTTTGACCAGAATTCTCGCACAGCCACAGACACTCCTTCAGTCTACTCTGGTGATGAGGAGACCGATTCTAACAGATCAAGTCCTGTGGATATGGGATAAAGTTGTTTTGGTGAGAAACTGTTGGGTGGACAGTTATGACTAAATCTCTTTGTAGATTTAAGGTATTCTCTTTAAAATTACACGTTATATCCATAATGCATTTTTTTTTTGCATTAGATTTTCCAAATTAATTGGATGATCATGTCCATTGTAAGGAGAGTTTGATAGCTGTTGCTGTTTTCTCAGTGAAAATGGTCAGGTCTTAAAAGGCAGAGGGATAATAAACGTGACAGTTAATATGAAAGGTATGTGTGCCACTAGATGAAGAACTGAATGGAATTGATTGCCAAAGGATGAGAGAGTGTGTGTGTGAGTATGTGTGTGTCGATACATTTGTGTATCTGTATGTCAGCTCTTGTAAATAAAACCATTCTCACCACACAAAAATATTACATAGATTCATTCATAATAATACAACATTGATATTTCAAATCTCAATTATTTTTTTTAATCATAAGACTTACATCCATCCATTTGTAAATATGTTAATAGATTTTCACAAATGCATTCTTATCGAACTACAAAGTACTGCCTAATGTTATTTGCCGTTTTGTTGTTGAGAAATTATGAGATCATAATAAAATAAATTTGAAATTAAGAGAAAAATGTTGTCAATGGTCTCCTCATCAGTGTGTTCATGGTTGTGTGATTTATAACTGGGCTATACTTCTCTGTTTCCCATCATTGGTGAGCATTATTGTAATAGGATTGGGGGGTGGGTGGGGGAGAATAATTTTGAATGACCCTATTATTTGTTTGTTGCTTTAATTATTTTTTTGTTTGTTTTTTTTTTGGTATGAATGTGTTTGTTCCATGAATAAATGGTCGAAGATAAAAGCATAATATTGTCATGTTTACGATTTAGGAAATTTCTGTTTTGGTAATCGCAAGAGACTGGAGTTGCTTACTATTTGATACTTTCATTGTGTAATAGGTACTTATCTGCTACTGTTTGACCTGTGGCTGCCTTAATGGTAGATCCCTGCACCCAATATAAGGGCACTAAACTAAGTATACTGATTATGGGCTTGGTTGATGGTTGTGGTGATGATGATAAATTACATACTTTTTCATCTTTTTTGAAATAGTTAATCTCATTTAT
Organism: Berghia stephanieae; assembly: GCF_034508935.2. NCBI lineage: Eukaryota > Metazoa > Mollusca > Gastropoda > Nudibranchia > Aeolidiidae > Berghia > Berghia stephanieae. The sequence continues at coordinate 27,535,005 of NC_088369.1, read as the reverse complement.
TTAAGTGAAATAATCTTTTTTCTCAGATGCTCAGATAGATAGAAAATCTGAATTTTGTCAAAATTTGTCAGCCCACAAGCAAAATAGGTAACAAAACAAATTGTAAGAAAATATCCTTATCTATCATTTATATCTGGCCGAGTGATTGCACTGTGACCCGGAAGGTCCCGGGTTCGAGCCCCACTTCAGGCACTCTCTTTTTTCCTTGAGCAAGATCATTATCCCCCAGTATGCTCACAACATGGGTGATTCCTATAGGCATCAGACATCTTGTTTGATGAATTATCTTTACTCCTACGTGGAATGCCAAGGGGATGATATCTTATGTCGTGGCGAAAGGAGCGTAATTTAATTTAATTTTTATATCTTTGTACCTGTGGTTATGTTTCAATTAAGCAATGCTGATGGTTCGCATTGAATTCGTGATTTTGGAGCCACGAGGAGGCATTTACTCTTTTAAAAATGACATTTCTCCCAATCTAATGTACTGGCAGTGAAAGACATGATGTGTTGCAGAACCAAGAGATGCATGCATTTTTCCACTTTCTAGAAGTCATTTAGAGTATCAATAATAGTTTATCATCTCGATTGCTCTAAAGGTGGGGGTAAGTGCAGTAACAATGGGGCTTAACGTCAATTGTTAAAAGTTTTTCACTTTTTGTCACTGTCAGCTCTGATTAAGAATCATAGAAATTTGTGTATTCTAACTATGTGTGTGTATGTTTAGAACCATCTTAATATAAAACTTATTTTGGTACATATTTGTACAATATAGATTTGGATAATGATGTTGCAAAAGAATTCTTTGGGCCTCTCCCGCTTTCTCTTCCTACCTGCTGTCCAGTACATGGCTGTTTTTGGGAAGTGACCCCTTTTACATTCTGGCCACAAGACTCAGCCAACGCCATCCTCTTTTTATTTGGCTTTCAATGCTAGTGCAGGCAACTTCTTTAATAAATCGACTGTTTTTCAAAATATGTTCTCCAATAAAGCTTATACATTTTTATCGGATATTCATGGTTAAAGTTTAAGATTCAATTTTAGCATCAGGTTCTTTCAGATGTACAATGAAACACCTTTATTGTGATAACCTGTTAGGGGTATGATATATTTTGACTATGATGGGTTTGTGTGGAGAAACAGTTAAGTGTATGGTATCTTTTGACTACCATGGTGGGACTGGTGGGGTTTCTGCAGACCTGCTGACATTACATCAATTTTAAAGCATTTTAAAATGGCAATTCATAGAAGCAGGTAGTAATTATGGACTTTGCTGCATGATATATAGACTTGACTCCTCCTCTTCCCCCCCCCCCCCCCCCCCCCCCCCCCACCCCTCCTCTTTAAATTAGGAATTTTTACACAAAAATAATTTACAAACTAAAAAGTTTTTTGTTTGTGGCAAGTCTGGTTATATGTTTATTTGGATAAGCCATGAACGAATTTACATTTATATCATAAATTTGTTATAGTTTGTTCTTATTGTTAACTTGATGACAAACAAGAGGTGGATTATAACTGCACTATGTTGAGGCCGTGAGTCATTTATATTAATTGATTTAGTCTTCCAGTTGAGTGTTGTGGGGCCATGCTATGAATTTTCTGTAATTTTTGCGGGATTTGTTTGGTTTTTTTAAATGCACATTTTTTAATTTCCTGAAATCAGTCTTAAATGGTGGGGTTGGAGACTGCGGTCATTCTTGCTGTGTCTTCAATCCCCCACATCTGTTTTCCCTTTCCATATTGCTTTCTGTCTTTGTTCTGAATTGAGATTGTCAGTTATGGAACTATAATAGTTTTACACTAGACAAGAGGATGGAATACTCTTTGATCTACTTCTGTTCTCTGTTTGAACTAGCCCCCTCTGTCTTTATTCTTGTATGTGAAAAAAACTCACCTCCTTGGATAATTTGTGTACTGTTGAATACATGGAATTTTATTTAAAAACTCAGTTTGTGAACCATGTTGAATTTCAGCTTTCAAAAAGAAAATATCTTTAATATGTCAAACTTCCCCTTGTATGATGCGTGCTGCCCTCTTTCCCATTTCTAAAATGTCCTAAATGCGTGACATAACTTATAATTAAAGTTATATCTTGCATGTTGCAGACACACCTCAGTAAACAATATTTGTAAGGACTCGAGCTTGATTTTTAAAGTGCAGGGTTGTTGATTTTTCATAAAATTACTGGTTTTTAAAAAAAAAAATAAAAACAGTTGAAGCCATGTCTATAGATCCCATCTCTATCTCTCTTTTAGCCTACCATTTACACAACATCTCTCTCTCTCTCTCTCTCTCTCTCTGTCTCTCTCTCTCTCTCTCTCTCTCTCTCTCTCTCTCTCTCTCTCTCTCTCTCTCTCTCTCTCTCTCTCTCTCTCTCTCTCATACACACACACATGTACCTATATATATTTCTCTCCATTTTCAAATGATTCTTGCTCATTCCAGCTGTGATGTATTATGAAATGAATGTGCAGTGATTTCTTTGCACCAATTTGATCATAGTAACATTGTATCGTAGATGGATATATTTGTTCATCTGTCCGTGTACCAATGCAAAAGTTCGTTAACATTTTTCATGGTTGATGCGATGACTTTGAAAGTGAACAAGCTTTCTACCTTACCTGTTCGGTTTTTTTTCTTTTCTTTTTTTAAATTAGCAATAACACAGGGTTGGCAGTCCATGCTAATTTAGTTTAGTTTTTTACTTTCCAAGATAATGGTTCAGAAAGTAAGACCTTTGAACGAGAAAAAATAATGCATTTGTTATTGTTCTAAATCATGGCTTACTCTACTCAGGCCTGACCAACGTGCGGCAGTAGACAAAATGTGGAGGCGATAACAGGTTTATCTTAACAGTTGGGTTTTTAATGGTAAACAATGCAGATATCTAATCAAATCATTAATATACTCATTTAGGCACTGTATGAGTACTATAAGCCATTTAAAAAGCCAGAAATATTATTTTTGAGAAAAAAATAATAAAAAGAATTTGAATACAAGATTTACCTCTATGATAGCTTTAAAATCTTTTGTTTTGGCTCCTTGTCAGATGGCATGTTGGACAACTTGCAGTAATTGTTAAGCAATATGTTGCTCAATATGTTACAGTGGTGCTCTTTAATTTGAAAATCAAACATTTCCGAAATTTTATACAAAGTATTACTTAATGAATTTCGACACACGTTGTTTGCAATAGACTGAAAAATAATGTAGGAAAAAATTGTCCACTGACAGGTTAAATCATTTGCCTTCTTCAAACCCCCTCTGTCTAAATTTGATGTATAAGATCCAAACTTATTAAAATAGGTAAATAAAACGTCCTCCTCTTCACCTGCGTGATCCTTACGTGTGACATAACCAGCAATGTATACTAAACTTTGTTTTACTTCATCTTTGACGGAAGATTCTAGATCTGGCAAATTGTCAACAATTTCACAAACTTCTTCTGACCACACAAATCCACATTTGTCACAAGAATGACCTGACTCAGAAGAAAGCTCGTCAATATCAAAACGTAGACGAAGTAGTAATTTAGTTTGAAAGATATTAACTTTTTCAAGAATTTGCTGGACATTAATGAAATAAGTACCACCACTGCCTTGTCTCAATTTACCAAAAGCTTTTTCTATGGGATCAGTTGTAAATTTTCCAAGAAGAACATATTCAGAAGACTCCAATAAATACTTTGTTAGTTCAATAATTCCTTTACATGTATGTTGAATGGCTAAAGAAGTATCACGAGTAAATTTTTTCTCTCTTTTACCCTGTTGGCTTTGTAATTGAGAAGCAAAATCAGAAAAATCCTTAAGTATTTTTAATCCTAAATCTTTATCAGTAGAAATGGCTGCGCGTAATGGATCTTTGAATCGTTTGTCTTCAAAGCGTGATTTTACATTCATAATTTTCCAAAATTCAATTACCTTAGATATAAAATTTACTGTTCCGTCCACATTTTCATCTTGCATTCCAGGGTGTTCTATTAATGCTACCTTAGTCTCCTCACAGAAAACATTCAGACAGGTTTGAACTTTTTGTCTCTCAATAGGTTTGGGATTAGCAGACTGATAATTTAATTTTGACATCTTCACTAGACTTTCATCTTCCATTTGCTGTAGTTTCTGTATGTGTTCCCATTTAGCTGTAAATTCATCTCCATTATCCTCAAAAACAAGTTGTCCAGTTTTTTCTGTGAGCCAGTTATTTCTTATGTTTTTAACTATATGTACAAAATCGTATAATAAAAATATATTGTCGGTTGTCTTCCAAGGAGATTCTAAAGAAAATAATTTGAAAAACGATTGATTGATTCTATTATTATCACAAATGATAGATACTACAGTTCCACCTGCTTTTTTTATATTATTCAATAGCTCCTTTGTTTGATCAAACATAAATTGTGAGTCCAGGTTACGCACAGGCAGCATTTTAATTAAATATGATGGACCACCAAAAGGTGAAACTAACATAAACCCTAAAACTGTTGTTGCAAGTTCTTCTGGCTTATTAACAGATTTTCCGAACAGTTTTCCTCCATGATATGTTAGGAGAGGTTTAACATAGACTTCATCTATCAATAAAATATTTTTTTTGCTGTTCCTCTAAGGAAGAAAAGACACTTGTTAAAAAAGTTAAATCGCTGGTATTGTTTACTTTAGATGATATTCTGTTTAGGGTGGTTTGGCTTGGTAAACCAAAATCCTCACGAAGACGATTATATAAAGATCGGGAAATAGCTAAATATTCAAAAGCTCGTACTATGATATCAGGTGAATATTTCACATTTTTTACTGCAACTGTATTCAAAGTTGAACATTGTTCTAACAAAACAGACTTTTTGTGATTCAGTTCCAAAGAATTAAGATAATCTAAAGAAGCCTCAAGTTGTGACCATCATGCAACTTTTGTAATCCTGTTTCTTGAAAGCGGTGTTATTGATGTTTTTACTCCTGCGTGATATCCATCGAAGCTTTGATCAGGGTTGATTTTTAACATAAACCTTGGAATGCCAGAAGAATGCAAGTAATCTGTTGATTGTATGAATCAACAATTGTTGCTTACAAAAGAATTAATCTCGCAAGGAAATTGTCGACCAGCTATAGAAGAGCACAAAGTATCAAAGTCTACAACATCTTGTTTAATAAATTCATTCAATTCATCTGGTTAATGACAACGTATCGCTGAGCTTGACTTTGTAGTTGTTCTAGGAAGTGGTGGTGGTGTTGGTACTAAACTTCTTGGAATGTTATCAAAAATAGAAGGAGGGTCTTTTGGTCTTAATCTTCCTTTGACTGAAATTGTTTCAAACCCTTCAGGAAAATGTTTGATGCAAACAACAGTGTTTGATGTGTTTGGGATATTGTCACGGGGTATTGCTTTCATCCACCTTTCACGTTCTTCTAAATTTTTAGGAAGTCTATAAACAGTAATTTTATCAGTTGATTTATAATTTGAATGGCAACCCGTAACACAACATTTTCTCCCCATGTTTAGTCTAGACCTGTATTATAATTATGGGACCTAATGCAGACGAAGACAACTTATATTCTAAGAAGTCTCTTTACTTTCACTTTGAGTCAGTCAGAGAAGAGTAAGCGAACAGAGTTAGACTAGACTAGCAATCTTGATTATAAAGTTAATTCAATTTAAAAAGCAGGTAAAATAATAAACAAATAGTTATACTTGCATACGATATGAGGAAAAGTAATCCAAAGTGAAATAATACAAATTAGACACAACAGTAATTTGAAATTGACACCGAAAGGAGGCTGCCATTTTGTTTGCGGCAGTAAACATGCTGTTCTCTTTTCCTCCTCCGATAAGACTTATACAGGAAAAAACAATAATAAATTTAAAGTATTTATCTAATATTAATTCTAGTACATTTCGCAATTGAAAAAACACAATATAATGATTGTGGTGTTAAATATAATTTTCCCTCTTTCTTTAAAACCTAATCCAAGTTTAGGGCTGTTACTTTTTACTCCCTCCTTTAATTGGTTGGCATTCTCGCCTCCACATTTTTAACTGCCTGCATAATCGGGAGGCCTGAGTAGAGTAAGCCATGTTCTAAATTCCTTTCATCTTTGACGTGTTTGTCCATGTCAGTAACTTTTTTTTACCTCCTGCCAGTGACCTTGCAATGACGAATGTGTGCCTTCCTATATACGACTATACCATGCGCTGGCATATCACCTTTTTACTCATTTTGGTCAGAAATCATTTGCTACGTATAGGTTTTGAAATAGAATTGACCCTCAACTAGCGGGTGGTTGGATGGGAGCATCACCCTTGAATCATATACCTATGATGTTCGCATGGGTGTACGATCCGATAGTGATGTCGTTTCTTCTTCTCTTTACTAGCCTATCCTGCTTCTTTGGTTTGTGATTGTATTTTTGACAGGGGATATTTTTTTTCCTGTAAATCCTCTGCCTGTTTGTTCTTGGTTATTTATAATTTAGCTTATGATATCTTTAGGTTATGATTTTGATTGACATTTGTACTATTTTTGTTAGATTGCTTGTTTTTTTGTTTCAGCGGTCTCTCATATAACCTCAATTGTGTTGGAAGAGACCTAAAGCAACAAACAAAAAAAAAAAATCACCCTTGAATCATATACCTATGATGTTCGCATGGGTGTACGATCCGATAGTGATGTCGTTTCTTCTTCTCTTTACTAGCCTATCCTGATTCTTTGGTTTGTGATTGTATTTTTGACAGGGGATATTTTTTTTTCTGTAAATCTTCTGCCTGTTTGATCTTGGTTATTTATAATTTAGCTTATGATATCTTTAGGTTATGATTTTGATTTACATTTGTACTATTTTTGTTAGATTGCTTGTTTTTTTGTTTCAGCGGTCTCTCATATAACCTCAATTGTGTTGGAAGAGACCTAAAACAACAAACAAACAGACCCTCAACTACTGAGTGGGGTTCCTGACCTCCCATAGTGGGCAGCAGGGAGGCACTTATTGTTTTCTTCTATTCCCCCTATATCTGTTTTCCAGATTGCTTTCTGCTTGTCTTGGAATGAGATTACTTAGTTTTGTCCTGACCTTGGCTGGAAGGGAAACAGAGCTGCAAACACCCATCAACCTCAAATTATCAAAATTTCTAGAGTTTTGTAGGTCTTCTTAATTGCTGCTATGTAATTTAGACCTTCGGATCAGAAGGTCCTGGGTTCAAGATTCGTGCAGCGCATAGTTGAGTCCCTGGAAAGGGCTCTTTACTCACATTCTCTCATCCTACTCAGGTGTAAAATGAGTACCTGGCTTAACTGCGTTGTCTCATTCCGAAAAAAATTATATCACCTAACAGGCATCATGTCCCGTCCTACATGTTAAGTGTTGCCTGTGGCTAGGGATCCCTTGAAAAGCGCTTTCTGGGTGGGGTTCCTGACCTCCCATAGTGGGCAGGGGGGTACATACTGTCTTCTATCCCCTTATATCTGTTTTCCAACATGCTTTCTGTCTTTGTCTTGGAATGAGATTACTTGGTTTTGTCCTGGACCTGGTCGGAGTCCTGGCTGGGAGGGAAACAGTCAAATGCATAGTTATTTTTTTGGGAGATGATATTTTTTTCCCTTGTAAATCATCTCTCTGTTATGTATTATTATATTTGTTATTTTCAATGTAGAATGTAAGCATTTGAGTGTATTCCTCTTTGTTGGATTTTGTGCTTGTGTCCGGATGAGACTTATAGGTGATCTCAAACTAAGTACATTGGTGGTATGCTCTTGGAATCTACATCTGATCCCTATTTGTTCCCAGTTCCCCTATGTGTTACTTTTTCTTGGGTGCTTTAATTGTAATTCTAGAACTTTTTACTATCCTATTTTCTTCCTTTTTACTGGCACTGATATAACCTAAAATGTGTTGCAATGTTGCAAGCGCCGTAAAACCCTTAAAAACAAACAAAAACAAAAGCGCTTTGTTGAGCACGTTTAGTGGATATTGCACTATATAAAAAGAAGTTCAATTTTTAAATTTGATCTATGAAGTAAGAGTTATCTGGCCAAAATTGTAAAGGTGTTTTGTTATTGTACTGTCATGAACACTGACAATGTGATCAGTTGATAGGTAATGATAATGATGAGGGATCATCAACCAAGTGTGATATTATGGGAGTTACGATCCCTTGCATTTAGAGTTTCGAACCCCCGAGTGGGAGCATTTTGAACACAAGAGTATAAGAATACCAACCAATGTTATTTCTGTTGAATTGGTTTGGTTTCGTGGTTTCGTCTTTTTTGGTTACCCGCTATGTTTTGGTCAAAATATAGGCCTAATGATCTGAACTTAAGAATAGGAGTTTAGTGAGATCAAGATGTCATTACGCGTCAAAATCTTGTTGTTAAGTAAAAGTGGTTGTGTGCGGATTTGAACATTTCTTGAATGTTTACTATGTTTTAACATAGAACAGATGGGATTTCCAATAAGGTATTGCTACATTTACGGTTCTTCCTGTATTTTTAGTCATAAATACTGACTGAAAAGTATGTTTTATGTCATACTGTTAGTTTGTTTTTGTTTTGTTTTTTCTTTCTTTCCTTTTATTGATTATGCCCTGCAACTCCCATGTTTCATCATGTTTTGGCGGGTGGTTGGATGGGAGCATCACCCTTGAATCATATACCTATGATGTTCGCATGGGTGTACGATCCGATAGTGATGTCGTTTCTTCTTCTCTTTACTAGCCTATCCTGCTTCTTTGGTTTGTGATTGTATTTTTGACAGGGGATATTTTTTTTCCTGTAAATCCTCTGCCTGTTTGTTCTTGGTTATTTATAATTTAGCTTATGATATCTTTAGGTTATGATTTTGATTGACATTTGTACTATTTTTGTTAGATTGCTTGTTTTTTTGTTTCAGCGGTCTCTCATATAACCTCAATTGTGTTGGAAGAGACCTAAAGCAACAAACAAACAAAAAAAAATTTCATCATGTTTCCTAAATAATTATTATAGAAATGTAAGGGTTCTTGATCAATGCTGATGGTTTTCCTCTGATCCGTGGAAATATGTGATTTTGGTGATAGAAGAGAAAGAGAGAGAGAGAGAGAGATGTTCTTTTAAAGAATTACATTTCCATGGCATTGAAAGATTTGATGTGTGGTGGAACAAATTGGTGCAGTTTCTAACTGCACAAATGTTAGCTAGAGTATCAACGATAGTTTATCGTCTCCATTGCTCTAAAAATGGAGGTTAATGCAGTAAAATGTGTCTTAAAGGCATTATTCAAAATGTTCCTCCTTTTTCAATTTTTGTCACTATCGTCACTGATGGATAAAGATAATATGTTTTCATATGTGCCCACGAATGTTTGTGCGTTTCTTTGTGTTTTTTTTACTCAATTAGTTAATAGCTCGGTGCACAAATCAGCAGGTCTGATTGATAGCCGAATGCAATAGGGTTCAACAGTCGTGAAGTCACTTCCCTTGTAATGACGCATAGTAACTTAGTAACTGGTTCTAAACTATCGAAACAATGACAGACGCCATTATGAAATACTTCTCCGACGAGCACAAAAGTGTATCCAGAGGAGAAAAACATTATAAATCTGATCATTTCTTTACTTTTTTTTATACATTCTGATCACATGACATGTGTAAAAGTTCTAGCCAGCATGAAGAATAAAAAGTACTGATTTCTTTGCTTAGAACCAAGCTGCTCATTGTGGGCGGACGTGACATCAGACTATTGTATCCAATTATGGGCATGATTTTACATTGTTGTAATGGAGGGTATTTCGCATTGGTTTGCGAGTAATTCCATTATAACAATGAGGCCATAACAATTTGGGTTATCAGACCTGGAAATAAGTACACGCTGGTCGGTTTGGTGAGTTGTTTGTTTTTCAAGTGCCTTCCCAAAATTCATCATCATTCTCAAATATCCCATCCCAGTTATTTGTTGTTTTCAGTTGAAATGAACATTTTTAAAAAAAAGAAGAAACATACTAATAATGTTTGATGTAATTGTGAAGTATATTGGTGTCTTATTTCTGTTATATTACATGAAGCGTCCTTTTTTTCTGGGTTGTATTATATAGCGCTTTGAGCATGTTTAGTGAATATAAAAAAGAAAGGCTCAAGCTCAAGATATAGGGAAAAGATTTAAAGTAGAAGGTTACAAGGAACTTTTTTTTTTTTTTACTGAAAGTTGTTGGCCTAATTTGTTAGTAAGCATATGGCCATTATAAGAAAGGAGAGAAGCAATTTAGTGCTATTTTCACAACCATTCACTACAACTGTCTTGACTTAATAAAGAGATTATGTTGTGCAATTGTGCAACCAAAAAAGGCACGCATTGAACATCTTGTAATGTAAAAATCTATGTGTAGAGTAGAGACACATTGGCCAAAGCTGAACTCACATTAGTATTATTGTGTGCCACCAGGAGGCGATCTGCTGCCTTCATTGACGAGAAACTTCATTTTGGTCATTTTAGTCAACGATTAACAGAAAATAGTGGGAGGATAAAGAGATTTGAAAGAATTTAATTTGGTCTAGCCGTTTCAGGTACGACGATTACTTATTTTCAGGTCTGATAACCCAAATTGTTATGGGGGCTCATTGTCGTTATAATGGAAATGCTTTTAACCAACATGAAGCCCATAATTGCGTTTGGTTATCAAACCTTCAAATAAGTGCAAGTAGGCTGAGTAAAAGTTATGTTTTTTCAGTATTGATAATGATATTGTATTGGTTCAGGCAACCTCATTCACAAAAACTTTTATTTCTTAGATTAAAAGACTTTTTTTTGGGTGTGTGAAATTGGAAATTGGGGTTAACTGTAATTTATCTGCCTGTGGCATAAAGTAAAAGTTAAATAGCAGGATGGGGGGGGGGGGGGGGAGCAATGACTAAACAAAGATGTTGTGCGGCTGTTTTGTGATAGATGGGGTCTCTGTTTTTATTTTTAAATGTAAGAAGTAAATAAAAATGTCCTGTCAGGAAAGAATGAGCGTTTGAGTATCAGTTTGTAGCCTTCGTAAGATTATTGCCTGACAATGTCCAAAAAATGGCCAAACCAGCAAAAGAAAGCAAATCGTATGTTGTATTCAATAGTTCATCTAATGGGATCATTTTTTATCCTTGAGCACTACTAATGACAACCCACTAGAATGGTGCACTTACCTAAAAATGGTGTCAAACTGCCAGTCCGAGTGTCAGGCTTTAAGTTCCCATAGGCTACGGTCAGCTTTGGTATGCTTGGGTGCTTGTGTATGTGTGTGTGTGTTAATCATTGTTAAAAATAACATTCTTGAGCATAATGCTGAAAGATGTTATTGTCTAACTCTAATGTATGCAAATTATATGAGAGATGGACTTATAATATTTTGATCATAATGAAATGAAATGTAACATTTTCCCCCAATTTTATTCATTTATTTTAGAATAAAACCATAATATTCACCTTTTACTTATATTAGTTTTCTCTTGTGTTTTGTGAAGACACTCGTCTGGTGGAGAAATTTTAGTCGCTTTGGGCTGGTGCATTTTACATCTGTCGACATCCTTGCTGTCTCTTCCCTTTTATCGTTTTGTCCTTTCCATGAGGCGTTGTGTCCTTGTTCCACATTGGACCATTTAATGTCGTCTCACCATTGCTCTGCATGGAGATTTTTGCCGATATGGAAACAGTCGAGGGAACTTATTTTTTTCACGATATTTGACTGTTACCCTTTTTTAAATGTCTCCGTCATACATTGAGATGGTTTTAGGTTTCTGGTTGGACAGCGGAGAGGTCACTCACTGTGTCTTCTATTTTGTTTTGGAAAGAGACGACTTGTCTTCTATCTCCCTATATCTGTTTTCCAATTTGCTTACATAGGTATTATATATGATTTGTAAACATTTGAGTGTATCCCTCTTAGTTGGGACCTGTGCTTGTGTCTGGATGAGACTTCGGTGATATCAGTACAGTACTTTGATAGTGTGCTCTTGGAATCTACATCTGTTTCCTATTTGAACCAATTCCCTTTTGTCTTCCCTATTCTTGGATGCTTAAATTGTAATTCTAGAAAATTTTACATTCCCATTTTCTTCCCTTTTACTGGCGCTGATATGACCTTAATGTGTTGCAAGAACCGTAAACTGGATGGGGTTCCTGACCTCCCATAGTGGGCAGGGAGGTACATGCTGTGTCTTCTATCCCCCCATACCCGTTTTCCAATTGTTTCCTGTCATTGTCTTGGAATGAGATTACTTGGTTTTGTCGGAGTTCCTTGGCTGGGAGGGAAACAGTCGAATGTATAGTTATAGTCAGTTATAGTTTTGGGAGATATTTTTTTCCTTTTAAATCATCTCTCTGTTATGCATTGTATTATGTTTAGTTTACATATTATATTATATGACTGGTAAACATTTGAGTGTATTCCTCTTAGTTGGTACCTGTGCTTGTGTCTGGATGAGACTTTTAGGTGATCTCAAACTAAGTACTTTGACAGTGTGCTCTTGGAATCTCCATCTGTTCCCTATTTGAACCAATTCCCGGTTCCTACCTCCCATAGTGGGCAGGGAGGTACTTATTGTGTCTTCTATCCCCCTATATTGTTTTCCAACTTGCATTCTGTCTTTGTCTTGGAATGAGATTGCTTGGTTTTGTCCTGGCCCTGGTCGGGGTCCTGGCTGGGAGGAAGACAGTCAAATGCATAGTTATTGTTTTGGGAGATGATATTTTTTTCGTTGTAAATCATCTCTCTGTTATGTATTATTATATTTGTTATAATTTATAATGTAAGCATTTGAGTGTGTTCCTCTTAGTGGGGGCCGTGCTTGTGTCCGGATGAGACTTATTGGTGATCTCAAACTAAGTACATTGAAGATATGCTCTTGGAATCTACCTCTGATCCCTATCTGTTCCCAGTTCCCCTTTGTCTTACTTTTTCTTGGATGCTTTAATTGTAATTCTAGAACTTTTTACTACCCCATTTTCTTCCTTTTTACTGGCGCTGATATAACCTAAATGTGTTTCAAGCGCCGTAAAACCCTTAAAAACAAAAAACAAACGAACCAATTCCCCTTTGTCTCACCTTTTCTTTTGTGCTTTAATTGTAATTCTAGAACTTTTTACTATCCCATTTTCTTCCTCTTTACTGGTGCTGATATGACCTTAATGTGTTACAAGCGCCGTAAAACCCTTAAAAACACTTTTTAAAAACAGGGAGGTACTTACTGTCTTTTCTCTCTCTCTCCCCCCTCCCCCCTATATCCGTTTTCCAACTTGCCTTCTGTCTTTGTCTTGGAATGACTGGGTGGGGTTCCTGACCTCCCATGGGCAGGGAGGTACTTGCTGTGTCTTCTATCCCCCTATATCTGTTTTCCAACTTGCTTTCTGGCTTTGTCTTGGAATGAGATTTTTTCACTTGTAAATCATTTCTCTGTTCTGCCCTGTATTATGTTTTGTTTACGAATTATATATGATTTGTAAACATTTGAGTGTATTCCTCTTAGTGGGATCTTGTGCTTGTGTCTGGGTAAGACATTTAGGTGATCTCAAACTAAGTACTTTGATAGTGTGCTCTTGGAATCTACACCTGTTTCTTATTTGAACAAGCGCCGTAAAACCTTTAGAAACAAACAAAAACGAGAGCGGGACTCGGAACCAGGACCGACCGATCCGAAGGCGCAGACATGCTGAATCTTACGAATTTTAGACAAATTTCATGGCCAAATACGAAATTTTATGGAAAATTACGAATTTTTAATTCTTAGTAATACTTAAATGATAATAATAATAATAATTAATGATAAGAAGAAGAACTACTACTACTACTACTACTACTACTACTACTTCTACTACTACTACTACTACTACTACTACTACTACTACTACTACTACTACTACTACTACTACTACTACTACTACTACTACTACTACTATGATAATAGTAATAATGATAATATTGTGGTTGTTCATACACAATTTCAGAAATTACGAATTTCCTTGCCCTAGCTCACTTTGCGGCGCTGCACTGCGGCTGACGCCTGGGCTATTCCAGTCTTCCCTTGGAATAGACCCTAAAGACAAATTTCCCCTTGGGGATGAATAAAGGGAATTTTATTTTTTTATAAATAAAAAAAATAAAAATAAAATTCCCTTTATTCATCCCGTAGGTGAAATTTGTCTCTGGGGTCTATTCCAAGGGGAGACTAGAATAACCCAGGCGTCAGCCGCAAATTGAGCTAGGGCGAGGTAACTTGCTCAAGGCCACACAGTGCAGCGGCGGGTGATCGAACTCGATACCTTTTGGGTACGAAGCAAAGACCGTACCATAGGTAGTCTGTGGACCGTACCGCTGAGCCACGCTATCCCTGGATGGTGATAATGGATAAAGTCAACCAATGTTTCTGGTCCGTTTGTGTTGGCTTTGTCAGGATCCCACTGTGGGTGTTACCCTTGTGTGTTTTAAATATTATGTTTATTTTGTAGTCATTTAGGTGCGGCCTAGGTGATCAAATAGTAGCTCGACCAACTACTAGGACATGCTGCCCCTGACCTAGTGTTGATGTCGACACGTCCGCGTTGACTTACTGTTCTGGGGTTTTGCCATACTGCCCTGATCTTATTTTGATGTCTGTTGGATACGCCCTTATTGTCTGACTGTTCTGGGGTTTTGTTTGTTACTTTTGTTTCGTTTATTTTTTGAGTGTGAGTATATTATGTATGTGTTTGTGTGTGTATTTTCTGTCTCTATTATTGTTTTGTTTCCATAGGTTCTTGTTAGCTTTATCTAATATTTTGTTTCCTCCATCACCTTCCTGGGTGGGGATCCTGACCTCCCATAGTGGGCAGGGAGGTACACACTGTGTCTTCTATCCCCTTATATCTGTTTTCCAACATGCTTTCTGTCTTTGTCTTGGAATGAGATTACTTGGTTTTTTTCCTGGCCCTGGTCGGAGTCCTGGCTGGGAGGGAAACAGTCAAATGCATAGTTATTGTTTTGGGAGATGATATTTTTTTCCTTGTAAATCATCTCTCTGTTATGTATTAGTATATTTGTTATTTTGAATGTATAATGTTAGCATTTGAGTGTGTTCCTCTTTGTTGGATTTTGTTCTTGTGTCCGGATAAGACTTATAGGTGATCTCAAACTAAGTACATTGGTGATATGCTCTTGGAATCTACATCTGATCCCTATTTGTTCCCAGTTCCCCTATGTCTTACTTTCTCTTGGATGCTTCAATTGTAATTCTAGAACTTTTTACTATCACATTTTCTTCCTTTTTACTGGCGCTGATATAACCTAAATGTGTTGCAAGCGCCGTAAAACCCTTAAAAAAACAAAAACAAACTTCCTATTAACCAGTAGATTTTTTACCAATCAAAACATGGAATTTGTGACACACTTTCACAAGTGTTCGCACAAATTATAGATTTAGTTGTTTATTTTATAAACGATGACATGAATGAAATTGACCTCTATCTGGTTATTGTAATTGTTTTTATACCGCCAAATAGATAGTATGCAGATGACGTCACTCAGGCCTTTGTTATTGTTTTTGCCATCCGCGTTTGTGAACTGTTCTCACTAAACTGTATTAACCAGACTATAGATAGAATGCGCTTGGCCAAGGAGTTCACAACATTGCCATCCGGAAGTATAACGGACCAACACACAAACTCTGTGTAACCATGAACTTTTATAGTCTGGTTAATACAGTTTAGTGAGAACAACTCACAAACGCGGATGGCAAAAACAATAACAAAGGTCTGAGAGACGTCATCTTCGAACTATCTATAAAAGTTCATGGTTACACAGAGTTTGTGTGTTGGTCCGTTATACTTCCGGATGGCAATGTTGTGAACTCCTTGGCCAAGCGCATTCTATCTATAGATAGTATGCAGATGACGTCACTCAGGCCTTTGTTATTGTTTTTTGCCATCCGCGTTTGTGAGTTGTTCTCACTAAACTGTATTAACCAGACTATAAAAGTTCATGGTTACACAGAGTTTGTGTGTTGGTCCGTTATACTTCCGGATGGCAATGTTGTGAACTCCTTGGCCAAGCGCATTCTATCTATAAGTGAAGATATCACATGATTTTATCCATAATATTATGAACGTTTTAGTTTACACATAATTTTCTGTGTTGGTTCTATTGATCAAGTGGTAGGACAGTGGGTATTTTACTTATACACATACCATCGACAGTAAAACATGAAGTTCTCTATTTTTACCAATCACTCACTGCCATTGTTTACATTATGACGAGAGTCTTGGTTATCTTGTCTATAGATAGTATGCGATTGGCTAAGAAGCTCACAACATTGCCATCCGGAAGTATAACGGACCAACACACATAACTCTGTGTAACCATGAACTTTTATAGTCTGATTAAAATACAGTTAAGTGAGAATTACTCATAAACGTGGATGGCAAAAAAAAACAATAACAAAGACACGAGTGACGTCAACTTCATACTGTCTATT
This sequence comes from Berghia stephanieae, assembly GCF_034508935.2. Lineage (NCBI taxonomy): Eukaryota > Metazoa > Mollusca > Gastropoda > Nudibranchia > Aeolidiidae > Berghia > Berghia stephanieae. Next base: position 27,518,568 of record NC_088369.1, on the reverse strand, counting down.
GACGTTGAAATAAACTAAAAGAGTAACAATTCACATATAATAAACATTGAAACGTGTGTCCACGTTCGGTCGGTGGGTTACTTAGAGGGCATTCTAATCCGTCAAACCAGAGAAAGTTACCTGATCTAACCCTTTCTCAAACACAGCTCGTGTATACAGCGACTGCAATACGCTTCAACAGTCGTTACGTCACTTCCTTCCTAATGACGCATGGTAACTTAGTAACACTGGCTCTAAACTATCGGAACAATGGCGGACGCCCGTATGAAATATTTCTCCGGCGAGCATAAAAGCGTATTTGATACAGTAACGTACAGATGGGCTAAAGCTGCAATGAGATGACGATATCCCGATATATTGTCTAATCAGACGCAAATGATGAGTATTTGAAATACGGAACATTGATCTCGTGGTATGCACTGGCTGTTGTCAAATCGGATCTCATTTTCGAACACATAGTTAAACGTCTGAAAAATCAAAGCATAATATTGTATTGGACATAACCTTGTCACTTTAAAAATTCATTTTGTTATTGCTTATTTAAGTAGATGGCCCGCCTATTTTGCTAAATGGTTTATCCGGCACCGTTGAATCGTGCGTGCGTGTGTGTTTGTATGTGATTGTGTAAGTGTACCTAGGCATTATGTTTTAAATAATAATAATAATAATAATAATAATAATAACACTAGACTTGTCTGAAGCCTAGAAACTCTTGGTAGAAATCAAGAAATGACAAAGTTTGGCTTTCAAATAAAACCTGGGATTTTGTTGATGAAAGGAAAACGCTTACATTGGAAATAAATCAATGTCAGAATAATGAAGAAAAGAAAGATATGAAAAATAAATTCATTGTAAACAAAACAAAGTCAAGAGAAGTGCCAGAAAAGACAAAAGGTCATACTTCAATGATTTATGATTTAGCTACTGAAGCAGAAAAAGCAGCTGACAAAAGAGACTTAAAACCATTGTATAATATCACCAAAACTCTTTCAGATAAGAAAACAGCACAGGCAAGGACTGAAAAGGATAGAAATGCTCAGCTTCTAACAACAGAAACATAACAAAGAAATCGATTGATGGAACATTTTAGAGAACTCCTAAATCGGACTCCATCTGTCACAACCCCAGAAATAGAACCAGCCGAAACAAGTTTAGATATAAATCTAAGTCAATCTAGAATAGAAATTTACAAAGCATTAAAGGAAATGAAAAATTGAAAAGCTCCAGGACCAGATGGTGTGCCCCAAGAGGCCTTCAAAACGAATTTAAACACCACAGTGGACAGGTATTTTTGAAAATATGGAGTCAAAACGAAATACCTTAATATTGGAAGAAAGGATATATTTTCAAGCTCTCTAAAAAGGGAGACCCAGGGGATTATAAGAACCTGTGAGACATTATGCTCCTCCCAATTACTAGCAAAGTTTTCACTCGAGTGAAATTGGAAAGGCTGAAAACTGCACTTGATGGGAATCTTCGCCCTGAGCAAGTTGCATTCAGAAAAGACAGATCCTGTACCAACCATATAGCGACGCTCCGGATTAGAATAGAACAGTCTCTTGAGTGGCAATCACTACTTTATATGAATTTTATTGACTTTGAAAAGGCATTTGGAAAATACTACATCATTACGGCATACCAGAAATTTATATAAATCTTATGAAACAACTATATGACCAAGCAAGCTGCAAAGTATCAACTATAATACGCAGATTTGTGGGAGATAGAAAGACTGGAATAGAATGGAACATGACTTAATATCTAGAAGACCTTGACTTTGCTGATGATATTTATCACAATCCCATCAACATTTACAATCAAAAGCAGACAAAATTGTCAACATCCTGTTTTAAGAATAAACTCAAAGAAAACAGAGGTGATGAGATAACTAAACAACAACACAACACCAATCTCAGTAACTGGAAACAATCTGAAGGATGTAGACAAATTTTCATATTTGGGTGTGAAGACATAGAAGCTAGAATAGGAACAGCACGGCAGACATTTTATCACCCTCAGACCTATATGGAAATCAACAAATCTATCACTGAAAAACAAATTCAGAATATACTTCACTAACTTAAATGCAGTCCTTCTGTATAGCTCAGAAATATGGAAAGAGACCAATACTCTTTGTAAAATATACTTCAAACCTTCACAAACAGATGTTTTGGAAACATACTCGGTATCAGATGGCCTGAGAAAATCAGTAATAAAGACGTGTAGCTAAAAGCTGGACAAGAGGAAATAAGCAAACAAAAGTAAAAAAGAAATTGGAAATAGATTGGTCACACTTTCAGAAAACCAACAACAGACATTACGAGATAAACTGCGAACTGTAACCCTAAGAGAAAAAGGAAGGTTAGGAGGCAAAAGAAAACACGGAGGTGTTTCGAGGAAGATGTGAAGTTGGCTGGAATGTCCTGGGGAGAGATGAAGAAGATAAAGAACAGAATACGGTGGAGATGTACTGTTGAAGCCCTATGTTCCACAAGGAATGTAAAGGATTTAATGAAGTTATATTATAGGGCAACGTTTTAACTGATAATAATAATAATAATAATAATAATAATAATAATAATAATAATAATGATAATAATAATAATAATTATTATTATTATTATTACTACCATCATCATCATTTAATGAGGAAAATACGTATATATATATATATATATATATATATATATATATATATATATATATATATATAGCCTATATATATATATATATATATATATATATATATATATATATATATAGCCTATATATATATATATATATATATATATATATATATATATATATATATATATATATATATATATATATATATATATATATTCGTTTCCAAAATGACAGTTGGGAATATCATTATGAAGTCATTTATGAACTAGCACAACAGCCTTACAAAAATAAATTGAGGAGTGCCTTTTTACAACAAATAAAATAAAATAAGAACTCGAAAACGCAGTCGTCTCACACTGATCCAAACGTACGTTTCTTCTAAGAAAAACAAACGAATGCCGGGCGTTGCCGGAGATACACGAGGTCTCATAAACAGAACCAAAGTCTTGAGGGTCATTGATAGTGAATCACGCAAATGCCCTAATATGGAAAACGAAAAAAAAAAGTTTCAGGTACCTGTATTTTAAGGGAAAAACAATTATATTGATTAAAGAACTCAGTAGGTTTGAACTATTACGAAACAGTGATAGCTTAAAAGAATTTTCACATTCAGGGTAAACTAAATATGAGAAAAAGAGCAAAATAAATTGATTCAAAAGCAACAGGGCAGTTACACACGGGCAAAGGAAAGGTAGGTAACTTGATTGAATCAAGAGACTGACCCAGAGTTTCCGAATGGGGTAAGAAGTGACGTCATGAAAACCCAAATTAATCCGCTTAAACTATATTCCTTTACTTTAAATAAAATTAAAAAGCAACTATTTCTAGTAAATTTTCTACATTTTATCCAAATAAAAACAATTGTAATTGTTTTTACAAAAATGATATAAATATTGACTATTTTTCTAAAAACTATTTTGCCTATCGGATAGTTGCACCTGTTACACAGTGAGCAAAAAGGCTAAAGGGTAAACTATTTCGTCTAACTTCGTCCCGATTCGCAGTGGAAAGTGAATTCAGGATTTTATTGTTTTTCGTCAGATTGTGAGTTTTGTTTCTATAAGAGATATAAAAGTAAGTATTTTCGCTGTGGGTGTGTAATAGTGAATTACGGCAAAATGTCGCACGATCGGACTGGCCCGATCGTTCATGTGAGGGAGAACAGTGATACAGAGCTTGAAGCACTTTTCAACTTTGCAATAAACCCTTCAATGGCCTCGGAGACAAACAAGCCGCTCCCTTTACGGATGCGAAACCTTCCAGCATCATTCTTTCGCCCTCCTGAACCCCCTAAACAAATGCAGATGGGAAGTAAAGAACCTTCAGATGCGCCTGGTTATCACGGCGGAGTAAATCAACTTTCAATGAATTTACACATGAGGGCCCATTCGTCTCCGGCCAGTTTACAACAGACGTTGAGTGCAGCCCCTGCCCCTCCTCCCCCACCCACATCCCATGTTCGTCAACACAGCTACGATTTACTCGACGAAGAGCCACTACCAAGTGGATGGGATATGGCAAAAACCCCACAGGGTCAGAGGTATTATTTGAAGTAAGTACCCTTTTCTAGTCAATCTCTTAAAAAAAAAAATTATATCTAGGAATCTAGGTGTAATTGTAATAAGTAATACATAGATCATAGATATCTTGAGAATAGCCCTGGGCATCTCTTCTTGGTATCTAGTTGTAGAGGTTGTAAAATTTCCCTTACTTTGTGAATCATTGTTATTGTTATTGTTACATATACATCATTTAGTAATGGCATTAGATTAGCAACTAAAACTAAAGTAGTTAGGACCATATTCGCATCATCAAGCAGCAGGTACCTAATTTATTCTTTAAAAAGATTAAGATCATGTCGACTTTCGATTTATTACATTATTATATTATTCCTTTCTGATGATATGATGATGACGTTTTTTGTTTTGGGAATTGCAATTCGCAGGAACCTAACTAACAGTAACAGCACTACTACTACTTTAGACAAACAAAACAACTCTTTTTGTTGGAAAAGAAAAGTATCAGATTCCTTTTCCCGCTGCCCTCTATTAAACGCCTACTGGTGTGGAAAAAAAACAAACTCTAATCAAAAGTTTATAGTGTCTCAATTAATTTCTTTTTTTTTAAAATGATAAAAACTGATTAAAAATTATTAATTACAAAAAGAAAGACCAACTTGCATTACTAGGTTAAAGAATGTATTTTCTTTTACTACATCTACAAGGTTACTAAAGTATTATTTTTTTAAAAGACCCTGATTTGCATTAATAACTGTGTCTACATACCCCTGGTTCTGGTTAAGGCTCATAATATTATTTCCTTTTCATAAAAGTAAGGAATTATTACTCTCCAAGACAGCCATTCAGATGTGTCTGAATAATCAGCGGTGATTATACACAGTGCTAGGCAGATGAAATAATCTGAAAAAATGCTGGTGGTATTTTGTGTCTCATATCAGTTAATATCAAGTGATATTTATCTCAAAAAGAAAGTAAACAAGTTTTTGGCATTTTGAACTGGAAAAAGTCGAACATTTCCGCTTTTTTTTCAACCAGTGAGAAACTCAATCAGCAAATTGGTCCAGAGTCCACCCACCATTAAAAATTTCACTACCTGCCTACATGTTAACTTTATTGTTTTTTCTTTTGCTTCAAGGTCTGTACTTTGTTCATTCTAAACACTATTTCAGGGAAACTGATGGTCGTTAGGGTTTTTATTATTTCACGAATGAATTTTAGGTGTTGTTCCTCGACTGACTGCTAACCTATTATTTCACATTTTCTGGGTGGGGATCCTGACCTCCCATAGTGGGCAGGGAGGTACATGCTGTGTCTTCTATCCCCCCATACCCGTTTCCCAATTGTTTCCTGTCATTGTCTTGGAATGAGATTGCTTAGTTTTGTCCTGATCCTTGCCGGAGCTCCTTGGCTGGGAGGGAAACAGTCGAATGTATAGTTATAGTTTTGGGAGATGATATTTTTTCCTTGTAAATCATCTCTCTGTTATGCATTGTATTATGTTTAGTTTACATATTATATTTTATGATTGGTAAACATTTGAGTGTATTCCTCTTAGTTGGGACCTTTGCTTGTGTCTGGATGAGACTTTTAGGTGATCTCGAACTAAGTACATTGGTGGTATGATCTTGGAATCTACATCTGATCCCTATTTGTTCCCAGTTCCCCTATGTCTTACTTTTTCTTGGGTGCTTTAATTGTAATTCTATAACTTTTTACTATCCCATTTTCTTCCTTTTTACTGGTGCTGATATAACCTAAATGTGTTGCAAGCGCCATAAAACCCTTAAAAACAAAACAAAACATTTCACATTTCTTTTCCTGTCTTCCTCATAATAAATATAATTCAATATAATACTTCCACTAAATTAGATCCAACAACATATCTGAAGCAGAGACGAAAATAACTATCAAAACAAAGAAGCAAAATTTTTAGAACAGCGTTATAAACTTAACTTATGTAGAAGACGTCTTTGTGGGCTTTAGAGCTGAGAACTGTTTTTTTTTAAAATATGTAAATTAGGGTAAATATGTTCTATGAGGTGACACCACACGAATAATGTAATTAAACCTGTGGTATATTATGAAGATTGCTTATCCATTCTTTTTCAACTTTAATTTATTTTAAAAATAAATAGATAAATGCTCAATTGATTCTTTGTACATACCATCTTAATATAACAGAAAGAGATGACTTTTTAATTTTCTTTTAAAAGCGGCTTCAGAATCAGTGCAGATTGAATGGCAGAAAATTCAACACTGTTGGAATAGCGCAATATAAGTTTCTGTCCTTTAATTTTGTGTTCCCCCTTTTGTGGTGCGCAAAAGATGTTGATCACACGATCTTAAATTACAAGATGGGATATAATCATTAATAAAATCCTTCAGGTACAAAGGTGAGCAATTATTTTTAGAGTTAAAACATAGCATTCTAATTTTATAATAAATTCTAGCTTTAACAGACAACCAGTGGAGTTCATAAAACATTGTGGCTATGTGTTCCTCATTTTATCTTCTTTAAAACAATTCGTGCGGCTCGGCTTTGTAAAATCTGAAGTTTCTTTAAAAGATTAGCAGGGAGATGAAAAAGTAATGAATTGAAATGGTCAAGTCTAGAAAAGATTAAAAAGAGACTAATGTTTAAATGGATTTAATATTTGACATTTGGCAAAGATAGGATGCATGTTTTTCCATAGACAGATTACAATCAAAATAAATACTGAGATTTCGAAAAAGGAATAATTTAATTTTAAGCGTTTAATGATTTTGAATCGGCCGAATGCATATAAAAGCTTTCTCTGGTTTCTAAAAAGAGTGTCCATTTTCTCTTCATTCATTTTAAGTTGATTGCTAGTCATCCACATCCTCATCTCTTCAATACATTTCTCCATTTCGGAAAAAGATTTTTCACTTTGTTTACATGTCCCCTGAAAATGTCTTTATGTATCTTCATACCACTCTTCCTCCACTGTCTTTCGGCGCGTCATCAATGAACTTTGGTTTCCTTAATCTTAGCCCTCATCCAAGGTGCTGAGCGACGATATGTGACGACTCTGTATTGCACTGGGGCATGGGTGTCCATAAAATGACTTAGATGCATATTGTAAGCTGCAACAATGTCACTACTTTTAAGCATTAGACAGTGATGCCAAAACTCCGGTCTGGAGCAAAAAATTCCGGGTTCCGAGCAACTTCCGTCAAATTCCGGTGAGGTCAATTTGTTCCAATGATTACCCCCCCCCCCCCCCAACCACCACATCATCATCACTACCACTAGTATTACAACCATCAACACTACCACTACTACTACAACCACCACCACTGTATCATCATTACTACCACTACTACTACAACCATCATCACTACTACTACTACTACAACCACCACTACCACCACTACATCATCATTACCACTACTACTACTACAACCACCACCACATCATCATCACTACCACTACTACTACAACCACCACTACCACATCATCATCACTACCATTTGTATTACAACCATCATCACCACCACATCAACACTACTACAACCACCACCACATCATTATCACTGCCACTAGTATTACAACCATCAACACTACCACTACTACTACAACCACCACCACTATATCATCATCACTACAACTACTACAGCCACCATCACCACATCATCACTACCACTACTACTGCAACCACCACCACCACATCATCATTACCACTACTACCACATCATCATTACCACTACTACCACTACAACCACCACCACATCATCATCACTACCACTACTACTACAACCACCACTACCACATCATCATCACTCCCATTTGTATTACAACCATCATCACCACCACATCAACACCACTACAACCACCACCACCACATCATTATCACGACCACAACTACTACAACCACTATACCACCACCACATCATCATCACTGCCACTAGTATTACAACCATCAACACTACCACTACTACTACAACCACCACCACTATATCATCATCACTACAACTACTACAGCCACCAACACCACATCATCACTACCACTACTACTACAACCACCACTACCACATCATCACTACCACCACTACTACAACCACCACCACCACATCATCATTACCACTACTACTACTTCAACCATCACCACCACCATATCGTCATCACTGCCACTACTACTACTACTACAACAACCACTATCACATCATCACTACTACTATTACTACAACCACCAACACCACATCATCCTCACTACCACCAGTACTACAATCTCTACCATTAGGTTTTGGCGCTTTACTTCATTTGAAATAAGGAAACTTTGGGATTGTATTTGGCATGTGTTTATGTATCCTAATCATGGCGTACTAAAAGAGACTTATAGTAGGGCTATGATCCTAATATAATTCTAATCAGTTATCTATTTAGAACTATACAATATGTAAAAACAATGCCATATACCATTCCAATTCCTTTTTCTTGTGTGCGGAAATTCCTCTTTCTGCATTGAAATTCCTACGAGTGGTGTCTGAAACTCCTGTGAGCCAAATTTAAAGTTGGCGTCTCTGATTAGAGGAATCTTTTCGTGTTAATCCATCGTCTTGAATTATGTGCCTAGGCCGTTACAACTTGACCCGTGGACCTGAGTTTATCAAGGCAATTGATAGTGATAACATGGTGCTCATAAATACATTTGTTGGTGACTAGGAGGTCGTGAATTGAGATGGTGACATCAGTAAGCACCCACAGTCCAAGATGTGCTGCAATCGGTGACTGGGCATATTTATGTGTTGTTTATATCTTTGGGCATTTATAATCGAATTTGTGTTGTTAGTCTGTGAGTTGTTTGGGTTGTCATGATAAATGTTAAAATCTCCTAAAATTTCATTTTACTCTTTTTGGTGGTTATGTTTGTATCCGAAAGGTACTGAAACTTGATTGAAAATTTCGAAAATGTCAATTTTTTCTTTTTGTTAGGTGGTTGGCGGTAAATAGTGATGATTGAGATTGATTCGCAGTTGGTTTGGTGTATTGATACTTTCACAGTATTCAAAAAGATGTGTAGTCGTCAGTGGTTTTGATGATACCATCCAAAAAACGATAATACAAATACCTACCCCTTCCCTGCTGCATCCAGCATTTAAGTTTGTAGCCTACCGAGGTAAGATCCTAAGAGTGATGACATCATCGCCTAACGATCTTAGCCATGATTCTGTGATGAGAACTAGGTCCGAATTCAGTTCACTGATAATATTAGAATTTTTATTTTTTTATTTTTTTTTGTTTTTTTTTGTTTGATACTTGTTTTGTTTTGAGCAAGGTAATATTTTTCTTTTCTTTTCTCCTTATATTTTTGTTTTGGTTTGTCTTTGGCCTTGATTATTTTGGTTCTGTTTCTGAGCAATAGTTTTTTGTTGTTTTTTTTTTTTTTTTTTGGGGAGGGGGGGGGGGGGTTCTTCTGGGTTGAAGGGGGGGGGGGGGATCCTTCTCAAGATCTCAAATAAATGTGGAAACCATTGACAAAAATAAAAAGGAGAAGAACTACTGTGTTTCTGAGCGAGATTATTTATTTTTCATTGTGTTTCTTAGCGAGTTTTCTTTCTTTTCTTTTTTTTTTTGGTATTCTTGGAAGTGATTAATAAAAAGTATAATCACAGCATCGATCAGGTCATTATAACAATTGTTGATTGTCGTTTCTTGTCGAAAACCCTTGCATTACAAATCTCTGAGCTATTATTAACATTTTTAGATATGGCTTTTTGAATTTTTTATTTATTTTCTTTCAGAAATCTGTGTGGTAACATTTTATTCACTTTTGTCTTATTTTACTTTAGAGGTTTGTTTTTTTCTTCGTGTCTCCCAGTTGTTGAGGGTTCAGTAAAACCACATTTTGCTGCTGTATGTCTGTTACATTGATTTTGTAAGGGGAGGGGGGGGGGGGGGGGGGGGGGGGGATGATAGAAGGAAATCTCACTCTTCTTCTGAGCTAAAGTTAATTCAGAGAAGCATAGATTATTAACATTCAGAACAGTTAATCATTTATTAACATCTATCTATTCTCAGCCATGCGTTACAGATAACCACCTGGAACGACCCACGCAAAACTCACAACTCTTCAGCATCACCCAACAGTGGTAACAGTAATGTGGTCAGTAGCAGTAACAGCAATAGCAACAGCAACAACAATAACAACACCAACACAAGCAACCTGAACAGTCTAGGTCAGGCAGGCAGCCCGTCCCCAGCTGGTCCAGTCTCTCCCGTCAATGTAGATAAGGTCCCATTGCCTCCAGGGTGGGAGAGAGCTTACACAGCTGATTGTGAGCCATATTTTATTAATCACATTGACCGCACCACGAGTTGGTTTCATCCCTCAATACGTGAGTATCCCTCACTGAACCCTCTTTTTATTCCAGTTGTACACTACATTATACGTCTTTAATGGATTTCTGCCAATTGCTGTCGAAGAAATAGGAGTGGAAAGTCAAATGATGATTCAAAATGCTTCTCAAAATATTTATAGTAGTAGATGAGCCTGTCCCAAAGTCTGAAATCTAATTAGGATTTTTGCATTTTTAAGTCAAATTTTTGTTCACTATAATTCTTTCACCCGAAATAGGTGTATGGAGATGGAAGGGGGGGGGGGTATGATTGTGTTGTGCATGGATGTGGACAAGTGTAACGTTTGGTTGCACACACTCGCGTCTATGTGTGTGAGTATATTTGTGTGTGCATGTGTGTGCAAACTTTCACTTCCTTCCCCAGTGTTAAATGCCTTCATTTAAAGGAAAAGTAATGTTTTGTAAATCTGCACTTATTATTGCTTGCTACATTTGGGACAGTACACAATCTTAATAAATATACACAAACTATCAAGGTTTAATTTTTCATTTGTTTAATTTCCTAAAGATGTTGGGATAAGCTTTTTAGATAGTTTCAGTGAATTTGTATAGTTAGAAAATCATTTGACTGCAATGCTAGACATCCTATAGAAAAGTATTCCATTTCTGTAGTTCTTTTTCTAACTTCAATTTTCCTATCATTTTGAATGTCGTTAATTGACATATGGTTAGGAATAGGGGATAATCTGCATCCATACAACTAAACTACTGCACAGTACAATGACAAAATTCCTGTTTTCATGTCGTCTGGAAAGGTAGTCTGGATTTGAAATGGAAATTGAACCGCCAAATGGAATTTTGAAACATTTAAATGGGAATGAGGTGATCTGACATCATCATCATCATCATCATCATCATCAAGCCACTTTCCAAAATGTTTGTGAAACCTTTTATGCCGTTTTGTTAGCATCATTTTTATTCTTTGTTTCTATCCAGCACCTCATGTACAGAAGCCAGGGATGAAATTTCCAAATCAACAACAACAGCAATTGAATAGCGGTCCACAAGAACAGTTGAAGCAGCTCAAACTTCAACAGCTCCAAATGGAGCAGGAGATCCTCAAGAAGAGACAGGATGAGATTGCTAGACAGGTAAATCCTTTTTCATCTTGTTCCTAGACAAGCAACTTTGAATTTATTCATGACCATGGTTGTACCATTCTGGCTCTGGCAATATATGCCCTTTTGGAAAGGCAATGTACATGCATTCTTCCACGTTGCCAGTGATAGATATTTTATATGTTACAAAAGTCTACCTACCTTAAAGATGACTTATTTTATTTCTGTTTTTCAAATGCACGTCGGAGGATAGATGAAGAAACAATATTCTTAAAAAATGAATCATGAAATCGAAAATTTAAAATCCTATTTCAGATAACATTTCCTTAAGAAAAAAAAGATAATTGATGACAGATGTTTCTTCCTTATTTACGTAATGGAATCTGGAAAACACTCTGGCTCCATGGGCCTGGTAGCTCTAAAGGATAACAGGATAGTAGTCAATATGACATCTCAATTACTAGTGATATCATGAAAATCTGTGAAAATGTCTAAGCTAAGGTGTGAAATTTCTCTCAGGAGATGGCCCTTAGAGCGCAAGTTGGTGGTGAAGGTATGGGGACTCCTGCTCAAGGGGAAATAATCACATCAAACAGTGAGATGACTTCGGTTGCAGATCCATTTTTCGGCCAAACAGGCTCTTCAGACCATCATTCAAGGCAAGAGAGTGGGGACAGTGGCCTTGGTGAGTTGGACTTGCTATTTTATTTTTGAATGGATTCTACCAACCGCCTCCCCTAGTACATGTATGTGTGTGTGTGTGTGCGTGTCTGCTTTGTTTTCCCTTTCCAGTTTTTAATTTGTGAGATTACTTTCATTCCATCAACCCAAGGATAGACAAATCAAGACTGTGATAACCTTGAGGAAGGCTTCCAAAATAATCAACATTAATCTAAAAAGCTTTGATTTGACGTACATATATATGCTGTTAGAAGAAAGCTAATGTGATCATTAAAAAAAAAAGGCATCCATTGGCATCTTGATTCAAAATATAAGACTGTATAGTATATGGCAGCTAATTTATGAAAAACGTCTATAAAATTAATTAACAAAACTTTGGTGGAAAAAGGAGACAACAGAAGATACCAAGCAGCTGCCACAAATGTCATCGTCATCTCTGCCGTTATTATCAATATTGCCATCATCAGCATCAATATCAACATGAACACGGTTATGTCATTTGTCATTGTTAATTATTGAGGCACAAGAGAACAGAAATATTACTGATTTAGTTAATTGTTGTTCCAGAAAATGAGTTGAAATTGTTGTTTGTGTGTGTGTGTGTGTTAAAAAATTTAGTTTAGAGATAGATGTTTTGTATATATACATAGAGGTTTTGCTTGGATGTTATGTTTGTGTAGATGTTGATGAAAAGCACAGAAACAAACCCTGACTGAGTCACTTTCTGATTTTGGATGAGGTGGGGGAATATATGTATGTTATTTAATTTATGTTTCAGAGAATGTTATATTAATTAGAATTAGCATTTTTAGATAATTGAATCTTTTTATATTGTTAAACATTGACTAAGAAAAAAGTGTTCATATCTTCAAATTTTGTATTTAAATTTGAAAATAAATTTTTCAAAATATTAAAATATGACTGCTGTTTTTTCCCCTGTGCTCTTCATATGTGTTTTATGTATGAAGAATTGAATGAGTATTTTTGATTGATAATATTTATTGCCTTTCCATCTTATAGGAGGGATGGGAACAAGCTACAGCCTGCCTAGAACCCCTGAAGATTTCTTAGGGAACATGGAAGACATGGAGACACAAGATGGAGGTGAGATGGCAAAATGATTGTGGAATTATTGCTTGTTTGTTTTTTGTTTTTATTTATTAAGTTGATATATAAACTCGATTTTTAGTTGGGATGATCATTATCGGCATTAATCTAGTTTTATTGATGACATAGATATTGGAAACCAAAAACAATTTTGGTCTACATTTTAGGGAGGGAAGGCAATTTCACTACCATTTCAAAGTCTTGCTTTAGGTCACCAGTGAGTTGCTAAAATTGCCCATTGAGCAACCCAAACAATAACAATTGGTTTGCCTGGCCAATGAATCATTTTTTCTTGAAGTGTTTGTGTAGATTAATATTGTATTGTATTCACAATGTTTTGTTTTTTTATTTTTTTTTGTACTGCCACTTCTGTCAGGTCAATCTGCCATGGACGGGTTGATTTGTTTTTTTTACCACACAGCACACTATGAAGTACAAAATTTCCATGTCCTAGACAATTTTACTCAAACCTGAACATTATCCATTACTTTCTATAGCCAGATATTCAGCCTCCCTTGGATCAAGTATAAGAATGTATTTAATGTGCCTTACTCAGACCAAATTTACGAGATCAAAGTCATTTATCCACTCACACCTGAATCTAGTGGTTTCTGGTTATTTTACTTGCTCATATTTTCTTTACAAAAGTTACTTTAGTTGTCTGTCTTTGTTTATGGCTTCAAGGCCCAACTTTGAAAGGATTCCGCGTCCACCAGAAGGACAGTAAGAGCAATTTGACTCAAGATTCATCAATGAAATAAAATTTCTTTAATCATAGAATGAAAAATCCAGGTCTGTAGTTTTGACCAGATAAAAAGCGTAAGGAAACTTAATTCAAAATATTTTCTGTCGTACCATTGAAAGGCTAATTTATTTGTGAAAATATTTTCAGCCTTGAATAAAGGAGGGTTCTCTATTTCTTTGTGCAAATAATTTCAATTCTGACCTTACTCTTTTTCATGTTCACTTGAATAGCCAATCAAACAATTACTATTCATGATTAACTTGAGAGAGATAAAACGTTACTTTACATATTATGAAATATAATTTCAATTAACTGTGCCATTCTCACATCTATCATTTGTCCTTAGTGTTTCATTCACCCTGTTTTGTGGATAAAGGGGAAACCCGAAACAATCGTCTTCTTTTATTAATTGGAACTTCCATTTCATTTCCTATTATTATTTATTTCTTTGAGCTTCAAGCAACAGCATTTTCATTATTCATATTCCTCCATTGAAAGGTTAATTTATATCTTTTGCTAGGCCCCAAGCTGCAAGGCCAGACAGATTTCAACAGTATGGATATGGCAGGTGTGAATGATGTGACAGACACATTGACTATGGATTCAGATGATTTGGTGCCCAGCTTACAGGTTAGGAATATAAATTTGTTAATAAATGCTTTGGGATTGGAGAAAGTGACCAGAGTTTTGAATATATTCTGTAAACATTGGAGTGTGTTCCTCTTGATGGGATCCTGTGTTTGTGTCTGGATGAGACTTTGGGTGATCTCAAACTAAGTATACTGTTACTGATTGTGTGCTCTTGAAATCTACTTTTGTTCGCAGTTATTTTTAATTATTTTTTCCCCTGCTAATTCATTGTCTCTGGTATCAATAAAATATATCATACCAATAAAATATATACAATTTTCTTGGAGGTCAAATCTGAATTATTTCTTCTCTACAATTGGATATGTAATCGAAATTTAAAAATTACTGTATTAGTTGAAATAAAAAATCATCATCACCGATTCTATCTCTAAATGGAGCTGCAACAATCTATTCTTGCAATTTTTATTGATATTATTACTCCCAACAAATGCCATTACACTTATTTCCTTGTTTTCAAATATATGTCTTGAAAGTCATTTTAACATTATAATTAAACTATTTATTATTTTGTTTCTAACAGGAGGAAATTAACAGTGACCTTTTGAAAGACGTAGAAACAGTGTTAGGGAACAAGGACAATCCACTAACATGGTTGTGAGCGATCCATCATCATCATCATCACACATCATTTTCAATATTACGATTGTCATCTTCATCGTCATTATTCATCGGTGTCACATGCCCATTGAAAGTGTTTTAAAATATTCTCATAGTTATTACATTTTCACAACCATCATCTTAAACCATTGAATCATAGCAGATGAAATATGTTTTCAATAAATTGACGCACTAAGTCATTCTATTCTGTTGTGGTGAATTATAAATTGATAAGCAAATCAATGAATTTTAACATAAAGTAAATTATATGATCCCATTTGATACCTCACCATCCATTATGCGCATGTACACATATAGGCAGCAGATTGGTGCAGTGATGGCAAGGCCTACCCCACACCAGTTCTTTCACCAGGCACGGCTTTTCTATCAGGTTTTAATCTTTTAGGCATTGTAGTTGTCTCCTCATTTTCAACATAATTTATGAAATCCGCAACTCTCACCTTCCACGTCTTGATTTGGAAGGGTCAGGAAAAACAAATTGCTTTGTTTTTCTTTTCATTCATTTTGTTTTATCATGATCACCCTTACCCATCACTGCAATTCCTGTTTTTGTTCTTAAAAAAGTTATTGTTACTATGAAATGGCCAGAAGTAGAGAAAGGGGGGAAAAATACAGGGAAGGTTTGACGCTTAAACTTGGGAAGACTTAAATTTTAAAAGATTTATTTTATTGAAAATTGCCAGAACTGATTATCTTAGTCATGATGGGCAGAATTTTTGTCAAAACTTAATGGCTTTTATTTGGCATTTGAGAAATCTTGGTTTATTTAATTATACTTGAATCTGGGTTTTGACTTCAATTTCTCTCATTCTTACTCCCTCTTCCATTCCCAAAAGCTATAGTTGGCCAGTTTGTGGTCAAAGAAAGGTAGCACTTATACATGCGTTATGACTAGAAGTCAAGTGCTGCAGGTTTTTCTTGGGTTTTTTTATTTATTGGTATTTTGTTGTTGTTTGTTTGTTCTTTTTCATCAACTCAGACATTAAACCTTCCATCCTTGCTCTTATCATCCAATAGTATTTTCCAGTCATTTTTGTGTAATTTTTCTGCCCATTTTGTAAATACGTCCTCATCATTTAAGTAAAAAAAAAAAAATGCAACATTGACTGACTCAGGAAAGACAGAAGAGGTTATCTTTTTTCATTGTTTTAGAATGGATGACACCATTGTCTGACAGCATTGAGAAAATTCCAACTTGTGTTATATAATTATGTCACCTTAGTATTTGTAGGATGTTGGGTTTTGTTAGTGATATTTTTAAATGAACAAGTTGTGTGAATTCTTGTCCATTGTTCTTGGTTTTCATTTTCATCTATTGTTTTATACATAAATATATTCAAGTATAACTAAATATTTACATTATATATATATATATATTATAAATATACATAAGTATACATATAAAGATACTATATTACATGTAGTGCATAACATTCAATTTACACGATTGTATTCTCACATTAAATTGAATAATTTTTCTGCTTATTCTTTAGCACTGTGAGATGTGTTGTCAATGAGTGTTTTATCTGTTTAAACACTTTTTTTTGTTACCGTCTTCCTTTACTGTACCTGTGTTGAAGGATTGGGCTTCGCGGGTGGTTGGATGGGAGCATCACCCTTGAATCATATACCTATGATGTTCGCATGGGTGTACGATCCGATAGTGATGTCGTTTCTTCTTCTCTTTACTAGCCTATCCTGCTTCTTTGGTTTGTGATTGTATTTTTGACAGGGGATATTTTTTTTCTCTGTAAATCTTCTGCCTGTTTGTTCTTGGTTATTTATAATTTAGCTTATATCTTTAGGTTATGATTTTGATTTACATTTATTTTTGTTAGATTGCTTGTTTTTTTGTTTCAGCGGTCTCCCATATAACCTCATTTGTGTTGGAAGAGACCTAAAGCAATAAACAAACAAAAAAAAAAAAGGATTGGGCTTGTGTAATTGATTTGTTTGCATTTGATTCTGCAAATTGGTGGGTTGTTGACATTTTATTGTATTGTTTCAATTAGATTTATGAGACTTGTTATAAGACGGCATAGTTGAATCTAATCAAGGTTTATATGAGTTTTAAAATATTGTAAACTCTATTTCAAATGTAAATGACAAAAAAAAAAAAAAAAAGAAGAGACTTCATCAATTTGTCGTTCCTCAGTTTATAAAAAAAGAATAATAAAACAACCCCCCAAAAAAAGAGTTGTCATCACCTGTGAACCTTTATAGTTACACCAATTTTGTACACGATAAAGAACATGGCTCTTTAATTGTTTTTTTGTTGTTTTTTTCCTTCTCTTTGGCCTTTAGAAGATGCTATATTCGTATGATTGTGATAAATTAAATTTTACATGATAGAGTTGTATCTCATAAAGTGTCTAGCAATAACCACATGCACTTCATGTGAGAGGGAGGAGGGAGGATTGGATGGGAAAAGGGGCATGTGTTGGTATTTTGAGATGTAATTTAATTGTGACAACACAGCCCCTCCTCTCTTCCCCCTTCTGTTTCAAATGGTGACTTAGAGTGACGTATTTGCTCAGAGCAATAATTAAATGTTTTATAATTTGCATTTAGTCATTAATGCTTCTCAGTGATTTTCCATAAAGTTTTACTTTTTTTTTTGTGAGTGACAAAATCTAGGAAGGTTGTGTGTTCAATTTGCCATTTTTATCCAGTGCATCTTCACAGAGCTACATTGTGTCCATCCGTATATATATATATTTGATTTTTAGAGTATGATGTCAAACACTGCTTAGTTTTAGGAAGGGTTTTAGGTCTTATTTTTTCTACCTTTTCAAACATAAGATTTTCATTTTTCTTTTGATTAATATCTTCAAACGTTAGATTCTCGAAAGAGAAAAAGAAACAAGCTTTGCTTTTGTTAAGTCACGTGCACTACAACTTTTAATTCTTTTTTTTTCAATCTCCAATTCATTTTGCGCAAATTACAATATGAATTACTTTTATTAAAAAATGTTAATGAGGTTTTTTTTTCGGGGTAAATGAATGCATCATGTCAACACGTTCATGTTTTTCAAAGAGATGAAAGTCCCTAGACTAGAAGCGTAAACCCTGGAAGTTTGTTGGTATGATAAACAGGTATTGTTGTTTTATTCGCAGTAGCTTATCAAGATAAAATGTAAGCTTAATTTTCAACACAAGTATATATTTGGAAAGGTTTGAAATTTATAACATTACCTTAAACAGGAGGGGGAGATGAGTTAGTATAATACCAAGAAATATAGGATGGAGGGATGAAGAATGGGACTTCCACCTCATGTTGCCCATTAATCTTTCAGTTACCATTTGTTTCAGTGTTGTCATTGATGTGATCGTCGTCATAAAGTAGATTAGCTTTGAGTAATTACATAGGGTTCGAGATATGCAAGCCCTCCCACCACGACAAGGTGATAATCCGTCGTATGTAATTACATAGGGATGTTATGGGTTTCATTGGAATTATGATGACTTGGTTTCTTTTTCTGTCTGTCTTTTTTTCATCCCTATCTAACATCTTTAACTTTATATCTGATGAGCTTTTAACAGTTCAAAAGCAAGCCTTAAGATGGGTCGTATTTTGAGATCAAATTTATCGAAATCCCTTTGTATGAGTTGTAAGCCTAAAAAAATGTCGTGTTTGTTTTTGATTCTGGGATGTCTGTAAAGTTTGAATCTCTATTTTCTGAAAGAATCTACTTTATGATGATGTATTGAGTCAATGATTTGTGTCATATGTACATTGTATTTTATATATTATTATCATTCATCTCATACTGCTGCACTGGGTTGCCTTTTCTATTTTTTATTATCACATACAAACACTGTATTGTTGATGTGAGAGTAATCATTTATACACCAATTTGTTTGAAAATTTGTTGTTGTTTTTGCCGTAGTTGTGTGGTTTGTTGGTGGCATGGCAAGGGGGTCTAATTAAAGGCGTTGTATGTTGTGTCAGATTTTTAATCTTTTACAGTTCTATGCAATTATATTGCAATCAATAATTGATTATAAATTACCAATACATTGAATTTTTTGTATAGTATTCATTGACTATATCCCTATCATATGAGTTGGAAGTGTACTAATAAGTTAGTTTCGGTGACACTATCATCTCATCATTATAATCATGTCATCAAGATCATTTCTGGATTTATATATTTTTTTTAGACCTTGTTCATGTGTGATAGATTTGTTTTTTACACCAAGATTGAAACTCCATAACCAAACTTATGTTAGAGGGGCAAAAAGTGATTGAGGCAACAATATTTCTTCACTCTTATCCTATTGTTATTTGACATAAATGGGTCTTACTAATGGTCAAGTTGTTCAGCAAGTCTAGCGGATGCAATAGAATGGCTTTCATAGTAGTGTTTTCACTTGCTTCTGAAAAGACCAAGTGATTTTTTTTTCTGTTCTTTAAAATGCTCTTGTACTTATAGTTTGTTATTTCGTCATTTTCAAATAAACCATTTTAACTATCTTCTTATATCACATGCATCCTGTGTCCTTTCCATGTGACTTTGTGTCCTTGTTCTGGACTGAGACCATTTGCTTTTACCCGGGACTGGAATTGGATCTTGTGTCAAAGTGAGACTGTCAGATGATATCTTTTTGTTGATGTGAGAAATAACCTTTTTTCCTCCCCCCCCCCCCCCCCCCCCCCCCCCCCTTATAGTTCATCTTTCTGATGTATTTTGAAACCATTGATGATATCTCTCTTGGTGCAGATGTGGTTGTCACGTCTGGGTGAGAATTATTGAGAGGTCTTCGGTTAGACATGGGATAAAGTAAAGTACTCTTTGGATTGTCTTTCTACTGTTCAAATTTGTCCTATTTTTTTTTTTTTTTTTTTTTTTTTTTTTTTTGTAATGTAAAAAGAAAATTCTTTTGGAGGGCTTGTAAGCGTAGACAAATGTTAGTTATCTTTTGACTTTTTCCTTTGTTTCCAGTTTATTTAAAAATATATTTTTTTTTACTGACACTGATATGGCCTTAATTAGTTCCTAAAAGACGAAAACAACAATCCAATCATGTTTTCCTTCAAGTATGTTTTGTCCTCTCATACCCATAACCGAAAAGGTCATGGATATTTTGTTCTTGTTATCTGCAGTTGTGGTTATCAAAGTGTTGTATTTTTTGATAAAAGACTCCTGGGTTTTGATTCATGATTAAAAAGAAAAATTGTTAGATGTACCATATATATATACATATATATACATCAGTGATAATATACTGTTTATACATCAACGTTACTTAAATATTTCCATTGTGATCAAGTTGCTGAAATTAACATTGTTTTTGTATTCATCATCATTTTTTATTATTATTATTATTATTATTATTATTATTATTATTATCTTCTTTTATCTTTTCCTTGTCTCTGTTTTGAAATATAAACTTTTCTGTCAGGGTTCCGAGTTAATCTAGCCTGTCGCCGTGTTAGTTATCACCTAGGGGCAGTGACTGTAA
Organism: Berghia stephanieae; assembly: GCF_034508935.2. NCBI lineage: Eukaryota > Metazoa > Mollusca > Gastropoda > Nudibranchia > Aeolidiidae > Berghia > Berghia stephanieae. The sequence goes on along the minus strand of NC_088369.1, from coordinate 27,497,716 downwards.
CAGGCATGTGACTCTGGTGAAAACAATCAGGTCTAATGATCTTATTGTTAGAATAATGAGAGAATTTATGTTGAAAGAGTTCAGCCTCTTCTGTGGAAGATGAGGGCTGCTGATCGACTATACTGTACTCAGTTGAAAAATTGTTTCAATAAATTGTACCAATTTTTTTTCCCTTTTTTTCAGCACTTTTATGAGAAATATTAGATAGTAATTTACTGCATGCTTCAATAAGAGATGGGTTTGGAAATATTTACAGATGTATGGATTATATACGAGTCTGGACTCAAAGATCATTTTGTTTCTGTCTTATTTGACATGTGGGCAAAGTTGTTTCGATTTTACATTTCCCACTGGAGGAAAAAAAATTGTAAGAGAACTATTTTTTTACACGAAATTGATAGATATGACTATATTAATGTGATTTTTGAGTAATTATAAATGTTTTTGTATTTTTATGCAGTATCTATATTATAGACTGACAGACAGGTTTATGTGAAAGTCAAGGAATTATTTTTTCATACATGTACTCTGTCTGCCCTCACATGACTGACTTTGTCTTCATTAACTCACTTGTAGCAGCCAACTTTGCGATACTTATGTGTGCGCTAATCTTTCTTTAGTTTTTGATCATCCGTCAGTAAACAAATGAAGAAAATTAATGAAAGCTGTTGATTTTACCATTGTTACCTTAGTTTAAAAGTTTATTAAACGACGTAACTCCACAGCCTTGCTATCTCTTCTAACTCCTTAAATAATTCGTCTTCATGCGGCTTTGGTCCCTTTTCTGGTATATAAGATTTTTTGGTTTCATCCAGACTATGTCCAAAGTCCGTTGTTATTTTGGGGACAGATGGGTTTTTAAAAAAAATGAGAAATGATGTTATTTTCTTTATAAATCCTTATGTTACTGAAAAGATAGTTTCTGACTTGCTGCAAGGATGAAGTACTCTCAAATTTGCTGCTGATCTTTGTTTAACTTGTCTGCTTTGTCTTACTTTATTTTCTTTCTGAGGAGCTTGTTAGCTTTGGTCTGAATCTTTTTACTATTCTATGCTTATTTTTTCTGTTTTGTTATTTTTTTTTTTTGTTTAAAGAAAATTGTCGATTTTTTTTTCCTTTTAAAAGAACTGTTAATGTTTTTTCTTTTGTAATTTTATTTCCCGTTAAGACGGAATGACCTGTTTGGCACAGCTTCATATATATAAAATGTTTGCCAGATTTCCAGGGGTTTCTTTTTCTACCAAATTGACCTAATATTTTAGTCAAAGGGTTGATCATACAAACCCATATTCACAGAATCCTTCTTTGTCAGCATTGTGAATGAGCCATACGATTTTATATATACATATAGATCCTTGTGACTTGTATTCACGCTGTGCAGCTACTTCTCAAATTGATGTCTTGAGTGAGTGAGTGTAAGTGTTTATAGCTTTAATCTTGCATCAGATAAACCATGAGTGTCAGACCACTTAAACTAATATATATATATATGCTGAAATTGATTACTGCTTTAGAATTACAAGCGGAAACAAAAAACAATGGAAGTTTTAGACACAGCATCTTTTCTCTCTCATTCAAATTTCATCCCTGGGTTTTTATTTTCTTCAATTACCATTGTTGACATCATTTGGCAACGTTATCTTCGTTTTTGTGTTGTTTCAGTAGTTGTTCTTTTATTATTTATTTTTTCCAAATTAGAAAGAAAGAAATAATCACAAAATTTCTTCAAATCTTGCTACCTTTCATTCCATTTTCCCTTCGTTACAATGACTTTATTTTTAAAACTGACACATCATTTTTTTTTAATAAAAAAAATCGGGATTTGACTTGTGGTGAGTTCTTTACTTAATCTTCCACCAATCGCCCGGTTTATTTATTTTACCTTTTTAAAAAATATTTAAACGATAAATTAATCCTATAAACATTATATTTTTATTCATTAATTTTTCATCCAATATGTCATAACTATTGCTGTTATAATGTCAATGATAACGACATTGACTAACACTATTATTACGACTACTACTACTTTTACTACTACTACTACTACTACTACTACTACTACTACTACTACTACTACTACTACTACTACTATTAGTACTACTACTACTACTACTACTACTACTATTATTGCTACTTCCACTTCATTTACCACTAGTGCTTGTCATTTAAGACCAGTGTTCTCATTTAATACAATATTGCTTTCTTTAAAAAAGTTAATCATAAAAAATAAACCCAAACAATTCTGAAACCTATTTGAACAAAAGAACTCTCTGATTTAAGTGTTGCGGACACTGAAGGAGACTAAATCTTTGTGTCATGTGTTGTTTTAAAAAAATACCATTTGAGCATAAGTAACGACTGAACCAGTCGCATAAAATTTGTTTTCACAGAACATTGCTGTTATGACTTGATTACTGTTTTTCCTTTTCTTTTATTCACTCGCCATTATTCAAATCACAATGTTTCTCTAAGGGTATCCCAGACCTGCCACTGAGAGTGATTTTATCTGTATGTTCAGATTATCTGAAAACGGTCAATTTAGATTTTTTTTTACCCATACGTGTTTGAATGTCTTAAATTAATATATTAGAGACAGATATCGGGAAAGTATTATTTTAGCCATAAGTTGACATGTATCCAAATTATCCACATTAGATCAATTCTACGGCTTATAGAAAAACAGTTGATAAAGATTTGAGTGAGAATTATTTCATTTTTCTCTCTCGCTTTTTGTAATATTGAATTGAGATTCAGTTTGAAAAAAAAATGTCCAGACTTTTTAAATGTTGCCAGTGGCAGGTGTAGTAACCTCAAATGAGAAAGATGTGTTATGATCATACATTGTGTTGACAATTTATAGTAAACAAAAGGCGCATATCAGGATATCCACTACACTTATTATTTTTTTTTTTTTAATGGTCATCTTTGTTGTTATTATAATATCATTTATTGTATAGATTGTCACAGTAGAGAGTCATGGCATTCAATAACATTTGCAATTTATATGTTTATCAGTTGTTTTTGTTCTCTAAATCATCAACCCTTCACCACCATTCATAAAACCATTGATTAATTTAATTTATCAGTATCATTGATGTAACCTAGCTTTTTGACACCCAGCATACCACTCGTAACACCATCGAATATCATTATTTATGGATCTCCATGCATACAAGAGTATAATCATGTCCTTGTTCCAGACAATTGTTTAATAAATGGTTTCTTTAATGATTACAATTTTTTAAAAAGGTTGTGAAATTGTGAATGTCACATGATCATTATCATGTCACCTTCTACCAGTCGTCTTCATGACTTGTAAGAAATATGATTTTCAACTGTCATGGTGATGATAAAGACTAGATATTGTACCTTAAGATATATATGATATATCAACTACACCATTAAATTTCCCTCTGTATTTCAAACCGAAATCATAATGGCATGGAATTTCAGATTCTGTGTTACATCGCCAGTAAATATCTTACAATACCAAATATCCTACTTTACAAAACTATACATTTCGCTGCTGAAATAATCTTTGGACAAAGCAAATCTGCCATTCAGTCATAGAAGAAATGCCAAAGGACTTTTCCTCCAATTGTTCTTCTGAATTTTTCGACTTATTTTCCAATAACATACAACTTTTTGTCTTTTCAATGAATGAGTCAAAATTTCATTATCCTTATAATAAGAGATAATGATTCAAGATTTGTTCTATTTTCGTCAGCAATATGTTATAACGGTTTAAAAGTACCTCATGAAGAGTTTACAACTCTTCTCAGTAATTGCCATCTACGCACTGCTGCCAATCTTACCTAAAATGAATTGAGTATTCTTACATATTTTCATTCATTGTACACTTCCTGCTAAAGATCTTACGCATTGTTTAATTTCTATAAAGTCAGTTTTTAAAGTCATACACTATTTTAGTGTACTAAAACACTTTATTATATGCCCAGAAGTTCATGTTGCGAGTTCAATAAAATATTATCCGTCTGGGTCATATCTGAGTTCTACAGAGATTCTGAAAGCCGATACAATTTATATCGTCTGTGAAGAGTACGTTTATTCATTAATTTAAATATTGATTATCACATTTTCAGAATTGAACGTATTTTTTTCAAAATCTTCCTCATTTTGGTTCTCCATCGTACTCATTTACTACATGGGTAAGGGTTACTCGTTTACATGGGTAAGGGTTGGCAGCACTCTCTTGGGATGGCATTTCTTATTCAATGAAAATGAAACCTCAGCAGCCTAATGTAAGACACAACATAATCTGTGGCCTCCTCTAATTCACTAAACATTCCATTCCTTTTGTCTGCTGCCATTGTTGTAAGCTGCTACACCATCATTGCACCAAACTCATGAAAGTTACAGATCATAGTAGTTGTAGTCTACGCCAGAAACCTACAACATTTTGAGAGTTCATTCACCATTGCATTAATTGTTTTTGTTTTTTTTAAGTTACCATGATAAGTATTCATTATATATTTTTTTTCAAAGGTTGTCATTTGCTTGTAGATCTTCATCATCATCCATTCATCTCATGCTTGTTTACTTGTAGGGGCTTTTGCTAAAATATTATTTGAATAGATGAATTATATATAGCTAGCCATAGTATCTTATGCTTATATTATTTTCTGTACCGGTTCTGTTAATTTATCACATTTGATGTATTATTGTTTATAATTTGCATCTATTATTTCTTAACATATATACAGTTGTTGAAAAAAAAGTGCGATAAGAAAAAAAAAAGATAAATATATAAAATAAATTAATTAATACACAGCGAAAGGTGTAAAGAACTGAGGTATAGTGTAAAGTTTTTCAAATTCAGACTCTTTCTTTGTCTGATTGCTACATTTTTTATTACCTCAATTGTTTTCTATATTTTCTAAACTATCAACAAAGTATGTTTCATTTTTATTTAGTATATTGGAACTCGTCATAGTCTCGTCTTTACCCTTTGTGGGCCATATGGTGTCTCTGAACCTGTGTTTAAATACCCTGGTAAAAATTGTTTTATGTTTTTGGGATACTATTTTTAATGTGTTATAGGAAATTGAAAGTCAGTATCTGTGGGTGATTTTGGTGAGGCTTAAATAGAAAACTATTGATGCTAATTGTAGCTCACATTAGTGAGTGTCGACAAATTAATTTTAGCTCCCATTAGTGAGTTTTGACACCCGATCATTTCATAACATATTTCACAATCAATTGATTTGGTCGTTTTAATTATAATAATAAATATGGACTAAATGCATTAAACGTTGGGGGCATATATGATATTGAATTAAAGTAGGAGAAAAGTGATGCATTCTTGGGAATTGTTTGAAATAAGGTTGTATAGGGATTTATTCTTTATCAGATTGATTCCTCAGGGTTATCCTAGCTAAGGTATGATGTGAATTTCGACAGCTGCAGTTTCTTTTAGACATTTTGAATTTAGAGTTCAGCTAAAAGCGTTTGAGATTGGGGTGGTCTACCTATCCATGGCTGGAATTTATGTCGATTTCAACATTACAAGCACACCAGTCAAGTTTGAGTAGAGTGATAGAATCTATTAATGTTCCAGAGAAAGAGATACTAATAATGTAGATTTTCTTGTACACATGATTGTAGATATGAGGTGTTGAAATTTATAATGGACAGGATTTGGAGATTGAATTGTTTTAAAATATTGACTGTGTTATTATCATCTAAAAAGTACAGTAACATTTGATTTGTGGGTTTTTCCCTACTTGTTATACGTGATTAGTGCACATTGTATCCACTTTGTTTGAACAAGTCGAGTGTTGACTCAAAATGTTTGTTACTATTATCGTTGAAAAGAAAAGGTGCACATATTGTATGTGTTGTTCTGAATCTGAAAGAAAAAAACCAAAACAAAACCATGTACCTTCCACGATCGTGAAAAAAAAATCCTCAAGGAAAAAAATAAAATATAAAACCATGTACCTCCCACGATCGTTGTACAAATTGGCTAAAGAATTCGTTGAATCCACAATAATCATTGATATCAATACTCTCAATAAATAAGGTACTGAAAAAAAAAATGGATACAGATATATATAGCTACATCTTTCATTCTTCCTGGTTTGTTTGTTTTTTTTCTCTTCTACTTTTCACGATTGTACTTCAGCTCCTACTGGACCATATTATTATAACACGGATAGCATCTAGTAGCATCGTCAATGACTATTTTATTTTCCTATTTGTATTATATTAAACTTTTTTTTTCGTTTGTTTTTGATTTAATGAATTATTTTATGCCGCTAGTCCTATGATAGTAGATGGTACATAATATTAGAACACAGCACAAAACCATTTGATAGTGGCCTGACAATCCCCTCATGGCATGCCTCTCACATGGAAATGAACTATTATATTATTCTTATATTTTTAAGATTATTATTATTATTATTATTACTATTGTTATAATAATAATAATAATAATATTAGTAATTAGTAATAATGATGATGATAATAATAATAATAATGATAATTATTATTATTATTACTATAATGATAATTATTATTACTACTATTAATTTTTGTTCTCATCATTACTATTTATCTGTACGCGTTCATTCAAACAAACATACCGTACATATACTTATTTACATAAACATACATTACTATGTATTATTATTTTTATTATTATTTGTAACAAGTTGATGAACTCTATTACTCTACTGATCACCAGAGAAATTTCAATTTTGAAAGTAAAAAAAAAATAAATAAAAGTATAATACTCAAACATGTTTCAGTTTTTTTTTCTATTGTTTAAATACCCATCAGTAATGCAAAGATTTTCACATATCTGAGGCAGTTGATGGAACACATACCTGGGTGGGCTCTCTTGTCGTGTGTAGTGGAGGTGACTTGTGTCTCGGTGAGATTTTCTCACCTTCCATGAGGTCACATACTGTATCATCTATCTCCTATACATTTTCCCTTTCCATGCTGCTCTCTGTCTTGGTTCTGGATTGAGAATTATCCGGGTTTTTTTCTCTGGTCCTGGCGGTGACCCTTAGCTGGGAGACAGTCAGATGTATTGTAGTACTTTTTTCCTGTAAACTATCTCTCTGTTAGGTACTTTTTTAGTTATTATTATTAGTTTCTGGGTGGGGTTCCTGACCTCCCATAGTGGACAGGGAGACACTTACTGTGTCTCCTATCCCCCTATATCTGTTTTCAAAATTACTTTCTGTTTTTGTCTTGGAATGAGATAACTTGGTTTTGTCCTGGCCCTGGCTGAGAGGGAAACAGTCAAATGTATAAAATTTTGTGAGATATTTTTTTTCCCTTGTAAATTACCTCTCTGTTATTCTGTTATGCACTATATTATTATTATGTTTTGTTTACGTCTAAAATGAGTCTAATTTTTTAAAAAACACAATATCTCAATGACAACAAAACATAGGGTTTTGAAGGCCTATGTATGGTCAGTATTATTATATGGCTGTGAAAGCTGGATAATTACAGAAGACAGAAAGAAACTGGAGGCAGCAGAAATATGGTTTCTAAGAAGGATGTTAAGAATCTCATGGACAGAGAAGAAAACTAATGAAGTATTAGAGCAAGCTGAAACTAAAAGGTTATACATTCGTACAATAAGAAAAAGACAAATGCAATTTTTAGGGCACCTAAATCGACTTAAATGTATTGAAAATCTTGCTCTCACATGAAAGATAGAAGGTAAAAAGAGTAAAGGTAGACCAAGAAAAGCATATTTGAATAGTTTGAACAGCTGGGTGACAAAGAAAGAGAAGAGAGATGAATGGCGTACCATGATTACCGATGTCTGGCACAGACTTGGTACTAGAAGAAGAATTTGTTTACGTATTACATATGATTTGCTGGGTGGGGTTCCTGACCTCCCATAGTGGACAGGGAGGCACTTACTGTGTCTTCTTTCCCCCTATATTTGTTTCCCAACTTGCTTTTTGTCTTTGTCTTGGAATGAGATTACTAGGTTTTGTCCTGGTCCTGACCGGATGCCCTGGTAGTTTTGGGAGATAATATTTTTTTCTTGTTAATCTTTCTGTTATGCACTGTATTATGATGTTTCTTTATGTTATAAATTATATATGATTTGTAAAACATTTGAGTGTATTCCTCTAACTCTTAGTGGCAACCTGTGCTTGTGTCTGGATGAGACTTTTAGTGATCTCAAACTAAGTGCTTTGATAGAGTGCTCTTGGAATCTACACCTGTCTCTTATTTGAACCAATTCCCCTTTGTCTTACCTTTTCTTGGGTGCTTTAATTGTAATTCTAGAGCTTTTTACCATCCCCTTTTCTTCGTTTTTACTGGCGCTGATATGACCTTGTCATGCAAGTGCCATAAAACCCTTAAAAACAAACATAAAAACATGTGTCTGTGGGATTTTCTGACCTTCCATGATGGGCAGAGAGGTCACATGCTGTATCTTCTATCTCCTATACGTTTTCCCTTTCCATGCTGCTCTCTGTCTTGGTTCTGGATTGAGAATTATCCGGGGTTTTTTCTCTGGTCCTGGCGGTGACCCTTAGCTGGGAGACAGTCAGATGTATTGTAGTACTTTTTTCCTGTAAACTATCTCTCTGTTAGGTAATTATTTAGTTATTAGTTTCTGGGTGGGGTTCCTGACCTCCCATAGTGGGCAGGGAGACACTGTGTCTTCTATCCCCCTTTATGTTTTCAAACTTACTTTCTGTTTTTGTCTTAGAATGAGATAACTTGGTTTTGTCCTGGCCCTGGAGGGAAAGTCAAAATGTATAAAATTTTGGGAGATGATATTTTTTTCTCCTTATTGTAAATCACCTGTTATGCACTGTATTTTGTTTTGTTTACGTTTTACATATGATTTGCTGGGTGGGGTTCCTGACCTCCCATAGTGGGCAGGGAGGCACTTACTGTCTTCTCTGGGTGGGGTTTCCGACCTCCCATAGTGGGCATTGAGGTACTTATTGTCTTAAATCCCCCTGTATGTTTTCCAATTGCTTTCTATCTTTGTCTTGGAATGAGATTACTTAGTTTTGTCCTGACCCTTTGGTGGGAGGAAAACAGTTGAATGTATAGTTATAGTTTTGGGAGATACTTTTTACCTTGTAAATCATTTCTCAGTTATGTATTATTTCTAAATTTTTAACATATATTTGTAAATATTTGAATGTATTCCTCGTAGTGGGATCTTGTGCTAGTATCTGGGTGAGACTTTTAGGTGTTCTCTAGCTAAGTACTTTGATAGTGTGCTAATCTACATATGTTTCCTATTTGAACCAATTCCCCTTTGTCTTACCTTTTCTTTGGTGCTTTAACTGTAATTCTAGAACTTTTTACTATCCCATTTTCTTCCTTTTTACTGGCGCTGATATGACCTTAATCTGTTGCAAGCGCCGTAAAACCCTTAAAAACAAAACAAAACTGTGTCTTCTATTCCCCTATATTTGTTTTCTAACTTTTGTCTTGGAATGAGATTACTTGGTTTTGCCATGGGCCTGGCCGTAGAGCTTGGCTGGGAGGGAAACAGTCAAATGCATAGTTATTGTTTTGGGAGATGATATTTTTTACCTTGTCAATCATCTCTCTGTTATGTATTGTTATATTTGTTATTTTGAATGTATAATTGTAAGCATTTGAGTGTATTCCTCTTAGTTGGATCTTATGCTAGTGTTTGGGTGAGACTTTTAGATGATCTCAAACTAAGTACCCTAATAATGTGCTCTTGTATTCTATATCTGCTTCCTATTTGAACCAATTCCTTTTCTCCCCTTTTATTACAAACTCTGGACTGTCTTAGTCAATATTCCCATATTATCCTATTTTGGACCTCAAAGCGTATTAAAATATGAGAAATCATATTTGTTGGCAAGCCTATAATAGTACAGATCTTATATTCTATAAGTTTCTCAGCGGGAAGCCAGTGGAGTTCTCTTAGTAAACCTGATGCAGATTGATTTCTCCTCTTTCTATAAATAGCCTGGCAGCATCGTTCTGGGCCACCTGAAGGTGTTTTATTTTGTATTTATTTGTAGAAGTAGAAGAGAGGAGAGAATTGCAATAATCTAGCTTTGAATGGATTAGAGATTAGAGAAACTAACAAGGCCGAGATGTCTAACACTACGTATTCTTCTCATTTCCATGATTTACTTGGCTGGTAAAGGAAAAATATCTGAATCAATAAATACACCCAAATTTCAAACAACCTTAGCAGTTTCCTAGAACGATTGATTCACACTCTAAATTTTTAAGAATTGCGGGGCCTAGCTATAAATATTTCAGTTTTACTAGTCTGTTCAGTTCCATCCAAGTTTTCAATTTAACAAAGCTAGATTTGAAACATTCAATTAAAAGATGTAAATGGTAGAAGTTTGCGGACTTAAAATTTTGACTATCGCCTGCATAAAATCGATAATTTAGATTAAAATCAGAAATAATTGATCCAAGGGGTTTCATGTATATTGTAAAAAGAAATGGACCCAGTACTTGTCCCAATTGTCAAAGGGGAGTCAGAATTGGAACAAGTGACCATGTCCTATAAATCAAGGCTGCACACACAAGAATGATAAGACAAGAATAGAAAGCAACCTGGAAAAGGAAATATAGGATAGTGCGGCTATATGGTCTTGCAATATGACACATGCCTTCGGTCCAGAGTTTGAGTCACACTCTGAGCGGTGCATAATTGTGTCCTTGGAAAAGTTCTACTCACATTCTCTCACTGTAGTCTGGTATAAAATGAGTATCTGGCCGTTAACAGTATTGTCTGTGTTGGAAAAAAATGTAATATCACAGAACAGGCGTTGTGTCTCATCTTAATTGTTAAATGTTGCTCTTGGTTAGAAACTCTTTGTAAAGCCTTTTGAGCAAGTTAAGTTGATATTGCACTATATAAATGCCCAAGATTTTTGTAGAAGATACAACACCAGTGACCTAATTGGCCACCAAGATTTGTGACTTGCCAGAGGAATGAAGTTATTTCCATTAAGGTGGAACAATTCTCTACTTTGTGACTACTGCAGTAAGTGAATACTAGTACTGCAGGAAGCTGAGGACTAAAAAGTATTGATCGAAAATGAATGTAACTGCTTCAGAAAGTGTTTTTAGTATTTTTTTTTCTTTTTCGAAGCTGCAATGCAGTGGAATCCTAATAAAACCAACTCAGCCAGTCTAGAAATATTGGTTGACTTAAAGTAAAGCTCTTCTTAGTATTCGCTCTTAAAGAAAGGTTGACTTTATCAATTATCAATGGATCATACATAGATAAGGAACAGAAAATTTGTGTTGACATTAAGCAGCAAGCAGACGTTGACTATAAGAGAATTGACATAATGCAGAATCCCGTGTAATTCATTTTTGTTCAATACATTCTTTACTACTACCATCTACTCCACCCTTGATGTGTTTAAAAGAAAAAGAAGAGTCTTGAATATTGGTTCCACAAAAAACATTTTATTTCATTGATAAAAATACAACCAACTTAAAAATATGTGGCATCGGTGACTTATAGTTCAATGTCTTTTCTTGCTATGAATTCAACCAATATTGAGAATTCTCTGTGACTGATTGTGAACATGACCACAAAATTCTGGTTTCAGCGTTGTGACTTTAATTGTTTTATACACATTACCCCACTTGACTCTGGTGTGAATGAGTACTGGAAATGGTATATGCAGCAAGAGTGCCACTACAACCGGACATGAGAATGAAGAGTTTACCAAAGATGCTGAGCAATCTGGAGACATTAATCTTGAAAGATATTTTTAATTAACTGTATAAATAACCATTAATGATGACACACCAAAATAAATGAAACTTCTTATTCAGTGAAAACTGACTATCAGATTGCACACATTAAGAATATTGAACTTGTATAAAAACAGGAAATCAGTCAAAACTGGGGCAGGTTTCATCCCTGAGTTTTGCCATTTCTCCCTCTAATGGGCAATCTGATGACAACTTGTGGCTGTTTTTGTTTCCTGAGCATGATGACACAGGTTTCCAATAAGCCAGAACCACTTCCAACGGGTACAGATTTAATAAAGACCCATCTCGTTTCATTCATCAAGCTGTGTACTTGAGGCATCTAGTGGGAAATAAATAAGATAAAAAACAAAATAAATATATAAATAAACGAAGATATAAAAAGGAACATTTAATTATACATGGAAAAACTGGTTAAACCAAAAATGTCTAAACTGAAAGTGAAAGGAAATCAAAATGTTGTCATATTTTCCTCTCTGTTTTTGTTAACCAACTATTGATAAACAGAAAGCCACTATGCTCAAACTATCTTTAAATCAAAAAGAAATTGCAGAATAAACAAATTACCCACGTAAAAAAATTGCTGACAAACTATCAAAATTACAACTGTTACCCAATGCTCACTCTTGTATTCATACACCTTTGCTGAAACTGAAACCCTCTCCACATTTAGCCACCCCCCCCCCCCCCTGCCCACATCAATCCACGTTGCCTTATTCATTTCTGTTGCCTCTCAAATCTCCTACTTACTCCCCCCCCCCCCCCCCCCCCCCCCCCCGCTCCCTACCAATTCCACCGTTTTCTGAAGCGATAGCATTTCTAAAAGTAAGTTGAAAAGGACTTGGACCATACCTCGTGTCTTGGTGGGTTCCTAAACATCTGACACAGCAGTACCTGGCACCACATTGTACACACGTGTAGTTAGAAGGAAAAGTAAGCTGGTTAAGGAAATTAAACATTGTTTTATCATTGACAATCTGGGTTTGATTGCATCAATACTAGCATTAGCATGAGGGTCCCAATAGCTCAGTTGGTAGAGCACTCGATTCACGAGCAAATGGAACGACATCGGTTTCGGGTACAGTCGAGAATCTTTTCTGATTCCTCTGTCCACCCAACAACGATTGGATGGTCGGATCCGTTAGATCTGGCCAAAAGTACTTTGTAATAGACTAGTGTCCTATCCAAAGGGTAGCAAGCAATTGACATGGTCTGTTTTACGCTAATAAAAATATATATAAACTCCGGCTCCATGGACCCAATGGCTCTGAAGGACTACTATCGCATTAGCATCATCACTTGCCATTTACACAAAGAAGGAAGTTAAGGATATGTGCAACTTGGACTGCAGTGAATTTCCTTTCTTTTGGTTTAAAAATATGTCTTATAAGTCCTTAACTCCAATTTTTGAGAAAATATCAAACTATGAGGTAAATAAGTTTTGATCAGGTTTTCTTGTCCTTTCAAATGCTCACCAGCCCTAGTAGACAAAACAATAACAATCAATTGTAATTAACAAGCAAGCATGCATGTAATGATAACAAATTATGAGAGGGAATTTAGTGCAATTTTACTCTCCATCGACTCCACTGACTAATGAGAAGTGATTATTTACCAAGTTAACCAAGGTAACTCCCCCCCCCCCCCCCAAAAAAACAAAAAAAAAACAAACTATCATGCCAATGACATCAATCTTATAATCATCAAGGCATAATAGGCACTGGGAAATGGAAAAACAATTTTTAAAAAATATATAACAAACTCCTCTAAACAAACAAACAAAAATATATCATTAAAAAAAGTTCATTATTTTTTATTTTTTTCCAAATATAACGCAATCCTATAATGACAAATACGAAAGCCACTCTTCAAGAACACGTTTTAAAAGGATATCCACAAACTGCACAAAAATGTCTGTCTGGGAATCTGGATGGTGGAGCACAAGCACTCAGATAAGATGGACCGTCTTTATTCAACATGTGCTGTGTGGAACAGAATATATATGGCTACATAAATAACAATTAGAATCTTAGGCCGACAAATTTGTCTCACACTTATATACATCAAGGAGGAAAAAATATATGAATGCTGTGAAAGTGATGATGATGATTATGGTAATGAGGATAATGCTAATTATTATAGTGATAATCTTTTATTCTTGAAAAGGCAAACCAGTTTTTTTTAAAATAAAAAAATAGTGAAAATAACTGGAATTCTGGGTAATCAGTAATGAGAAGAAATATCAAGAATTTCCTGATAAATTGGAAGATTTGGCAGGTCTGAAACGATTGAAATCCAGACAAATGAATGGCTATTTAACATTTTTTCCCCTTTGATTTTACGTGTTAGTCATGCTTTCATTTGCCATTCACTGTAGTGTCAGTCATTCATATCCAACTTTCTAGTAAAACAAATAATACCTCCTCTTCTAGTAATGCTGCAAAACTCTTCTTGTACCGCAATTTGAAATCCCCTTTTGATTTCCTTTTCTTTTTGTAACCTGAAAAGATGACAAAAATAAATATGCGACCTCTGGCCCCAGAACAGTACAATGTCAGGGTTTTTTAAAATACTGAAACTTGAACTTGTCGCCTTAGATTCCATTTAGAATTATCATTCAAATCTAGGATAATAAATACAATTTCTTATAAAGCAAAAAAAACCCTAAAATTTCACATTTTAAAATCAGTTCAAACTTAAGTCTTCTTCATCTCGTACATTTCAACATAATACCAGATTGACACAACAGACTATGTACAGTTCACTCCGCTTTTATACGCTACACATTCCCGAAAAAACTGAATTTTTTTCTATATAATCGCTCCGCTTAATCGCACACCTTCTCTGCTTAATCGCTACAATTGATTCCATCTTGATTGGAGAAAAATATCAAAAAATTACACACACAAAAAAAAAGGTGATGAAAATGCGTTTTTTATTGAACCATTTCCGCACGTTAATGTCATATCACGCGAAAAAAAAGCTTTCCCATCAACACAATTCCACTGTCCTTCTGACCCCGACTAGGTCAGACACGAAATGCTTGTTAACTGGCATCAAAGGATTACTAGACATGACGGGCTAATTGACTCAGCACAAAACTCACTGTCTGCATCACAAGGTGTGAAGGGTGTGTTTGTTTACATTGTCTGACCACTCGATAGCAATTCTCTACCTGTGCATTGTTTTCCTCTACTGGGCGCGAACAATAAGAAAGGATTACTGAGAGGACTTGCGGCTCATCTGTTGATTGATCTATACGGTCCCTGTCCACAATGATACACTCAAAAGGTAATTGAACTGGCATCAACTTAAGGCGCGTCTTTCTCCCTATCAGAAAGCTGGCTCTCAAGATGGAAAGGTCGACAGGATGTTGTGTCTAAAAAAGAATATGACGAAAAGCACAATGCTGATGTCTCTTCTGCCAGCCAATGAAGTGATGAAGTTTTGAAACAACTTATTCAGCAGTACAACTCTAATGACATTTACAATGCAGACGAGACAGGGCTTTACTACAATCAACATTTTGTTGTCAATGAAACATGAATAAGAAAAGAAATTTTTATTTAAAGCCCCCAAAAACAAACCAAAACAACAAATAACAAGAGTTTTAGTTCTGAATATTGTTGCATGGACAAGTGAGAACGTGGGTGTGGGTAATTGTTTCACGTGGACGGACATTATTGAGCAATAATCTTTTGTTTATGTTTCCTGCAGATCCTATGCTCTTAACAGACGAAAGTCAAAAAGTCTGAAATTTTTTTTACCCCCGACAATCCCTCATCAGTTGGTCAAACTCAAACTAAATCCATAATCATAATGACACAACATAAGAAAAATATTTATATTTTAAGGAATATTTTATAAGTAGGAAATATCATTTCATTTTTCATTCATACATTTATAACACCCAACAATGTTACTTATCTACTACATAAAGATATGATAAACTTTTGCCTCAAAGGTCACACCATTCTCATGCCTTATGCTAGAACTTATTGGTTGTTGCAACCAAGTGGTCATTATCATTAGACTCATGAATTTTAAATAAATTGCAAAATACAAAAAAATACTGAATTAAAAATCAGCCAATCCTTCTTTGTTTCCTAAGTCGGTCATACCTCCTTAATGCAATGTTGTTATTTCACTATAATCAGATAAATCTTAACTCACTCAATCCTACAGATTTTTGCTACTTTTCAAAATTGGAATAAAACTACTAAAAATGAGCATGTACATAGATCGTTTTATTCAACTACCATTAACATGCAACAACTAAAACCATAAGCTTTGATACTACGCCTATAATTTGTCTCAGAAAAATGTAATAAATAGGCATGGGGTAAAAGTAACCCGGGTAAACTACGGATATAGTCGGTGTTAGGGTTGAGTGAGTTAAGGGGAGGGAAAAGTGAAGGATAGAAAATGATAAAATGAAGAGAGAGTGAGAGAGAGAGAGAGAGAGAGAGAGAGAGAGAGAGAGAGAGAGAGAGAGAGAGAGAGAGAGAGAGAGAGAGATAGAGCCAGACACTACTCTACCAGAATCAGAATGTTAAATGAATTTACTTCTCACTCATTTTAATTAGAGAAGTGTTCTAAGAATTCTATATTTATACATAAATAAAAGTCCTTAAAACATCATCTCGCCCCATCCCTTTCCCTTTCTGTCGATCATCATCTAATACAAAATATAACTACTCGTGTTATGTCAGTTTTGACACGTGGTGCCAGCCTCTTTGGGCTGATGTCCTTAAACTGGTAGGGTCTACGAATTCATGCAAACTCCGGTGTCAAATCATGATGTGATATATGATATGACATGATCACGTTTGATTTTCCCGTCTGATTTACTCCCCATTCATGAAATATGAAAACAAACTCGGAGATTCTGCTGAAATAAAAAAAAACGCACAACAACAAAAAATGAAATAATTTATTTTTCAGATGAACATTGGATAATGCTCAACAGCCTGAGATGCCTGAAAAGACAAAATTCCGTCAAAAAGCAGAAAATTAAGAGCATTGCAAATCAATTGTCTTTGTCAATCAAATCTAGATTTCTGTATATATATGTCTTCTCATCAAAAATGTATCACAAACATTATTAGACAGCAAAATAATTCGGACATTGGTGTGATGTTGAAATAAGCGAGATGTTGATTAAAACATTGTTGACGTATCTGCACTGGTCTGCAGAACTTACCTGTAGAAGTGTCCATCACTTCCTCAAATTTTGGAGCTTTTTTGCTCATTTTGAGATCAGCATGAGGATCATCAGAAAAATTGTCTTTCTCCAAAGCTTCTAATGCTTTCCTTTGGCGTCGTCTTCTGGCTGCTTCATCCAGGACACGCTTTTCCTTTGCACGGACTGGAATAAAACAGAGAGAGAGAGTAAGAAAAGCATGTAAATTTATGAGAGTAATAACTATTACTATTACAAAGAGAAAATTTGACCTTAGATGGGGTAATTTTTTTAATTCAACAAACTGCAATGTTTTGTACAACGGGAAAAGGCCACAAAAGTTAAATATCTAGCGGTAACATAGAAAGCTCGTACAAGTCGGGACCGGGACTATTTGTTCAAAATTTCTGTATTTTATGAAGAATGTGAGGGAGGTAATAAAAATAAATAATAAATAAAATTCCCTTTATTTATCCCATAGGTAAAATTTTTCTCTACCAAGGGAAGACTGGAATAACCCAGGCATCAGCCACAGTGCAGCGCCGCAAATTGAGCTAAGACAAGGTGACTTGCTCAAGGTCACACAGAGCAGTGGCGAGTGATCGAACCCGGTACCTTTCAGGTATGAAGCAAAGACCTTACCGATGAGCCACGATGCCCCCTGAAAAGTCAGCACATCGCATTGTTGATGACACACTCCGCACAAAAAGCCTTTATACAAATCCAGTACTTAGTCACTATCACTCCTCACTTATCTCCCTCTTGCATTTCCTCTCACCCCAGTCGCTAGTTTTATTTTAATATATAACAATAACAGCCTCAGGTAATCATTGGTACTGTTATACATTAGAATTAGAGTGAGGCATCACATGTTTAAGACACTGGTCAAAAATGCTTCACACATCCCTTCCACACACACACATACACTAAATCAGGGAAATGCATGCTTGATACAATTATCACACTTAACGCCACTTTGTGAAAATTAAGATAATTACAAAGATAAAAATGCATTTTGTTCAGAAATGGTGCCTCTATTCAAATATGTAATGACTTGGGATTTTAATTTTTCAGATAGCAGACGTGGTTATAGTATAGTGGTAATTATGTCTTTGTGTTTGTGGAGTAAGGTTGTGGTGCTGTTCTTATTGGTGACAATATTGGAAAACACAATTATTTATCGGAATCTGTAATGGTTGCTGTCAGTAACCTGAAATTTTCCCAGTCAACCCACCACACATCCAGCGAGATGAATAAAAACCGACTATCTTGGACCAGGCTGTCGTAATTCAGACCCCCGGTGTGCCAATAATCTGGTCGTGGTAGGGTCTCAGTGAATTATAGTGCTGGGTGAATTAAAGTTTGTGACACACCTTCAAGACCGCTTGGACAAAAATATGGTTGTTTACAAACAGTAGAATGAAGGAAGTTGACTTCACTCTGCTCTTTGTTATTATTGCTTTTCTCAATCAGACTCCATAAACGTTAAAGGTTACTCATTGTTTCTGTGATGGTATGATTTATCAAGCGTGTAGAACTAAGGGCAGGCCTTCCGAAAGCTCCTCCTCGTTCTACCATTTCTTTCAATTTGTATCTTCACCGTGGATCTTTTGTCATGCGTTTATTCATCCAATTGAAGTGGCAATTCGGACTCGAGTCTGAATATTCTCCAATGGCTATTCAGACTCAAAGCCCAATATGTATGTGCAGACACGAGGGGGGGGGGGGGGGGGAGAGATACTGGGCAGTGGGCAGAGAGTAGAAAATTGATACAGATAGAATGAAGTTGACGCCACTTGGGTCTCTGTTATTGTTTTTTTGCCATCTGCGTTTAAGAGTAATTCTCACTAAACTGTATCAACCAGACTATAATCATTTAAGGTTACACATAGTTTTGTGTGTTAGTTCGTTATACTTCCGGATGGCAATATTGTGAGCTTCTTAGCCAAGCGCACACTGGTGCCTGTCTAACCATAGCCATCGTAAACTTCTAGCCTGATACTGACAAAAAAATGACGTCAAAAGACAGGTCTTTGGCCACAAAAGAAAACAAATCGTGAGTTGTATTCAATAGTTCAACCAATGAAATAACTAGTTTCCTTGAGGTCTACTAATGACAACTCACTAGATGCTGCACAAACCTAAAAAATGACGTCAAACTACCAGTCTTAAGGGGTTCTAGTGTCAGGCTAAAAAAGTTAACGATGGCTACGGTCTAACACTATCTCAATATATTTTTTTGTCCTGATTTTATGTGGACATCTTGCAATATGTTGTCTGGAAAACGTTTCCTTTACATCCGTCACTTTTGACTTTTTTTCATTATAATATCTAACTGGGCTTCCCCTTGATCTATGATTTTGTCTTTCTTGTCAAATAAAGGAGGCTTTAGACTACTTACGTTACTATTACTATACCATTACTGTTATTTTCTGTTGCATCAATTTGATGTAATTATCAATAATTTAAATAATAGTAATAATAAAAAAACAACAAAAAAAAAGCTATAATTGTCATGGAAGACTATTCAGACAGAGTCTTAATAATCTGTTGATTGCACATGCGCATTGGAATTTGAGTCCGAATAGCTACAGGAAACTATTCAGAGTCAAGTTCGAATAGCCGCAACCTTATTCAATTTGTCAATATATAGTATAGTAGCATTTAAAAAAAACTCTGTAACTAGATCTAGAACAAACCTTGATAGATTAGTGAAAGTTTAACCTTTCCTAATACTAATACAACCTTTGTTTTGGTTTTCCACTGCCATTTTGTTTAGAGAGGCATTGAAAGTAGTTCTAGGTTTTTTTCTATTAGGGTTAGCTCGAGGTTGGAGGATTTTTTTTCTATACTATTAGGGTTAGACAAGTCATAGTAAAGGTGCTAGTGCTAGGGTGTTTGTTTTTCCTATTATTAGTAGGGTTAGTTAAAGGTACTAGGTTTTATTATTTCTTAGGGTTAGTTGAGGGAATATTTGGTTGTTTCCCTTAGCACGAGGAGCATTCAGAAAGCCTCTCAAACTAAGTGGGTATGTGTAGGTAGTCGCATCGCCCGTGGCTGAGCCGCTGATCGAGCCCCGATATCGATGTTACGGCTCTGGAGTGAAAATTGTGTTTACCGGTGAACATAGTTTTACTTCCATTGCCGTGGAATCGCTTCCTGTGCACTAATTTCGTCACTTCCGGTCTCATTTTAAAGAGGAGAAGCCAGCGCATCAGGCGGTGTTTTCAGATTTTTAATCCGTTCATTCTTTGTTCAGATGCCAGCTGTTTGAAAATTTGGTAAGTTTTAACTTCATTTTAAATACATTTTTCATTATATTACCTATTTTTAATTAATGTTATATTATTCGCCAACCATTTTTCTCTATTTGTGTGAATTTTGGTGGTGATTGATGCTGGCGAAAGCGTCTTTTAGTGACTTTAAATACGATGCGTGTTCATGAAGTTGGCGACGGCCAACCAGGATTGCCTCTCGATGTATCCCCGAGTCTCCTGTGTACAGTGCAGTCTGTAAACTATCGACTGCGTTTGCTTTTGTGACTTGTATAAATAATTTCAAGCTAAATAATTGCTGTAAAAAGACTGAAAATAGTCCCATCCATAATTTTAGTTTTATTTTATGAATGAATGTTGAAACTGAAATGACTTTTTAACTGGGATGATACCGGACAACTAAAAATTATGTTCCACTGATATTATTTTTTATCTTTTATTTTTGTTTGTTCTGCAGGTTAAGTGTGTTGGTTTAATTTAATGTGGTTAATTTCAATACAAATAATACAGAATAGCATGATAGAGCCAATTCAAGTATATTTCATTCATTACTTTACTCTTTACCACAACAAAAATTATTATATAACTTTTAATTTTGTTGATTTAATCATAATCGAAGTACTTTTTTTGTTTTCAGAGTCAGACGTTCATTATGACACCACATTTTCATGTTTCATTTCCTGCCTTGTATTTTTAAATATGAAATTGAAATAACAATATGAATTTGATTGTCTGCCACCTCCAACTCCCGTCGTCTGCCGCCTCGAACTCCAGTCGTCTGTCTTGTATTTTTAAATATGAGATTGAAATAACAACATGAATTTGATTGTCTGCCACCTCCAACTCCAGTCGTCTGCCTCCTCCAGCTCCAATAATCTGCCTTGTATTTTTATATATGAAATTGAAATAACAACATGAATTTGATTGTCTGCCACCTCCAACTCCCGTCGTCTGCCGCCTCTAACTCCTGTCGTCTGTCTTGTATTTTTAAATATGAGATTGAAATAACAACATGAATTTGATTGTCTGCCTCCTCCAGCTCCAATAATCTGCCTTGTATTTTTAAATATGAAATTGACATAACATGAATTTGATTGTCTGCCACCTCCAACTCCAGTCGTCTGCCGCCTCGAACTCCAGTCGTCTGTCTTGTATTTTTAAATATGAGATTGAAATAACAACATGAATTTGATTGTCTGCCACCTCCAACTCCAGTCGTCTGCCGTCTCGAACTCCAGTCGTCTGTCTTGTATTTTTAAATATGAGATTGAAATAACAACATGAATTTGATTGTCTGCCACCTCCAGCTCCTATAATCTGCCTTGTATTTTTGAATATATGAAATTGTAATAACAACATGAATTTGATTGTCTGCCACCTCCAACTCCCGTCGTCTGCCGCCTCCAGCTCCAATAATCTGCCTTGTATTTCTAAATATGAGATTGAAATAACAACATGAATTTGATTGTCTGCCACCTCCAACTCCCGTCATCTGCCTCCTCCAGCTCCAATAATCCGCCTTGTATTTTTAAATATGAAATTGAAATAACAACATGAATTTGATTGTCTGCCACCTCCAACTCCAGTC
Source organism: Berghia stephanieae (assembly GCF_034508935.2). Lineage (NCBI taxonomy): Eukaryota > Metazoa > Mollusca > Gastropoda > Nudibranchia > Aeolidiidae > Berghia > Berghia stephanieae. The sequence goes on along the minus strand of NC_088369.1, from coordinate 27,475,914 downwards.
GTCTGCCGCCTCTAACTCCAGTCGTCTGTCTTGTATTTTTAAATATGAGACTGAAATAACGACATGAATTTGATTGTCTGCCACCTCCAACTCCCGTCGACTGCCTCCTCCAGCTCCAATAATCTGCCTTGTATTTTAAATATGAAATTGAAGTAACAACATGAATTCGATCGTCAGTCTCCCCCAACTACTTCTGTATCATTGCTTGGACTTCGATGTATTTATTCAGTATCATTACCTGGATATTGCCTGTGTCTACATTCCATGCAGCCAACAACCCAGAGTGCCTAGATTTTGTTGTCTTCTGTCTTTTGCCACATATCAGCCATCTTATGGATTTAAGCGAGTCAGTACGTGAGTACCCTTTAATCTGTTCTCTTAGTGATGTTGAATGCAAAGCAATTATCAAATTTTCTAAAGTTCATTTCAATTTTAATGTAGTTTAATAGTTAGTCATATGATACATCTCTTCGAGATGTTCAGTTTGATATATGACATGCCTATGTTGCAGAAAGTTTGCAAAGTGTCGGTATTTATCGGCTTATTGTTTGTTATTATGTAATATGTTACGTAATATTCAATTTTGCATTTTCAGGTTAAGTTTTCTCTACCACTCTTATGTAGTTCTTGTTTTTAATTTTGCATTTTTATCACTGACCATGTTTGCATATATAAAGCGGCAAGCTTGTTTCTCCCGAGTACTGTTGGTGCCCAAATGTCTTGTCCAAGGATGCAAAAACATTGGGCAGTACATTTGCAAGTTGCATTTACTGACACTTGTTCAACTTTATTTCTAGCCCTGTTCATTGTTTTTTTGTTTTTTTTTTCTTCTCTCCGAATACCAGTCATCTTTCGTCTGTTGCTCATTTGCCAATGCCAAATATTAAGTGCCTTCCCCAAGGACACAACTTTAGTGTCTAAATTCATACGTTTACGCTCCTTTCCTCTTGTTTTAAACAATTTTTGTGTTCAAAATTAATCATAGCCATAGTATTGTAAGCATGCTCTGGAAGAAGACCACCCTCAAATCTGTTTTTAAAGTTATTATCCGTTCCTCGCGTCTTTTTTTTTCATTTTCTAGGGTTATGTAATTGCATGACGTTGCATAATATTGCATAATAATCATTTAATTTTTAAAAAATTTGCTTCGTCTTTCCTTTGCGATCATTTTGATATATGGTTTTATATGTATTCCACCCCAAATAACCGTGATTTTCCATTTCCCCCGCTTTTCGGTTGCTCTCTGGTCACAGTTTTAGTTTCTTTTTTCCTCTTAAATTATATTAAGTATTTTGGTCCACTTTTGCGGACTAATAATCCCGTAACTTTGGTTCTAATTGTCACATTGTCATAATTTTGGTACCATTGAAAAGTGTATTTCTTGCAGAATAGCATGAGACTATTTTGAAAACAATTGCTGCAATCTCAAATTTTCATGCAACTACCTAGTATGTGTGTTACTTGTGAAAAGAATTGCCTTCAACTTCAACTTCAATAATTTAATAAAAGCAAGAAGAGCAATTTACGTTGTTAAGACGATTTGGGTTAACAATGTCTCACACTGTTCACGCAATGTCAGTACAGTAAACTGAGTCATCATCTATGTAAGTGACTGAGCCTTACACTGTCATTGAAATTATAAGTATGGTGAGAACTGAGAATAGGTCGGGCTCGGTCAAAATCAAAACCCAACGCAATCACAACAATAACAATGACTTGTTCGGAGTGCAAGAGTGACAACTGTCTAATATGAAATATGTTACCACAGTCTCTAGGCTCAGCCATGATGATTCTCAGATGCGATGCTCTGAAAGATTTAGCCGACTAAAAAGAATTACACTGCTTTTTATTTAGTTTTAGGACTGGCAGCCGCTGGACGACCAATCTTACACTTATTCGTCAAAAGAATTTTAGGACTACTAATTTTGCCCATCAAAACACAAAGAATTCCACATTAGATACTTCGTATATTTCGTAGAATATCTCAATAGTGTTTTATAAGAAAATATAATATGAATAAATCAGAAATAAATTAATAAAAGACATCATCATCATCATCATCATCATCATCATCATCATCATCATCATCATCATCATCATCATCACCATCATCATCATCATCGTCTTCACCATCGTTTTCATCATCACATTCACCATCGTCATCATTAAGCTGAACTTACACTTTACAACACTAAAATGCACACCAAAATATCGATAAACTTCCCGGTCGTCTCTATAAGTATAAATAAGTAAAAATTCAAGGATATGTGGTGCTTTTTTCTGTTGATGAACGACAGTGATAGACTTAAGAGGGAGCTCTATTTTATAATGTAGGAGACTCTTGTTGTATTGAACTTCAACATTGTGGAATAAAATAAAATCGTAAGTTTGAAGTCGTGGTTGATGTTATTGTTTTTATTGTTTTTGCTGCTGTTTTATTGTGTTGTGCAACCAATTATTCTTCTTCTGTCTACTTGCTGTAAAGTTAAACAGAATGTTTATAAATCTGCATGTGAAGATGATTTCAATCATTAAACTTAAATCCTTCAATGACGTTGTTTTGAGTGAGGAAAGTCACAATAAATAAAGCGATTTAAGTGCTTATTTCTCGAGTTTCCACCACTTGAATGCCCGTTTCGTTTTAGTAAAAAGTACTATAAGACCACAGTGTACCTACCTGCCTAAAATTTCTAACCCCTCGCCTCAAAACGGTATTATGTCGGTATGAATAAGATACTGAAAATTGAATTTATAATAAAAAATATCAGACTGGGGTTGAGTTTTGTTGAGGAGAAAAATCAAAATCAAAACAACAACAACCCCCCCCCCCCCAAAAAAAAAATAACCCAACAAAACTTGAGCTTTAATATAGAGAAACATCCACTTAACGTGCTCAAAGCGCTTTACAAAGGGTCCCTGACCAACAGCAACACGTAACATGTAAAACGAGACATGACGTCTAAAGGCGATATTACATATTTTTTTCCGACAGAGGCTACGCTGTTAACGACCAGATACTAATTTTACACCCAAGTACTGTGAGAGAATGCGAGTGAAGATATCTTGAGAATAAAATCATTTCAAATGACTAACGTTTTTACACTATTTTACAAAGATATCCAATTTACTGATGTTCACAGTAGATTTTTATCATAAACAAAGCTTGTCAGATTATTGCTTCATTAAATCGACAGAGGCAGGGGGGAAAAAACGCTTAAACATTTCAAACTATTCGATCACAGAGGACAAAATTTGTTTTCGTTGTGTACAGCAGGGCTGACCAGATAAATCAATTCATTTGATCTTTCAGCATGAAAAGATGTCAAGCGACATTGAACATGGCTATTTACTGGATATGTGGCACTGACGGAAAGTCCAACCCTCGGTTTTGTGTCCCCGACCACAAGCGCACACAATATAATACAACCGAGCGCGCACACGATATAATACAAGCGAGCGCACACATGATATAATACAAGCGAGCGTGCACACCGCGCACTCACACAAAAAAAAAACAAAAAAAACAAAAAAAAAAAAAAACAACAAAAAAATACTCGAACCATCTCATGATCTAAGTTTGACCTGGTGAACGATTTTTAAAAACTGTATAAGCCATAGCAACACGCCACCACCGCCCCCCCTCCCCCCCTCCCCCCCCCCCCCCGCCCCCCTTCTCTCTCTCTCTCTCTCTCTCTCTCTCTCTCTCTCTATATATATATATATATATATATATATATATATATATATATATCACCTATCTATCTATCTATCTATCTATCTATCTATCTATCTATCTATCTATCTATCTATCTATCTATCTACCTACCTACCTACCTATCTATCTATCTATCTATCTATCTATCTATCTATCTATCTATCTATCTATCTATGTGCATGTGTGTCTGAAAGTGTATGTGCGTG
>NC_088369.1:27451993-27466993 GCF_034508935.2 Berghia stephanieae | reverse complement strand
TTTTATTGCTGTTCTTAATGCCCTGTAATTAAGATATGACATTGGATGAAGATCTGTGTCAGAGGTTAATTACAAAATGTGATTCCAATTAAAAGTGATGGTCCTTTATCAGATTCCCTCACAGATTGACTAGATACTTTTTTGTTGTATTTTTTTTTTAATCGGTGGATCTATTGTTGTAAAGCATGAATAAAGGTTGGATGTTCAGACACCTTTACCACTTTGCTGATAATATAACAAGATGTGTATTTGATTTACGTTTATGTTCCGTTGTTTAAAAACAAACAAAATGCAGGGTAATATTTTATGTTCCTCGTCCTCTTTCCTATTTCAAGTTATTTTGAAGAACATTCTACCTAAAACTGAAAAGACAATGTCATTTAAAGATTATCTCCATTAAAACAAGAAACTAATTCCCCATGAATTAAGATGAAGAGGTTTCCTTTTACTAGCTTTTAATTGGATATTTTCCATGTCAACTTAACTATTCTCTTTTTTCCCCTTTAGTTAACGAAAATTACTCCATTGTATACTGTTGTATTGACAAATCTATGTCGTTTTGCATAACTGACAAAAATTATAAAATAGCAATCTAATGAATGGATTCAAAAAGTAAATAAGGGCCTATCATGTATGTTTTAACCATATCAATCTTTTAAGGTCTATCATTCTACGATATAAATACTAGTAGTGCCGGTACTAAGATTGTGACTTTGTTATCTAACAAAAAATATGGTAACTTCACTGTTGTTTTTGTGAATTCTGGGATTGTTATTGCTGTTCGGATATTTAACTGCAAAATATGTAAGTAAATACATATTCCACTTAAGAAAAACATATCGGTATGAGTATAGGGACGTCTGTTTTTTTTTGTTTTTTTTTCGGGGGGGGGGGGGGTTGTTGTTGTTGTACCTTCACCCCCCCCCCTCCCCCCAACCCCTCTTTTTTGTTTTGCTTTTTTCAAGCAATTAAAAAAAATGAATATGAGTTAATTTTATAATTAGTGTCGCCGTGTCCATTCCTGATTTGTATGCCATAAACCCGTTAAGGCATGCCACAAGTGTTGACTTCACTTGTTCCTTTCACTGCAATAAATATTGCACGTGACTCAAAATTCCGGCTGTGATATGAAATCAGTATTCACTAATCGTATATTTTGAAACATTCGAGTTGCAATATGTGTAAAAGTAAAGCATTTTGATGGTTTTGTAATCGCATGAAGTTATTGAAAACAAGTCATATCGTGATGGAACAATAGATAGAACCGGAAACCAATGACGCGACAATGAGCCCACGAGGAAAGTTGAAGTGATTCTTGACCCCAGACCGGAAACTCAGTAGATGTCGATCCCATCCCAAATTTGTTTGGCTTTATTTTTAATTATTTGGGGGGTGGGGCCGGGGTGGGAGGTGTAATTTTTTTTCTTTTTTTTTCTTTACCAAACATAGTTTGTACAAATATATATATATCCGACCATTGGATTATTTACACTCGCACAAATAACAAAAAAAACAAAAAACAAAACAAAACAAAAAAAAAACAACAACAAAAAACAACAAAACACTCATCCACTCACGCATATACACACGGACACAGAATAGGACTCTGACACACGGGGCAGTGTTAGATTAGTACTGAAAAATGAATGTTTAATTCCCTCCTTATCGAACATTTTCAGGAATTTCCCCAAAACGTCATAATCACTTAACATAAAATAAATTTTGAAAACTCCAACTCAAAAGGAATAAGAACATGTAAAGAACATGCTATCCCCCCCCCCCCCCCCCCCCCCCCCTCTCCACACCACAGCAAAACGGCTTCTACAACACAATATTAAGTTATCATAACTAGAACAAAAATAATCTTCAAATTTTGTGATGGACAAAAGAAATCTGAATGAGAAATATGTTGGTTGTATCGTAGCAAATGTGACGATTTTTCTGTAGATGGCAATGAGAGGGTTAACAAAAATGTGACACTTGGGGATGATTTGAGGAATATACAATATAGACAACACACACACACACACACACACACACACACACACACACACACATATATATATATATATATATATATATATATATATATATATATGAATAGAGCTGGTTTGCAAATTAAGAGAAGAAGGAAAGAGAAAGAAAGTTTTCTGTTCGTTACAATGGATTATAATGACACCATTTCTTATATTATTGTGACCAACTCAGAGTTGGTCAGAGTCACCCATTATGTTCAAGTTAACAAATGGACGTCAACAATCTTACCGGAAGTTCTCGAAATACGGTTCAAACCCGGGACCAGCAAAATGCTTTTGCCGGTCAGATTCCTCGCCCCCTATTACCCCTTCACCCCCCCCCCCCCACCCCACTTCCCACCCAGCTCTCGCTGTCATTAGACATGGGCAATAACAATTATTATTTATTGATATCAGACGGTTCTGTTTCCTCAAGGCGCCCCTACAGTAAATTTTTAACACACACATACACACAAAACAAGGCTACACAGCTTATTTGGCATGTAAAGATCAATAATTGAAGGCTGTGTCAGCTTGATACAGCTTCGGTTTGAAGGATAGAATAATATCATTTAAAAATAACATTACAGTTTTGTAATCACAATCACAAAAGTCTTGCCTGGGAAACAGCTATTTTATATTTTATCGATAATTTAAGATGACCTTATCTCCCCCCCCCCCCCCCCCCCCCCCCCCCCCCTCCCCTCTGCTTTTATGATGTATTTGATAATTTGATAAAAATGCTAAAACAAAACCTAAATAAAGATAAAAGTAATTTTTAGAGAGGTATAGGTATTTAGCTATAGATAGTATGCGCTTGGCTAAGAAGCTCACAATATTGCCATCCGGAAGTATAACGGACCAACACACACAACTATGTGTAACCTTGAACGTTTGTAGTCTGGTTAGTGAGAATTACTCATAAACGCGGATGGCAAAAACAAAACAAAAACAATAACAAAGCATTGAGTGACGTCAGCTTCATACCATCGATAAAAATTAGCTAGGTAGTCCTCAACAACACCCTTTTGATCTTTACAATTAAGTAGCTACTGTCATGGCGGATATCGGTGTGAAACTCGTGTCCTTCTCCATCTGGTTCCGTTTAATTATATAGAGCTGTTTAAGATTCAATTCAGAACATGTGTTGGATGAAAATTAAAGCATCGAACATTTGCGTATTAAAAGGATAGGAAAAAACAAAATAAACAAGAAAAAAAAAAAGAGAGTAAAAAGTACAACAACAACAAAATTTAAAAATTTTAAATACCAAACAAAAAAACCCAAAATAAAACTAAACAAAAACAAACAAAAAACAAACAACAAAACTAAAAACAAAAACTAAAACAGAAAAAACAAAAACAAATACAAAAAAAAAAAAACAAAAAAAAAAAAAACAACAAAACAACCCAAACGAACAAAATTTTGTTAATAACAAAAATTTAAAAGAACGAAAAACGACCCACCAAATAAACAAAAACAAAAAAAATAATAAAAATAAAAACAAAGCAAAACAAAACAAACAAAAAACAACAAACAAACAGCAACAAAAAAGACATACAAACAACCTTTTATGAAACTTATCTTGTTATTTTCATGTCTGACGTGAGCGATATTATTGGATCACCCAAAGACTAGGTTTTAAAAACCTTTCAAATTTTGTATTTATACAGTCCCGATACAGTTTCATACAAAGGAACAGTCTTTTTTGTTAAAGATTGGTAAGTTAGAAATAGCATTTTGTTAGTGTATTGTAATCTACCTTATGCAGTCAACATTCAAGGAATCTCTTTGGCCAATCAGATAACATATTTTTATGTATGTACATATTGGTGTAGCCAAATCACTCTGTCAACCATGTTCACACATCCTCTTTATTAATTGATTGATTGATATTTTGTCTGGATGTCGATTGGTTGGTTGGATGATTGTACTATTGGTTTTTGATCGATTGGTTTAAAGATTGCTTAATTGATTGAGTGGATAATTGATTGACTAGATGATTGATTGACCGACTAATTGATGGATTGATTGACTGTAGGATAGGCTGATTGACTGATCGATCGATTGATTTGTTTATTGATTTAATGATTTATTGATCAATGGATGATTCGTTTTTGGCAGATTGGTTGATTTCATAATTGATTGACCGAAGGATTGATCAATTGATTGATTGATTGACTGACTGACTGATGAATTGATTAGTTATTAACTGACTGATTGATTGTTGATTGGATGCGTGATTGATTAGTTGAATAGATGTTTGACTAAAGGAGAAAGTTGGATGGTTGATTGTTATAGTGGACTGGATAATTGTTTGGGTGAATTATTTATCGATGATGTATTTCTTCACTGACGTCTAAGATTAAATAATCTTTGACAAGTTGATCAATATTCGAAGTAAAACTTTTCTGTCCTAAATATGAAAAAGGCGATTTGTCAAGTGTGACTTACTTGGCGTATTGCTGATCCTCGGACTGGTACGCTTTGGCAGCTTCTCTGATTTGTTGAGTGAGTTCTTTTTACTGATCACGGTCTGTTGCGATGTATCTCAGGTATTCTAAATCCTTTTCTCATCTCAGTTCTTGTTTGCCATCGAGGCGCTTGGGGTCTTTATTTATCGAAGCGTATATACATATGCTTGTTTTGAGTCTGCTTTTGTGTTTGTTATGTCCGCTTGGTGTTAAGAAAAGCGCCATCGGTATATGTCTGTCTCTCCTTAAAAATGTCTAAATGGTCTTCATCCTGTTTCCAAAATTATTTGAATCGATAGCGGAGTTTCTTCGCATTTTATGTAAAGGGATTTGTTACTTAATTTGGTTGGGTAGTTGATATTTAGCATTCTCCTGAGATACTTCTTCCGTCCAACAAGACTGACACCTGTTGGCATTGAGCTTCGGCTCAGTGTATTTTGTCTAAATCTTCTCTAATTTGTCAGTGCGGTTTAAAACAATTATAGTTGCCTGTCAGGACTGCCAGATGGCCATCGTTCTTTAGAGCCAATTTTGCCTTCAAAAGTGGTCAATTACGAGGGCTCTTTCATAATTAACCGAAAAATGCCTGTAAAATCTGCGTTTTTTATGCTATCAACAAAATTCTTGCACGTGTTCATACCTTGACTCGTCCTTCATTTCTCTACGTAACAGCCAAGTCTGTCGACACACTTCTGCCAACGCCGCACCATGGAATAGATACCCTCTCGGAAGAAATTTCCGTCAAAGTTTTGTAGCCATTTCCGCACATGGTCAACAAGCTCTTCATCGACATCAAAGCGCTTTCCTGCCAGCTCACGTTTCAGTGGCCCAAAGAGGTGATAATCAGATGGTGCGAGGTCTGGACTGTGTGGTGGGTGTGGCAAAATCTCCCATCCATATTTCTCTAGCCAACCTTGCGCCACTCGTGCTGTGTGGGGTGTAGCGTTGTCGTGTTGCAAAATGACCCCGTTGGTCAACTGCCCTGGGCACTTTCTGCGAATGGCCTCCCTAAGCTTGTCAAGAGTTTGGCAGTACCTTGCAGCATTGATTGTTTCTCCAGGTTGTAAGGTTTCGAACAGAATAACACCACGACTGTCCCAGAAAACAGTTCCCATTATTTTCTTTGCTGACCGCATGACTTTGAATTTCTTCGCGACAGGTGAGGATGGATGTTTCCATGTCATCGAATCTTGCTTTGTTTCTGGGGTGCAATGGTGCAACCAAGTCTCATCACCGGTGACTATGCTGTCAAGAAAAGTCACATCGTACCCTAGAAAGTCTCCGCCGGCGTTGGCAGTATGCCCGTGAACCCTGCGTGAGCTCTTGCTTCCTTCTCAAAAGTTCCCTGCAGATGTCCAATCTTTGTTCTTTATGATTGTCTGTCAATTGCTTAGGAACCCATCTTGCGCTGACTTTTCTGTAGCCAAGTTCATCAAACACAATTCTATGGGCAGAAGTTTCCGAAATTTCAAGACTGCTTGCGATTTCATGAAGTTTCAACCTCCTGTCTTGACGAATAAGCTCATCAACTCGCTTCACATTGTCTTCTGACGTCGCAGTTATCGAACACCCTCTCCCTTCCCTGTCTGTCAAGTCGGAATGGCCGGCTTCAAACAAATTACACCAGTGATAGACTTGTGTGCAGCTTATAACATGCTCACCATATACACTCTGAAGTTCTTTATGAATTTCGGTAGGATTCAGACTTTTGGCGTTCAAAAAACGTATGACAGCTCTGATTTCCTCCTTTGACCAAGTTTCAAGGTGGGCCGCCATCTTTAAAATCGTCTAGAAATTCATTGTGCAAAATGATGCACTTCATAATTTCTGGGAATATCCGTAAGGAAATAAGGAATATCATGTCGTTTACAGAATTAAAAAATGTCCACTGGTTGCTGAGCAATGGGCATTTTTCGGTTATTTCTGAAAGAGCCCTCGTAGAACCTCAGGTGGCCAAACACCCTGATCCTCGTGATAAACAAACAAACAAAAATAATAAAAAATCAACAAAACTAGAGAAAAACATATTTTTAAAGTTTATTTTGGAAAAAAAATTTATTATTAATAGAAACACAATTCTCTATGCGGCCAATTTTAGCCACGCATGTTGCTGTCTGGCAGATCTGTTGTGTGTATTGTCTTTCATGTTAATTATTATATTATAGTCTTGACCAGGGAAAAAAAAAACGTATTGTGAAAGGCCTAGACCGTTGTAGAAAAGCAATTGACAAGGGGCATATTTAAATGCCTTATTCCTTATTTTGAAAAAAAAAAAAAATTCCCGATCTTTTGATTTTGCTTTTATTTTTGTTCTTTTTGACATTTAACTCATTCCGGGCGCGGTTACATTTTACTGTAAACTGACATCACGATGCAGTTACTGCACACGTGGTTTTGTTTGTTTTTGTTTTGAAGGACTTTACGACTCTTGCGATACATTTAGGTCATTTTAGCGCCAGTAAAACGGAAGACAATGGGATAGTAAAAATATTTCAAGATTTACAATTGAAAGCACAAAAAAGTAAGACAAAAGAGGATGGCTTAACTGGAGAACAGATGTAGATTCCAAGAACATACTGTCAATATTCTTAGTTTGAGATCGCCTAAAAGTCTCATCCTGACACCAGCACAGAATCCCACCAAGAAGAATACAAAAAAAAAAAATAATAATAATAAATGTAACAGTATATAACAAAGAGATGATTTACAAGGGAAGAAATAAATATCTCCCAAAGCAATAACTATACATTTGACCATTTCCCTTCAAGCCAAGCAAGGGCTCCGGCCAGGGCCAAGACAAGACTAAGTCATCCCATTCCAAGACAAAGAGAGAAAGCAAACTCAGAAAATAGATTTACGAGAATAGAGGACACTTCAAGTGACTTCCTGCCCTCTATGGGAGGGAAAAAACAACAACCCCAAAACCCACCAGGTGCCCACTGGACAGGGTGAAAACAGTTACAATTACAAGCTAATAAAAATTAGTCCTTTAGAGCCATTAGGTCCACGTAGCCGGAGTTTATCTCGGCTTCTATAGCGTGAAATAGACAATAGTAATATCTTGCTACCACTTGGATAGGACACTAGTCTATCGCAGAGTACTTTTAACCATATTTAACAGATCTAACTACCCTATCAATGCTGGGTGGACAGAGACGTCAGGGAAAAACAATCGCGACTTCATCCAGGATCGATCTAGGACCCTTTGCGAGTGAAGCGTGTGCGCCAACAACTGAACTGTCGGGACAAGCTGTCAGTATAAGCAAGAACTGTAACTAAAAAATGCGCCGCTCCTCGGTCTGGTGGCATGACACTTGACTTGTGACCTTTAGGCTCTTTGTTCGGATACCGCTGGGACGTCACAAAATTGAGTCCTTAGAAAACGCTCTTTGTCTACATTTATTTCTCACCAAGCTCAGTGAAAAGTGATTACCCAATCTGTAACAGCATTGTCTTTGTGGTGGGTGGGGGGGGGGGGGGGGGGGGGGGGGGGGGGGGGGGGGGGGGGTGGGGGGGGGTGGGGGGGGGGGGGGGGGGGGGAATTGAAAACCTGAGTACATTTAAATTCAATTGATACTACTCTACTACTATATTATAAAAAGTTCAATGGGAAGCAGAAGTCGGGACGCCACACCTTCCTCTCTTCTGGTTCAAAACTCATTAGAAGCGTGTAACTAGTCCTTAGAAGGACTAACAATGAATATATTACATATTGAATCATAAAGAGGCATAATTACTCTAGTAACAGGATGTATAGGCAGATTCTTTTGATAACCGGGCGTAAAAGAGCGAGGATTGATGATATTTATTGACGACTAGCATGTATTAAGGTTAGAAAATAAGATGCCACCACTATGAAACCAGAATATAAGTTACACACTGTATGTAACTAGTTCCCCCATAGGACTAGCAGACACTTCCAATGAGATTGCAATCAGTATATTGATGTATCATTGTTGTTCCCTGTTAAAAATGATATTATTATAATAATGGGGTGACCTGTTATTGGAATGAAATTCGGTCTGGTCGTGAATGGGTTAATGAACATACAGTATGCACCTTTTGTTTTTAACCACGGATCGATTCAATCAAATTATATAATTGTCCTGCTCGTTATTTTCTAATTTATAAATGATCGTCTTGGGGTGTTTTGAGTGTGATTGGACCGTCTGTTTGGGGTAACCGAGTGTGGTATGTATGTCTGCGCGTGTGCCTATGTGTGTGTGTGTGTGTGTGTGTGCGTGTGTGTGTGTAGAGGGTATGCATGTATGTATGTATCATGTGTATGTGCTTGTGTTATCAAAAATGTATAACTTTGTCACACGTGCAATCTAACAATTAGATATTCTATAATTTCTATTTGCAAGCACTGTGTAAACATTGACAAGTTGATAAGCTCAACGTGAGTGTGTGTATGGGTGTGTGCTATTCATGTGATTGGTGTATGTGTGCGCTATTCGTGTGAGTGGTTTTAGGTTTATATCCAACTATATTCAAATATTGCAGAATCAATTAAGGAAATTTATTGGTAAAATATTCTTGACTGTGCTTTACGACACCGTAACAAATTAAGGAGCAGGTACTAGTAAGAGATAAAGGTCTGAAAAAGTGTGTATGAAAAAGTGCTAGACAAAGCAAGAAAGACAAATACCTTTGATTGTCTGGGATGATTTTTTTTTTCTTTATTTTTTCTTTCTTGCTTTGTTTGGCACTGTTTCATACACACTCTTTCAGATCTTTATTTAACGACGACGCCAATTCATAGTTAAAAACGTGACATTTCGCTTCAATACCGTAATATATTTATATAGAGGTGAACCCAATGCTTCAAATTGGATATTAAGTTTAACTAAGTTCAGTGCGGCAATGTGGTCTAGTCATATGACACTCGTTTTCGGATCGGAAGGTCCTGGGTGCGAGCCTCGCTCGGCGCATGGCTGAGTCCTGGGAAAAGGCTCTTTACTTACATTCTCTCATCGTACTCATGTATAAAATGAGTACCTGGCCGTCAACAGCGAATCTGTCGGGAAAAAATGGAATACCACCAAAAGGCGTCATGTTTCGTTTTACGTTACGTGTTGCTTTTGATCATGGACCCTTTGTAAAGCGCTTTCTGCTCGTTTAGTGGATATTCCGCAATATAAAATCTCTTTTTATTTATTTAATTTAATAATTGCGTAAATCAATGTCTTCTATTTATTTCGTAAACTTAATAAAAACACACCTCAGTTTCCACATTTTTATCTTTTTGGCTTTAAACTCAAAATAACAAATTCTTCATGTGATTCATTCGACATAATACCAAATTGACGCGGTGTCACAAATGTCAAGATTAACGAAACCGACTACATTGGAATCTGCATAAAGTCAACACTCTTAAAGGCAACTTCTGCTTAAAATCAACACCTCTTGTTTGACCCAAGTTTTCTGTTCTCTATCTAAGTGTGTTCTATTTATAATTGATATCGTCAACTTTGCTTAAAGTCAACCAATCTTTCTGACTCGGCGATGTTGGCTTTATCACGATTCCACTGTACCTCCATTTTGTTGTTAGAAGTCTCAGGTTTTAAACTTTAGATAAATTAGCGGGATCATTTTAATCTGTCGATATAGGTAGTTAGAGATTTAGGAATTTTTCTTATGGCCAAATACAAACAAACAAACAAAAATACAAAAAGCAAAAAAAAAACCAAAAAAACAAACAAACCAATATGACAATTAAATAACCCCTCAAAACAGAGCACAACTGCCCCCCCCCCCCCCCCCCAAAAAAAAAAAAAAAAAAAAAAAAAAAAAAAAAAAAAAAAAAAAAAAAAAAAAAAAACACAAAAAAAAAACAACCCAAAAAAAACAAAAATCAAACAAACAAAAAACAAAAAAAAAAAAACAAACAAACAAACCCAACAAAAAAAAACAACAAACAACCCCCCCCCCCCCCCCCCCATAAAACAAAACAAAATAAATAAAACAAAAAACAACCCCCCCCCCCCCCACCAAAAATAAATAAACAATTGCCAAACGATCTGTCCGTGTTGGTACGGTAGAATGGGATAAAGCGGGAAAAGCTGTGTGAGATATAACGCCAAAGTAAAGAAAAATACCCTGTTATCTCCAGGGTAAGATGGCTAAATGTGAATTATCGTCTCTGAGCGGTATTATTACAATATTGGGATAGACCGCAAAATGGAATTTTAAGCTCAACTAAAAAAAATTTGAATTTAGTTAAATAACCTCATGGGGGATAGAACGAGTACTTCCTCTTAACCCTCTCCTTACCAACTATAGGAAAATGGTCACAATCGTTACGATATTATATGAACAACATATTTCTTATTTGGATTCACTTTATAAATCAGAATAACTGAAGAAAAAGCTTTGTTTTGACAAGAAGGTGATGATGATTTGTACAGCTTGTTTTTGTGTAGTATGCGCTCATTGCTTTATTTTGAATTGAAGTTTAATGTGTGTCTCCATCGGTGTGACATTTCGTGAAAAAGATTGGTAGTTAGATAGATAGATAGATAGATAGACAGATAGATAGCTAGAGAGAGAGAGAGAGAGAGAGAGAGAGAGAGAGAGAGAGAGAGAGAGAGAGAGAGAGAGCGAGCGAGAGAGCGAGAGATTGAGAGAGATATATAAAACATTCAAAAGACTTTTTCTCACTTAACTCTTGCCCTTTAAACTCAATTTTACTCATCTCGGTCATACAGAAACTGAAATACAGGGACAGGAAACTTCTAGAGTTGCTTTAATACAAGACGATGCGTACCTAGGTCAGTCAGTCCATGTCAAGTCGGTAAACATCCTCTCGCTCAAATGTTTATTTGAAATGTAACTTATATTTGGCACACATTTTCACAGCCTCTAACTTCAGTTGGGTGATTACGTCTCATTAAATTCTCTCTTTGAAGATTACGCATACCATCAATACTCAAATGCTATGTTTACCGACTTGAGATCGAATACGCATGAAGCTCATAGGTTTATTGTCTCGATACTATCATTGTACAGTCGGGTTCGACTTTGGGAAAATTGTGATATAATGTTTCAGAAACCTTTACTTGTTCCCCCCCAAAATTACCAGCTTCGCCATGACGCACTCTGAAATTCAGCCTGTTGCGGAGACGGACGCTTTGGATAAGGGTATGGGCTGTAATGAGGCAATAGAGACGGAGCCTGTACTGCATCATCGATTGGTGAACAGCACCGGGGAGGATGAGAGGAAGAAGCAGGAGGAGGATTTTGGTGAGGAGAAGAAACAGGAAGAAATTAACGTGAAATGTCTGATGAAGGAAAACAAAACGGATGAAGATGAGAATGTAGATAGTGAAGAGGATCCGTTATCTGGACTCAAAATACCACAAAAACTGCCAAGTCTAGTAGACATTAAAAAGGTATTTTGATTTAAACATTATAATGTTTTTATAGAAGATGATATTTAATCATGTCACTATACTATCACGCCACATAAGTCCAAACAAAGCACCTTAGCAGTTATAATTTTATTCGTATTATCGATACATTTGAGTTATCAAATGATCAATTATCATGAAAAAAATTATCATTATCATCATCATACTACTACTACTACTACTACTACTACTACTACTACTACTACTACTACTACTACTACTACTACTACTACTACTACTACTACTACTACTACTACTACTACTACTACTAATACTACTACTACTACGACTATTACCACAACGATATGTCCTTGTTTTCATTCGTTACCTTCTTTGACGGTCCAAACAAGTAGGTCATCTTAGTCGAGGGTGAACAACATGTCGAAAATAGGATCTTAAACTTGCTTGTCTGCTTCATTAATGAGTAATAATATTCTTTCTTAAACAACAAAAATGTAAAATTCGTATTTTATATTCTTTTTGTTGTTGACTGAAGATGGGTTTTGAGCCGGAAACGATTCGTGTTTGGCATTTTGTTCTTTTTCTTTTCTTCTTTAAAGCCTGGGTGAGGATCCTGACCTCCCATAGCGGGCAGGGAGGTACATACTGTGTCTTCTATCCCCTTATATTTGTTATCCAACATGCTTTCTGTCTTTGTCTCGGAATGAGATTACTTGGTTTTGTCCTGGCACTGGCCGGAATTCTAGCTGGGAGGGAAACAGTCAAATGCAGTTATTGTTTTGGGAGATGATATTTTTATCCTTGTTAATCATCTCTCTGTTATGTATTATTATTTTTATTTTGAATGTATAATGTAAGCATTTGAGTGTGTTCCTCTTTGTTGGATTTTGTGCTTGTGTCTGGATGAGACTTATGATTTCAAACTAAGTACATTGGTGGTATGCTCTTGGAATCTACATCTGATCCCTATTTGTTTTCAATTCCCCTTTGTCTTACTTTTTCTTGGGTGCTTTAATTGTAATTCTATAACTTTTTACTATCCCATTTTCTTCCTTTTTACTGGCGCTGATATAACCTAAATGTGTTGCAAGCGCCGTAAAACCCTTAAAAACAACAAAAAACAAACTTCTTTAAAGCTGTTTTATTCATTTTTGTTTATTACTTTTTACACATCAATTTACATTGTTATTTTCAGGCCCTCCCAGCCCATTGTTTTGTTCCTGACGTATGGCTGTCCCTATACTACATGGCGAAAGACTTTGTCATAGTAGCCATCTTGTATTTCATGGTGGAATGGAGCTTTTCTAATTTGCCTCTGTCTGCACAGGTGAGCAATGATACTGACTTACGTGGGCATATGCATTAGTAGGTCTGATAACCGAACCTAATTATAGTCACAAAATGTTTGACTTTAAAAAACTAATCACTTCAAGAAATGTAATTCGTTTTTCTCAACAAATAGAAACTTGAGGTCGATAGTTCAATCAACCTACTTCAATTCAACTGTCATCACATCTTTTACATCAACATAAAACCATGTTGAGTCGATGGATCACAAACGTTTTTGATCAGCCCCATGCCCATTTTCTTCAGTTACGCCGCCGTAAATAAGTACACATTGCCTACATGCAATACGTTTCTCCCTGTCAACAACACGCATTTCATATGTGTAAGTCACCAAGTGACATATTTTGGACTAGAACGAATGCACTTATCATGGCCCTCTAAGAAGCTCATAACATTGCCATCCTGATGTATAACGGACCAACACACAAAACTGTGTGTATCTATGAACGTTTATAGTCAGGTTAATACAGATCAGTGAGCATTACTCATAAACTTGGATGGCAAAAAACAATGACAAAGCCCTGAGTGACGTCATCTTCAAACTATCTATAGATAGTTCGAAGATGACGTCAATCAGCTCTTTGTTATTGTATTTGCCATCCGCGATTATGAGTAATGCTCACTGAACTGTATTAACCCGACTATAAACGTTCATAGATACACACAGTTTTGTGTGTTGGTCTATTATACTTCCGGATGGCATTGTTGTGAGCTTCTTAGTCAAGCGCATACTATCTATAGAGGACCATGGCACAAACAATCGTGATTACACTATCATTACCCAAGGTGTTGCTTCAATCAATTGTCAGGGTGACTTCCTTCCAGTAACAGTAACAGTTGGTCGAACGTTACACATGTAACCAAATTGCCCACATCGAAGTTCTTCCCATTCACATGACATTAGAGCATTGATAGGCCTTGCCAAAAATGATGCTATCGCCGATGCAGTGCCGATTTCCAAGTAGCCTGATTGGATTTCATGATGTCAAATTCGAGAATAAAATAATATTTTTAAAGCGAGAATAGTCAGTTGGCACAATAAATAAATAAATAAATAAATAAATAAATAAATAAATAAATAAATAAATAAATAAATAAATAAATAAATAAATAAATAAGTTTGAAAAAAATTAAATAAATAAAATTAAATAATAAAAATATATCCGCCATTTTCTCATCTTTTTGTAAGCATAAGTTACTGTGTTAAAAGAAAAGCAATTAGATACAGCGCAATGTCCATTGCGCTTCACATGGAGTCCTCAGCTCATAACAGCATGCAGGATAACACATAATGCCTGCCAGTTAATTTTACAACGTTCCTTTTTTCACGACAAAGACAGCGCTGTTGTCTATCAGGTACTTAATTTACACATGAGTTAGGTGAGAAATAAATGTGAGTAGGGCTAAAGAGCCTTCTTCACGGATCAACATTGCGTCACTCGTATCGGGACTTGAACCAGAGACGAACAGATCAGAAGACGAATGTAATACGACCAAAACGCCGTAGTATAATGAGAGAGTAGATAAAAGAAATGAATACATGGATTATACAAGATATTTCAACGAGTGAACAAATTCATTAGTCAAGAGTTCATGAAGTGTGTTAAGAAAATAAACTGCATTAGAATGTTAAAAGGATACTAGGATATATTTCAAAATCCTTTTTCTTGCGGACAACCGTGCCAAATAATTTTCTGCCGTCTGTCTGAATTTTAAGTAATGTATTTATGACTTTATTGCTTTTGTTATGGGCTGAAAAAGGGGTTTGAACCCGAAACGTTCAATGTTTGG
>NC_088369.1:27399493-27446993 GCF_034508935.2 Berghia stephanieae | reverse complement strand
GTAATTAATAGTTTTTGACCTTTTCCGAGCCTCAGAAACCGGGGAAATAATCGGCTCTATAGAAACGGTTAAAAAGGAATATTCTGCAACTCTGTCCGAGTTCGGACTAGAGATGGGCTGAATACCCTCACTATTATTGTACTATACGGATGGTATCTAGCAGGTGATAATAGCTTTTTCTTCTTGTTACTTGTCCACGATACAACCGAAAAAAAAAAAGATGGCGTTACCAACGTTCAGACTGGAGACGATCTGGTTTATCTACATTGGCTTACAGTGACTAAGCATATCAATTATCTTTATTGGACCAAAAATATTTTAAAAACAAATAAGATAAAATAAGTAAATATTTTACAGTGGATTCCGCATAAAGTCAACTTCTGCTTAAAGTCAACATCTTTTGTTGTCCCAAATTTTCTGTTCTTTATCTAAGTAAGTTCCATTGATAACGATAAAGTCGACATTGCCTAAAGACATCCAATCTTTATAGACCGGAGGTATTGGCATTAGCCTATCAGGATTCTAATGTATCATATATAAATTAGATGTTTTACGGACGAAATGAAAAAGTAATTTGTCATTGTTCAGCATGGCAGAATGATTTAAAGACTAGCTAAGATCGGACACGTTATTGAAAAACGAGTATTTAGAAAGCGGCCAAGACAGTCAACAAGAGACATAGAGTCATGATTGAAAAAACAAACCTATAAAAAAAACTCCCAAAAAAACAAAACAAAAACAAAACAAAACAAAAAAACAGTCGGAATGCCATACTGTCGTACTCTGAGAGAACAGACCACATTTTGAATATTTTGGCCAGAAAACTCGTCCTTCAAATATCGATCGATTAAAATGACCTTCATCTTGGCATGAACTTTTAAACCCGGGACTTCCTTAAAGTCTTCTTTTGTGTTCCAGGTATAAGAGTTTAAAAAAAGATATGGGTCATTTTAATCGATCAATAATAAAAGGAGGAGTTTTATGGCCAAATTTTAAAAAACGTGTTTGGTTTTTTGGGTTTTTTTTTTTTCAGAGCACGGCAGCATAGTTAACATCAACAGGATTAAAGTTATCTGGCATAAGAATTCTCTAAATATTTCAATTGTAATCACGTGTCTCAATCAGTAATTATTATTTTTTTTTCACTTTCTTGTTTGTGTCTTTTCAATCTTGTACTTATTGCGCCCCAAAAATGGACCAGATTGACAGAGGGGTAATTATATCAAATTTATTTCATTGAAAAAAAAATGCGTCTGAGCTTAGATAATACGAAACTCTTGCTTGCAGACATCGCTTGTGCTGCCGACATTTTATAATACCCATCTATTCTCTCTCTATCTATTTATCTATCTATCTCTCTTGGACACATTCTTCTAGATTATCCCCCTTTTAGCTTATAGTTTGCTTTGCCGGTGCAGGGTCTGCGCTTGAAAAGATACCATGTATATTTTATCGTTATATCCATACTTATTCGAATCCTGTTAATTTTATCTACTTTTTATATACCGCCAGCTTAACATCATCATCATCCGGGTTTTTTTTTTAATTTCCAGAGATTGGATGCCATGTCTTCCATCTCGATTTCGCAACATTCGTTGGTATTCATTGATGCCAGTTTATCATACACAGAAACAGGATTAAAACCGTATACTTTACAGTTTCATTTTTCATTATTTTTGGTCAGACCCCCCCTCCCCCTTCCCACCCTTTTTTTAAACAGTGGAATCCGCATAAAATCAACACTCTTAATATCAAATTCTTAGTCAACGCATCTCCTTCGTCCCAAATTGTCCTCTTCTTTATCGAAGTGTGTTCCATTGATGGGGATACAGTCAACTTTGCTTCACTTAAAAAGTTAACCAATCCTTCTGGGCCGGGATTTTGGACTTTATCAGGATTCCACTGTACTTCAAATTCAAATATCAATCGATCAAAAGATGTCCCTCCCTCAAACAAATTAAAATATCAATTGATTAAAAGATGTCTCTCCTTCAAACAAATTCAAATATCAATCGATTAAAAGATGTGCCTCTCTCAAACAAATTCAAATATCAATCGATTAAAAGATGTCCCTCCCTCAAACAAATTCAAATATCAATCGATCAAAAGATGTCCCTCCCTCAAACAAATTAAAATATCAATTGATTAAAAGATGTCTCTCCTTCAAACAAATTCAAATATCAATCGATTAAAAGATGTCCCTCTCTCAAACAAATTCAAATATCAATCGATTAAAAGATGTGCCTCTCTCAAACTTGTTTTAAAAAATCATATCAAACCTCAAACTTCATTTTTAAAAAGTTCAATGGATATCACAGATTTGACTTGTTGATGAGATGTTTTGATTTATGAAGGCAAAGTTTTCTGGCCAATATGTTGTTTTTTTTTTTTCAAAAGGGGGGGGGGGGAGAGAGAGAGAGAGAGAGAGAGAGAGAGAGAGAGAGAGAGAGAGAGAGAGAGAGAGAGAGAGAGAGAGAGAGAGAGAGAGTACACACAAAAAGAAACCACCATCCATTCGTTTTTCAGAATCAATGAGGATGCTGATTTAAACGATAGTTAGAATGTACAGCATTTTGAATATTATGTGCACCTCGAAAGGGCGAAAAGGCCCCCAAGGTCACAAAATTTATCTCAGGACGTCTCTCTCTCTCTCTCTCTCTCTCTCTGTGTGTGTGTGTTTCATTCATACCAATGAAAAAAAAACCCCAACTTATTCAAATGTTACAGAGCCAGTGAAATAACAAGAAATGAAGTGAGTAGGAAAGTGCCAGAAGACAATAGAGAATAAAAATGTCGCGGCGGCAATGGGACTCGAACCCGCAAACCAGTAAGGTCGCGGCCCCGCCCGCAAATTTTTTATTCTCTATTGTCTTCTGGCACTTTCCTGCTCACTTCATTTATTGTTATTATCAACACAAGTGCCTGCTCCAATAACTTTTCAGAATTAATCTTCAGAGCCAGTGAAATCAACTTATTCATTTTATGCTTTGTATTAATCAAATTAAAGACTATCACAGATGGTACATAATCCGTTCCAAGTGTGTTATGGAATAAAAACAAGTTTGAACAATGCAATCTTCATATTGGTTTGTAAAATATGCAACATTTTAAATATAATATCCCTGGCGTTCCAATTTTATATTTTATTATTTTGATATCTCTTGAGCTAATTAATCTTTAGCCTATGATACGCTTTTACTAACTCACCATTCATTTTAATATTAAGGGTAATGTTATGATCATGCATCAATAATCCAATGACTATACTTAAAACCCTCTTCGTCCAATATTTTATACATCAATCATCACATGGACCAGTTTAACCCTTTTCAACCCACATTTTACTTTAACTCTTTTCAACCCAATAATCCAATGGACTACTTAAAACCCTCTTCGTCCAATATTTATTCATCAATCATCACACGGACCAGTTTAACCCTTTTCAACCCAATAATCCAATGGACTACTTAAAACCCTCTTCGTCCAATATTTATTCATCAATCATCACACGGACCAGTTTAACCCTTTTCAACCCAATAATCCAATGGACTACTTAAAACCCTCTTCGTCCAATCACACGGACCAGTTTAACCCTTTTCAACCCACATTTTACTTTAACCCTTTTCAACCCACATTTTATATACGTTTTCAGATAAACGGTTTTGATTAAACTTTAAGCCCTTTTTAAGCTATTACAATCACGTTTAAGACTTAGACAAGTTGGATGTCAACTTTATCTATTAATAAATGAAGTTACAGTTTTCTGGCCAAAATCTAAGCATTTTGACCACGTTTAGGGGGTATTGTGCTATATAAGAGCTCAAGTTTAAGATTTAAGTTTTTAAAAACATCTTTAAAATACAAAAATCGTATTTTGTTAATGAGCATTATACCAGTACACTATTTCATTGCATATTCAACTACTATTCCCTTGTCAAGGTGGGACACTACAACCCATTCCATCCCATGTTTAAATGTACATTATTATACCAGTACACCATTTCATTGCATATTCAACTACTATCCCATTGTCAAGGTGGGACACTACAACCCATTCCATCCCATGTTTAAATGTACATTATTATACCAGTACACCATTTCATTGCATATTCTACTACTATCCCATTGTCAAGGTGGGACACTACAACCCATTCCATCCCATGTTTATATGTACATTATTATACCAGTACACCATTTCATTGCATATTCTACTACTATCCCATTGTCAAGGTGGGACACTACAACCCATTCCATCCCATGTTTAAATGTACATTATTATACCAGTACACCATTTCATTGCATATTCTACTACTATTCCCTTGTCAAGGTGGGACACTACAACCCATTCCATCCCATGTTTAAAAATCACGTCATGGACTGCCTCATCTCCATCTCCTTCTTGGCCGGCTGGCTTTACTGCCTAAACCAGTACCGGATCCACATGGGCGTGTTCAGCCTGATCTTCCACTGGGTGCTGCCCACCATGGTGTTCGGCAGCTTCATCGTCATCATCACCTTCCTGCACCACACCGACGAGGAGATTCCTTGGTACACGGACAACTTGTGGAACTACGTCAGAGGGCAGCTGTCCTCGGTGGACAGGAATTATGGCTGGTGTCATTATATCATACACAAGTAAGTCACAAGTTACAGTTGAATCATGTAAAGCCAACATCGCTGAACCAGAAAGATTGGTTGACTTCTTTATCCATTATGGAGTGTTCCCATAATACGTCATCAGCTAGTTTGGGGGGGGGGGGGGGGGGTGTCTACCAAATGTTGACATCGGGGAGGGGGGAGGCTTAGATCAAAGATGATGTCATCAAAATGTACCCATACCTATATCAAAATAGCATTCCAAAAAAAAAAAAAAAAAAGAAAAAGAAAAAGGTGAAAAATAAATATTAAAGATCATCTAAGAATATGTGTCAGGCTGGAAGAAGTGCAGATGGGAGAAGACAGTGATGATGGTGATGAGGATGAAGATGATAGTGCTAGGTATATACCGAGTCATTGCCAGATATCAAGGGGATAAACTTTTTGAATCGATCATTTTTATTTTTTGGAAATTGAAAATTCCCCATTCTATAGTTTATCGCCACATTTACCCTGTATCTAAACTTTATGACCAATTCTAATCATAGCTTTAATGATGATAAAATAATAATGAAAATAGGATATAAGTCATTTTTATAGAGCTTTATTTCCCATCCCACTAATACCGTGCTATCTAAAGTCTAAAGCAAACGTAATTCTACAGTACTTGGCTAAAAAAAAAAAAAAGAAAAAAAAAAAAAAAAGAAAATAAAAGAAGAGAGAATAGAGATCATTATTTACTTTTAATTGGGGTAGTATGTTTATCATTTGATACCTGAAGGTTTTAAAAAAATATATTTATTTGGATGACATCATGTCCATTACGTTGATTCCTTTGTATAACAAATGGTGATTTAACTCATGAATGCAATGTTACATAATATTCTATAAAATGAATAAGGGAGTGTTGAAAAAAGTTAAATTAAGAAATTAAGGAGCAGGCACAGGCGTAAGATAAAGAACTGAACAAGGGTGTATGAAAGGTGCCAGACAAAACAAGAAAGGAAAATACAAGAAAAAAAAAACATCCCAAAAAATCAGTCGACCTCGACTAATTTTTTGTGATGTTTTTTTTTTTTCTTGTATTTTACTTTCTTGCTTTGTCTGGAACCTTTAATACACACGTATTCAGTTTTGAAAAAAGTTACTCTTTCTTTCTTTTGTATGATGACGTCATCTGTTTTTGAGGGGGGGGGGGGGGGGGGGTCAGGCCAATGATGGCAAGTGATGATAAAGGGGAGCGGGTGTCAAAAAGGGCACGTTTTTGATGACGCAATATGTTTGTTTGTTTGTTGCTTTAGGTCTCTTCCAACACAATTGAGGTTATATGAGAGACCGCTGAAACAAAAAAGCAAGCAATCTAACACTAACAAAAATAGTACAAATGTAAATCAAAATCATAACCCAAAGACATCACAAGCCAAATTATAAATAACCAAGAACAAACAGGCAGAAGATTTACAGAAAAAAAATATCCCCTGTCAAAAACACAATCACAAACCAAAGAAGCAGGACAGGCTAGTAAAGAGAAGAAGAAACGACATCACTATCGGATCGTACACCCATGCGAACATCATAGGTATACGATTCAAGGGTGATGCTCCCATCCAACCACCCGCAATATGTGAACAGTCCCTTATCAAATGGAACACATATAAAGAACAGAAAATTTGAGACCCAAAAAGAGGCCTTGACTAAATGCAGAAATGGACTTAAGAGTATTGATTTTATGTGCAGCTAAATGATCAAATGGTATGACACTCGCCGTCGGATCGAGTCCCGCTCTTGGTAGTTGAGTCCTTGGAAAAGCCTCTTTACTCACATTTTCTCACCATACTCAGGTGTAAAATGAGTACCTGGCCATTAACAGCGTTGTCTCTGTCGGAAAAAAACATTGTAATATTGCCTAACAGGTTTCATGTCTCATCCTATATGTTAAATGTTGTTGTTGGCTAGGGACCCCTAGTCAAGCGTTTAGAGGATACTGCGCTATATAAAAGCTCAAGTCCTTTTAAAAATGCGAATTCCTATGCAGTTTATATGGCAACTCCTACAAAACGAAAACTCTTTGGGGCTGTGGAAATTAGTTTGTGCCATAGCTATAGATGATTTACTATTTGAATTTAGCAGGTACATACAAAGATCAGTAAGAGGGGAAAACAAGACGAGAAAAAGTTAACACTCCACTCGTAAAGTCAACATCTGCTTTAATTCGACACCTCTTTGTTGGTCCCAAATTTTCTGTTCTTTATCTCAGTGCACTAGAGTTAGAGATAAAGGTTTGTTAAATTAGACATTAGAGTTGGCCATTTATATGGTTTGGAGTATTATTTAGTCTTAGAAGTTTAATTTCACAAAGATAGTACCCAACATAGGATTTCAGTACATGCAACACATGGATTACAATTGAAACACCTAATAAAAATAAAAAGTAAGACAAAGGGGATTATATATTTCAATAAAGCAATGTAACTTAGGAACAACTGTTCAAGGAGATGGGGGAAATGAGCTGGAGGTTAGGAAGAGGATACAGGCAGGCTAGAATAATTGGAGGAAGGTAACTGGAGTTATGTGTGACAAACGAATTTCCGCAAAGCTGAAGGGGAAAATATTTACAACAGTGGTAAGACCAACAATGTTATATGGACTAGAGACAGCAGCTACAATAAAGAAACAAGATAAAGTTGAGGTGGCAGAAATGAGGATGTTGAGATGGTCACTTGGCTGGACAAGAAAAGATAGAGTGAGAAATGAACGAATCCGAAGGTTGACTGAAGTGAAGAATGTATCAATAAAGATGAAAGAAGATAGATTGAAATGGTTCGGACAAGTAAAGAGACGAGAAAGGGAGTACGTGGGAAGGAAAGTATTGGACTGACAAATAGCGGGAAAGAGGAAAAAGGGACGCCCAAAGACTAGATGGTGGGATAAGGTAAAGGATGATATGAAAGAACTGGACCTAGAAGAAGATGATGCTCTGAAACGAGATGCATGGAAATGTGGCATTCTATATATGACAACCCTGCAAAATGCGGGATAAGCTGAAAGAAGAAGAATATAGCAATGTAAGTACACCAGCAACAATCTACTCCTATGACTGACCTGCCTAAGGTGCGGCTATGTGGTCTAGTGGTATGACACTCGCTTTCGGATCGGAAGGTCCTGGGTTAGAGCCTCGCGCTCGGCGCATAGTTGAGTCCTTGGAAAAGGCTCTTTACTCACATTCTCTCACCGTACTCAGGTGTAAAATGAGTACCTGGTCGTTAACAGCGTGGTCTTTGTCCGAAAAATTGTAATATCGCCTAACAGGCGTCATGTCCCGTCCTACATGTTAATTGTTGCTGTTGACCAGGGACCCTTTGTAAAGCGCTTTGAGCACATTTAGTGGATATTACACTATATAAAGCTCAATTTTTTTTTTAAGGTCACATAAAATCTCATAGAGACAACATGAGATCCCAACCATGTAAGATATATTCAGACGATTTCTGTGAATTATGCCCTGTCACACGGAAATGATTTACAGGGAAAAATAATCATTTTTCAGATAAAGACATTGAAAGAAGTGTCAGGGGTCGTCTTACCCCATTTATTTAGGAGGTAAAAGATTTTTTGATAAAATGCAAAAGGCATTTTGTCAGTCAGGAGTCCTTCAGAGTGTATCCCAGTTTCTATAGCATGGAATTGACAGAATTCTAGTCTATCGCAAAGTATATGCCACAAGATCTAACACAGCCAGCTTCCCAATCACTGCTGGCTGGATGGAGGGGTCAGAAATAAAAATCTCGACTTCACATGGGATTGATCTAGGTCCCTTAGCATGTGAAACGAGTGCACTATCAACTGAGCTATTGAGACTCCCTTGTCAGTGATAATTGAGAGATAAATCCATCTATAAAACCACAGGTTTCAATTGTGATGGGTGACCTGCTGGTGTTTAATTGTTTTTAGGAATTTTACGGCACTTGCTACACTATTAAGTCATTTCAATGCCAGTAAAAAGGAAATTATTGTTTGTTTGTTTTTAAGGGTTTTATGGTACTTGCAAGTAAAAAGGAAAGATAATAGAGGAATATTGTAGTTGTTTTGTTAAAAGCACCGAAGAAGAAGGAAGACAAGGGACTAGTTCAAATATGATTAGGGAACAGAAGACTCCACTAGCAATCCACCGATGTGCAAACTTTGACATTGCATTAAAGTCCCATCCAAGAACTAGCAAAGGATTCAGCTATGAAGTACACACTAAGATGTTTACAAAGTACAATATCAAATATTCAAAACTAATAATCGTAATGTTAACAAAACAGTAGCGGTAATAGAGTTTGTTTGTTTTGTTTTTAAGGGTTTTACGGCACTTGCAACACATTAAGGTCATATCAGCGCCAGTAAAAAGGAAGAAAATGGGATAGTAAAAAGTTCTAGAATTACAATAAAGCATCCAAGAAAAGGGAAGACAAAGGGGAATCGGTTCAAATAAGAAACAGGTGTAGATTCCAAAAGCACATCATCAAAGTAGTTAGTTTGAGATCACTAAAAGTCTCATCCAGACACAAGCACAGGTCCCCGCTAAGAGGAATACACTCAAATGTTTTACAAATCTTACATAATATAAAGAAACGTAATGCAGTGCATAACAGAGAGATGATTTACAAGGAAAAAAATATCATCTCCCAAAACTCTAACTAAACATTTGACTGTTTCCCTCCCAGCCAGGGCCTGGACAAAACCAAGTAATCTCATTCCAAGACAAAGATAGAAAGCATGTTGGAAAACAGATATAGTTGGGTAGAAGACACAGAAAGTACCTCCCAGCCCACAATGGGAGGTCAGGAACCCCACTCAGATAATAGAGTTGAATTACAATGAAAAAAAGATCTCTCTAAAAAAGCATTGCACACTTGACTATCTCACTCCCAACTAATGATCCCTACCAGGACCAGAAAAAAACGAGCAATCTCAATCCTCCTGCCCACCATGGAAGGTCATAAAATCCCACACTGTTGCTGGTATGGGTGTGAAAAGGAGTTGGCAGGAATAAAAATATTAAAAATTATCTACGATTTCACCATTCTCTTCTTTTCTCCAGTATTGGCACACACCAGGTACACCACCTATTTCCCAAGATTCCTCATTACTACCTAGAGGAAGCTACCGCCCACTTCCGGCAGAACTTTCCAGATTTGATATGCATGAACAACGAAGCCATTCTACCAGCCTTTTATAGAATGTTCAAGAAGTACATGCGTCAATCCATCATCAAAGACAACACGAAGGTTCACCTATACAAGTAAAGTCTACAAGAAGGGCAATTCTACAAGGAACGCAATGCTATTGTAGCTGTACACTAACAAAACACCTTTTTTTTCATATTGGCCACACATGTCATATATTGTTTTGAAAAATTTAACATGACCCTCAGCTTGTGTAAAAAGAGGGTCCTGATAGCTCAGTTACTAGAGCCAGACCTGCTTACTTCAAATTGGGAAAATCCGTTATTTTCAGAGGTATTAAATAAACATACATTTTTACCACCTTTAAAAATTATCATTTTGTGCCCAATACGTTAAAATAATGCTTTAAACCCCATTATATACCAGCTCTGGCACCAGCACATCTTCTTCAAGATGTTTTATTGAATCAAGGCTCTTTACATAGTTCTCTGGTTAGAACAAAAAAAGTCGTGATATTTCACAATTTTCGTAGAAGTAGACAGGTCTGGAGATCAGAGCATTCACCCATACACAAAGGGACTGAGATTTTCTCCGGTGAAGTTGAGATGTATGTTTGACGCCCCCCTCCCCCCTTATTCACCATGCAGTGACTGTCAATCCAAAACCATGAACAACCCCGAATGACCCATGTATGTTTTGCTGATGTTTTATCTGACAAGAAAATATTGCATTCATTCCTCCACTTCTTTCTTTAAGATTTTATCTTGCACGATTCTAAGGTTATACAAGCTAAGCATTGAATCGTCTTTCTAATTTTGATCACAATGAATCAACTGGAATAGAATAATAGAAATGGAACCTGAAAATCATCAATTTTGAAACTGGACGAATTATATCAATTTGATAATTCCTACCTAATGACACAAAAATAACAGACGTATAACTATTTTTGTTAGCATATCTTGATTATGGTAACTTTCTGTTTATAGAGATATTGAGTGAAGATTAAACAAACTTCAACAAAGAGTTCTGAACAGAGTTGTGCAGCCAAAATAATGCTGAAAAGATAAAATTGACAGCTCCTCTAAAATGCTTTGCATTCTTCATTGGTACCCGGTAAAGTGAAAATCATAAATTGGGAAACTTTTGATGGAACAGACCTTTACATATAAATAAAAATTTACTGTTCTATATGGTGTGACAGAAGTGGTGAGATCTCTGGATCTTTAACTCTCATCATACCATAAACAAATTGAAATATATTGCCAAAACTGCCCAACTGTTGTCTGGAACTCCCCCCACCCGAATTAACATGGTTTTCAAGCAGTGCTGTGGTTGTCAATATACAACAAAAGACATTTTTCTCAAAATATTTACTGTAATTATCTCGATCTAATTATCACCATATCATTGCTTTTTTACCAATCTGCTTTAACTTGTGGATTGCTGGTATATTTGCATTTGTTTGTGTGTGTGTGTGTGTGTGAGAGAGAGAGAGAGAGAGAGAGAGAGAGAGAGAGAGAGAGAGAGAGAGAGAGAGAGTGAGAGAGAGAGAGAGAGAGAGAGAGAGAGAGAGAGAGAGAGAGAAAGTATGTTTGTATGTGAGTGTATGGAAACATGTATGCTGGTGTAGAGCCCTTAGAGATTTCATCAGCAGGAGGTACACAAGAATTATTAATTTATTATTATCTCGTATAGTGAAACCTCGTTATCCCCCCCTCCCACCCCTTTAAGTACTATACTGCAAACCTCGCTTACCACAAAGTTATGATAAACACATCTTCCTTTAATTCATGATAAATATAAATTTCATATCATCCATTTCGCAATCGTTCAAAACCTTTTGGTATAACGAGGTTTTACTATATTTGTTGTCATCAATGATGGATTAAATAAACATTTTTCTCTCCATTTTCTTAACTTTACCAAGTCAAATATTTCATAATTCTATTCCAGTAGTTTATGAACTCAAATCACGATACAAATTCTTCCCTGAATCCTGATTTATCATAACTGTGATGATGATGTGACTATTTATAGAAATGAAGAAAATGTATTTTTTGCTCGAGATTCATAAAATGTATAAGACAGTAGAGAATTAAAAGAAAATGAAAAAAAAAGTAATAAATAAATAAATAAAAAAGGAGGCAAATGTTTGGAGTTTTAATTTCATCTAAATATCTACATGATATAACGGACCTCCAATTCATAAAAGTATTAGTCAGATTCAGTACAGAAAATAAAAATCCTTCTCATTTTAAACTCATTACAACTTTGTTTTACTCGAGGTCCTTTGTATTTAAATTGTTTACTCAAAACAATTATTTTTCACTATTTTCTTTTTTCTTTTTTTTTTTTGGGGGTGGGGGGGGGGGGGGCAATACGTTTGTACATTTATTGTAAAATAAAGCAAATAGAACCACATTTTTTAAATAACAAAGACAAAGACTTACAAAGACAAATCATGAAATTAACATACTTTTATTTATAATCAATTGCAATGGTGATTATGAGTGATAAGTTACTCTCTGTATTTTATTGACAATGGTCTGCTATTATTCACACTACCATTAACGGTAATTAAAATGACCATCGTTGAAAAACCAAATATTTTCAGTTAACCAAACAATATTAGCTTTGTTTTTCAAAGACTTGCTAAACATATGTCATAATTGTGCCATGGCCTCATCTAAATCAAAGACTCTCATTCTCCAATAATTTGACAAATCACATATATTTTTGTGGAACTGAATGGACTCTACTTTTATATGCTTGTAAACAATGAACATTCGGCTACACCAAAATTGAAAGCGATAGAATTGGAAATTTTGAGAACTATAGAGAACTGTCAGAGACAAAATATTCAAATGTCAAGTAATCAAAAAGCAGAGATTGCAAATGCCTGCAACAGTTGGTATAATCTGATGTCAGATTTGCATAAAATCAAAGCCTGTCTGTGAAGGTTAACTGTCTCAAGTGTTGAAAGCATTTCGACACTGAATGTTCCTCTCCACTGCCATGAGACATCTCTTACAAAAAGCTGGAAAAATTAATTCAGCTATAGGGAATTTAATCACCATTCAGAAGAATGTTAACATTATTGAACTTCCTTATAAGTTTCATATGTTATTTGACCTAGGACACCAAACAACTTACTGTTACCAGAATTAACATTATCTCAAGGGGGAAGCTTTGCCACCGTCGTTTTGAAACAATTAGAGAATATTTCGTTTTGAGGTAGTTAGTTCCTTTGACAAGATAAGTAGTCGTCTTTTAACAAGGAAATTAACTGCAATGAGACTGAAAATATAAAATGCTCCAGATCCACAGAGACGAAGTTTACTTTACCCATTCAAAATGACCGAAAATGCATTAATTATGAGTCGGATTTAAAACAGATGATCAAAATGCATTTAAGGCTGCACCATTGTTTTTAAAAAATATAATTATTCAAATGGCAGCATACCCTTTCAAAATTAATGAATTTAACAAAAGACAGAATGTTCTAGTATCAACTTCCATGGCAGACTTCCTTCATGATGATGGACAGCAGTGCCATAACCTGCAAGTATTCATCAGCTCCATCCATCAAACACTTATCCATGACCTGTAAGGAAAATTATAATTCCACAAATCAATAAAATGGTGAAGTGTGAAAATGGAAATAGAGAAAAGTTGTTACACGAACTTGAGGTTAGAAAAAAATAAGACTTGAGGACAGCATGCACACCTTCCACAAAGACAAAAATTTAGAATGTGTTAATAGCACGGCATGGAAATGAAACAATGTTGAGCATGATGAATGACAGAATGGGTGAGATCAAACAAATGCAATACTCTGGAACCCAGCCTTGAGTCCCTGGATAAGCTTACTAGCCCATTGGACTCTGTTGAGAATGAGTTATTACATAGTCCTTCCGAGACATAATTTATCCCAATAGGGGCAACTAACATT
This sequence comes from Berghia stephanieae, assembly GCF_034508935.2. Classification (NCBI taxonomy): domain Eukaryota; kingdom Metazoa; phylum Mollusca; class Gastropoda; order Nudibranchia; family Aeolidiidae; genus Berghia; species Berghia stephanieae. The sequence continues at coordinate 27,433,271 of NC_088369.1, read as the reverse complement.
GGCAATTACATGCTATCTTTTTGATAGGACACTAATCTATCGTATTTTCTGCAAGATCCAACAGACCCAGCTATTCATTCACTGCAGAATGGAGTAAACTCTTTGTTTTTTTAAAGTAGTCCTTCAGAGTTATAGATCTCAATGGAATCTGCATAGTTAATGATCTTTAATGCGTTCCATTGATAGTGGATAAATGCTTACAGTTTGGTGGTGTTGACTACAACAGGATTCTGCTGTAATGTTACCCCTGAATAAAACGCTTGTCTATCACAAATTACTTTTCTTCAGATCTTCCTAGTCACCAAACTACAGAGAGGTGGACTAAAACATCTTACCAGCACATGTGACCAATACCAGTCCCTTTGATTATTATGAGAATCATCTCCCAACTGAGCTGATGGGACCATCAGAGTAAAATCAAATTCCATTTTAACTCTCTCCTTACCAACTACAGGAAAATCGTCACATTTGTTACGATACAATGAACATGAATTATTCCGATTTTTATTTTGTACATCAAAAACTTGGAAGAAAAATCTTTGTTCAGTTTATGAAAAAATAATGTTGTTTTGTAGAACAAAATTATGTTTGACATGCTTTTTTAGGTTTGAGTTTAAAAAATCAATTTTAGAGTAGGGTATGTACCTATGCCATTTTGGGAAAAATACTGAAAAGGACTGGTAAGGAGAGAGTTAAAGGGTTTTTAAAAGTGCAGGTCATCGTCATCAGTGTGCAACAAAAAAAGCAATCCATTCCTTACCGCCATCTTTTCGGCTATGATTGACTTCTGTTTGTCATTGAGGGTCTCTGATGTGACAATTTTATCATGGAGCTGGGTCAACATCTGGGAAGCTGCAAATCCCTCACGAATTATCTCCTAAAGAAACAAACAGAAAAGGCAATACAGAACAATGAATAGATTATATGTGCTGAGAAAGAAAACAGAGAAAGAACTTTTGAGCTGTATTTTCTAAAAATATATCCGAAATATTTCCCAATATGAAGGAGTAATGAGAGTTGGGTATATTTTTGCTTTTTGAAAATTTGTAAATAAAATAATCTGCAACCAGACTTGCCAACTTTTCAGATACATATTTTGGCAAAATTGTAGGACAACAATGGGAGTAAAGTGAAGACGTGATAATGATCGTGTTGGTAATGGTGTAGTTGGAGGTAATGGTGTTGTTAATGTTGATGATGATGGTGATGACGCTGATGATGATCTTTTTTTCAAGAAAAAATCTGTGGAAATTAGGGAAATCGGGTATGAAGACAAAACTCAGGAATTTCCCAATGAATCTGAGAGAGTTGGCAGGTTAATTAATCTCTTAATACAAAAAACAATTTTATGAAAATCGGCTTCTCTCACGGCTCCTAGTGTCAATTCAAAATAGCTGCTCATGAAAACTTGAAATAAAAGGTTGTGATAGAATTTCATATTTCGGATTAAGATCTGAACAAGAGTGTATTCCTCATCTTTTGGATTATAAACCAGAGTTCAAAATTAACAAAAAGAAAAAACAATTTAAAAATCCCACCTGTACAGCTTTGTCCAAAGTTTCGTATGAATCTGTTGATGTGACAGACATAAGTTTATCTATCATTTCGTCAGGGACAACCTGAAATATAAAAATAATGCTTACTTAATTCGTCATACAAATGGTTCTACTTAGGTATATCTAACAATAAGTGAAATCATAGTAAAAACAAAAAGATTCTCGGCCTAGACAGATTAGGTTTAATCTCCACCAACCAAATTACGACAGTATTCACTGCATGTGGTACAATACAAATGATTATAACGTAAAATTTCATTTTCCAATACAAACGTTCCTGTAAAACACATTTACTCAAAATTTTTTGATAAGGAGGATCATAATCTCTTGTGCTACAATCTAAAGAAAATACAGCATGAATGGAAAAGTCAATTGGTGGAAGTAGGAAATTTTTGAAATAATACTCAATCAGTCACCATTGAGGGCAAATGTTTTTGTTTGAGTTTTACTGCACTTGTAACACATTTAGGTCATATCAGCTCCAGTAAAAAGGGAAAAAATGGATAGTAAAAAGTTCTAGCATTACAATTAAACTACCAAAGAAAAAGTAAGACAAAGGGGAATTGTTTCAAATTGGGAGCAGATGTGGATTCCAAGAACACTCTATCAGTGTACTTAGTTTGAGAACTAAATGTCTCATCCTGACACAAGCACAGGTCTCCACCAAGAGGAATACAATCAAATGTTTCCAAATCATATAAATCAAAACAGAATACATAACTAATAATACATAATAGAGAGATGATTTACAAGGGAAAAAAATATCATCCCCCAAAACTAACTATACATTTGACTGTTTCCCTCCCAGCCAGGGTCAGGACAAAACCAAGTAATCTCATTCCAAGACCAAGACAGAAAGCATGTTGGAAAACAGATACACAGTCAAGTACCTCCCTGCCCTCTACGGGAGGTCAGGAACCCCACCCAGATTGAGGTCTAGCTTCGTCCGAGTTAAGTCAAGAGTTTCCCAAGACTCAGTCATTGGTGTTACAACCCTCAATTAATGAGGAACTAGACCAGTTTGATTAGCACTGTAGTGGGAATGCAAGAAGAAGAAGAAGAAGAAGAAGAAGAAGAAGAAGAAGAAGAAGAAGAAGAAAAGAAGGAGAAGAAGAAGAAGAAGAAGAAGAAGAACAACAACAAGAAGAAGAAAAAGAAGAAGAAAAGAAGGTGAAGAAGAAGAAGAAGAAGAAGAAGAAGATGAGCGGTGCATTCAGGGTTTGTAACAAAATGTCTCTGAATCCCCCCCCCCCCCCCCTTCTGTCCACCCTATAAGAATTTGTTTGCTGAATCTGCAAGGCCAGCAACCAACAACTCCTTTTTATGGGTAAAACAATTTCTGTGTTATCACCTCTTATATATAGATGATAAGATAGACAACTTACACCTGATATATTGTAGATAATTTCCTGTGTAACGGCTTCCTCCTTTCCTACAAGCCTTGAGGCACTCTGTAAAAACATGACGGCTTTTCTCATGTCTCCCTCAGATGTCTTCAAGACTGCCTGTACTGCCTGGAAATAAATAAATTGGAATTATATTCTATATTGATAGTGAAAGTTGCCCACAAATTAGGCCTATACCCCACCTCTAAAAGGCTAGTTTTGAGATGAATATTTGCACCATCCAAGTCAATAACATAAATATGGACTGTGCCAGTTACTTGATTTTTTTTTCTGCTGAAGAAAGAGTTGCTTTAGTTATCCTTCGTGTTTTTGGTTATAAAAAACCTAACACGGTAGTTGGTGATTTCCATATCAGAATGTATGCATGGTGAAATCATTATATAAATTCAAATTTCGTGGTTTTCATAAAACATATTGCTACCTACATTTTGACATAAAATTATTTGTTTTTAAATCACAGTTTAATAAAAAATATACCAATGAAAAATACCTAGTTCAATATACACTTATGGCTGCTGTTGTACTTTGTACTAATGACTATATCCAAATAAGTGATAATGACTATATCCAAATAAGTGATAATGACTATATCCAAATAAGTGATAATGACTATATCCAAATAAGTGATAATGACTATATCCAAATAAGTGATAATGACTATATCCAAATAAGTGATAATGACTATATCCAAATAAGTGATAATGATTATATCCAAATAAGTGATAATGACTATATCCAAATAAGTGATAATGACTATATCCAAATAAGTGATAATGACTATATCCAAATAAGTGATGATGACTATATCCAAATAAGTGATAATGACTATATCCAAATAAGTGATAATGACTATATCCAAATAAGTGATAATGACTATATCCAAATAAGTGATAATGACTATATCCAAATAAGTGATAATGACTATATCCAAATAAGTGATAATGACTATATCCAAATAAGTGATACAAGTGTATAAAGAGTATCAGGAAAGGGGATGTGGAAAGAGAAATGGGATGAGGACACGTGATTATATGGATACCAATTCAATAATTAGAGAGAATTGAGTGTAGTTAAAGAATCTCTATATTTGCTTTAATGTTTATTCAAAGTTTCCTAATGTAAGGCATAACCCTGTATCTTGACTGTGCTCCTTGTTCTTATAAAAAAAAAAAAAAATATGTGCCAACTGATTATATAAAATTCAATTGAGGGGAAACAATAGAGAAAATGTCAAAGCCTTAAAGAGATCAATTCTTTAAAATTTATCTCCGACTCTAACACCTCACCTCTTATGTTTTGTATCTAATAGGAGGGAATTCCAGATTTTGGGCCAGCATGAGAAATGAGAATAAGAAACAAAATGAAATGAAATAAATATATCAAAAAAAGTTTCCTGACTTACTTTCTCCTCTATCTCTACTTCTTCCTTCTGACAGATCTCTTTGATTCTTGATGAGAGAATAGTCTCTGACAAGGCCTTGAATCGGAACTTGGCACAACGAGACGTGATTGGCTCAATGATCCGACTGACGTAATTGCAGATGAGACAAAACCGGGTTGTCTTAGATTCTCGTTCCATTGTCCTTCTCAAGGCTGACTAAAAAATAAAAGATAATGGAATCTTGTTAGCATTTTGACTGTTGGAATTCAATTTCAAAACCTAAATATGAAACATAGAATGGAAATTCATCAAATTAAAATGTACATTTCTTTATTGCATTTTGACAATTTCTTGTCCTTTAAAATACTTCCATTTATTTCTCCAGCCCTTATGGCCTCTGGAATCAATATCTCATTTCATACAGAAGCCAAAGAAGACAAGAGAAAGTACAGTGGATCCATCACAGATATTAACATCTGACAAGAGAAAGTGCAGTGGACCCATCACAAATGTTAACATCTGACAATGTTATTGACTCGAAAGGCATTACAGATTCTCAAGGTTTTTCCTTGTTTTTGGTTCAATTGAGACATTGTCCAATTTGTCACTTATCCATATATATCAATATCAGTTGCATTGAATAAAATATAGAATAGAAAAACAGAATTCCCTTTATTCATCCCATAGAGGAAATTTGTCTTTAGGGTCTATTCCAAGGGAAGACTGGAATAACCCAGGCATCAGCCACAGTATAGCACCGCAAACTGAGCTAGGGCAAGGCCGCACAGCGCGGTGGGTGTTCGAACTTGATATCTTTCGGGTATGAAGCAAAGACCATACAGCTGAGCCATGCTGCCCCCATGCCTTACTGGATATAGCAGATTTATTTATTTGGAGTGGAATAAAACTAGATACACTAAATTTTTAAAATATGCGAGCAATTTACAACGGCACAGTAAAATCCAGAGATAATCGTAAACAGCCAGTGAACTTTCAATCCAAGGCTTAGCCTTTCTCAACCACAAACACGACGACTTACTTGTGCATCCTTTGTCATGGAGTCTGCTTCATCTAAAATAATGATTTTGAACGGTGGACATGGCCTGCCACTGCAGGAAAAGAAAAAGAAAGAAATGAATGTAACACTCAAGATACAAAACATAATACAGTGCTGATGGTGCCAAAAACTGAAAAGGGAGGAAAATTTCAAATGATTGCCTTTAAGAACCCTTTATTTTTACAGCATTCCCCCCCCCCCCCCCCTCCCCCAACACACACACATACACACATTTTTAGAGCAATTGAGATGATAAACTATCATTGACACTCTAGCTAACTTCTAGAGAGTGGGAAACTGCATATGTGTGTTCCACCACACATCAAATCTCTCCTGTCAGTACATTTGATTGAGGGAAATATAACTTTAAAAAAGAGAGGAAATTCCTCCTCTGACTCAAAAATCGCGGATTTCCGCGGATCCAAGGAAAACCATCAGCATTGATAATAGTGACCCTCCCATCATTTTACAGTCAAACTTGTATCTGGTGGCCACATTGACAAAAGAGGGAGAGATTTCTAAATATAATAGTTTTACAAAATGCAAAAGAACTCCAATCCAGTTCCAGCCAATATTAAATGTAAGCTACAGGCCTTTTAACTTTTAAGATTTATTTGAGTATTTTGGGTAACTAGTATCTTTGTGGAGGGTAAGTGGACTGTACTGTGATTGGGGGGGGGGGTCCGCCTCACTTTTTTTCTATAGGCAAGATCATTAACCCCCAATTTGCTCACTTTGGACAACATGGATGATTCCATTTGACATGAGATATTGGTTTGATGAATCATCTATTTACCCATGTGACAGTATCGAATGATGCCAACAGATGGAAATATTTCTTTTAAAAATAACTTTGTTTCTCCCCCTCCCCCTTCTCTCTCTCTCTCTCTCTCTCTCTCTCTCTCTCTCTCTCTCTCTCTCTCTCTCTCTCTCTCTCTCTCTCTCTCTCTCTCTCACAAAAACACATATATGTACAAAAACTGATTCGGAGGGAAGACTGACAATATATAGAAGGAAAATACAAACATCATAATACATTAATACATTTTAGAGAGCAGAACAATAATTTGACAAAGAAGTGAGCAATACTCAGGTCTCGTTCCTCCTGCTGAAATTTGAGCAAATTTCTTGATTTTGTCTCTGATAACCTTGATTCCTCTCTCATCTGAGGCGTTCAGTTCCAAAACTCTTGCTCCAAACATGTCATTGCTAGAATAAAAAAAATATGGAAATACAGAATCAGAACTAAAATTGAAATTTAAAAAAAAAGAAGAAAAAAATAAAATTAAAATTAAAAAAGGAGAAAATGAATAGGGCTAAGTTAACTCTTTAAATCGAGTATGGGATGAAATATTTCACCTAGATTTGCCAACCTCATATAACTCTCTGTTTGCCTTTTTGTGTTGGACACTGCAGTAATCCTAGCAAGATTCTAATCATTTGGGACCTCTATCAACAGATTACTGGAATAGGATGCAAATGTATGGAGACATTTCATTGGCACATTCTTTCAGGATTAAAATCGAATCAGATTCCAGCGCTTTTGAGGGATTGGGGTCTTTTAATTAATTGGTGACACCCTCTCTAAAGATTGTTATTATAGGCATGCTATTGCTCACGTGTGGCAATATTTCATCTTCAATTGTAAAGACACTTTAGTATTGCTTATTTAATATGTTGTATATTGTTGTATAGAGCAGTATAATTAGGTGCCCCAAACGTAAACAAAGGTCTAGAAGCACATGGCAAACCACATGTTCCTGTCTTGACAGCTCAAGTTCCAATGTAAATTATAGAAAAAAATAACCTTTAAAATTTGGCTGCTAAGTGGCAAAAGAAACACATATTCATAAATACTCGATCATTCATCAAATAATGTCTAGATATGGATTATTTTATGGAACAAAAGGTAAAATTTATCAAAAGTTACAGTCTATCTATTTTTAGACCAGAGCAAATTATTGCGCTGGTGTGAACAAGACGAGAATTATTCGGAGCCTGATTTTCAGAATAATTTAGTCTTATATTATTATTTCTGCAACTGTTAGATTTTATGTAAACATATTTTCAATACTGAAAGTGTATTGCCTACAACTCAAACTACAAAATTGGGAGACCTATATTGTGCGTAAATTTTTCCGGTCCCTAACGAAAATCACTAGCGACTTGTTATTGTTTACGTTTGGGGCACCTAATTATACTGCTCTATATTGTGTCTATTACCTCTGATCTGTCAGATTTGAGTAATACATGAATGCTTGTCACGTCTTTCTGTTTTATTAGTATATATTGTGATTATTTTGTTTTGGGGTAATCTAGATGCTGAAAATATGTTAACCCATTGCCGCCCAAATCGCCCGCTAAAAAAAACATCTCAATCAGTCCAAATCGCCCGATATCGCCCGCCAGGTACCCAGCATCTTTGAACCCGTAAACTAAAAACGTGTGTAGAACCACTTCTTTTTATTTAGAAAACGAAAGTAGAGAAAGAGTGAAAGTGAAACTAGAAATTTCCCGATCGTTTTTATCTCAATTCGTTTGTCTGCTGTGATTTTTTGAAGTTTGTCGACCAAATCGGCTGTGGTAACATCCTTTTTTTTTTTTTTTTGCTGGAATCGCGTTTGAATTGCTCAATTCTCGGGCGTGATCAATGTTTTTTAATGGATAGTGATGATGATAGTGCTCATTCAGACACTGAATCAGACATTGAGGTTGAGTTGGATGCGTAATTTGATGACATTGACAATGGATTTCATGTGTTTTAATATTATTACATATTTTTCAACTTTAACATTTTTTTTCAAATCAAAATATGAATCAATAGTCCAAAACAATACATCAAATTAAAGGCCATTCATTCTTCTTTCCAAAACAGCTTTTATTTTGTTTCTAGCATGCCTCACATACTTGCAATTAATTTTTTAATGAAGTGTACTATGACATTTGGAAGAGTTATCTCCCCTCGCATGGTCTGTGAGAGACATTTTTTTCAGATTATGCCCGGGCAGCAATGGGTCAATGGATGCGTCCTTAAGAATCATGATATATATATATATATATATATATATATATATATATATATATATATATATATATATATATATATATATATATATATATATATATAATTGCTTAAACTGTGAAAGGCTAACATTTGATATTCCTGATCATTTTTTGCATCTGATATACCATGACATAACAGCAGATTGAGACAGTGGCTCACACTTTGTAAGTCATTTCAATATAAACGAATTAGTAAATAGAATATACACTCAAGCACGGAAATCTCAAACTCTGTACAATTCCCAGTTTTAATCCCTCAATTTTGTTGGTATTGGCATCATAAAAATCATGAACACTTTCCGGGGCCAACATGGAAATCTCGAACAAACCGGACATAACCTTGCAGTCCATTGACTTTTTTCTCTCGAGAATTGTTTATGTTGAAGAGAAACGAAAGATGCCATTGCTCTACCCGTAGTGCTAAATGTCAGTGAATGTGTTATGCGTGTGTTTGTGAGGCATATATTATGTGTGTGTGATTGTGCATGCTGAAATAAGGGGGAATTGTGAAGCATGTTTGACCAGCATCTTACACAACCGCACACCACCCATCGCTCCATCGTTACCTCATTTTATGGTACTTATTCTGAGGTGCCAGTACCATCGCAAAATAACTAGTATTGCAGGGACAGGAGACTTTACAGTGATTGCCTTAAGCAGTAACTGTTACGTATTAAAATGATAAAAACAATTAGAGGTGGGGAAGGTTGGGTGAGAGCAATGCCCTCCCTCTCTCTTTAGCCTACTATGGATAAAAGGGTGTTAAGTGAGGACTGATAGTAATAGTAGTGATTTTAGGTACTGGATTCGTAGGTAATGAAGTCGCATGCTGAGTGTGTAATCCACAATGCGATATGCTGGCTTTGTCTTTTTATCAAGCACACGCAGTGGGAATTGTTATTCCATTTCTGTAACTGAGCAAGACAAGATGCACTAAAGGCAACACAAGTGAAAACTCTCTTCATAATTTTGTAAAAGATGACAGAGAAAAGGAAATTGAATTGTCTCACATCGACTCTTGACATAGCTCACAATAAAAGAGAGTTATCATTATAAAATGACTTTCATTAAGACCACTCACATTTACCTCCCTCATATCCTCTGTAAAATACTCAATGCAGAAATCTCGAACAAATAGGCCCAGTCCCGACTTGTTCGAGATATCTGTGCTCGAGTGTATGCATTTTTATTAACCATTAATAATATCAAAGTCCAAATAAATATAAGATATGAAGTGTTCTTTCAACTCTACTAACCCAAATAACTGTCTTGCTACTGCCAAAATGGTGGACGTTTTTCCTGTTCCGGGAGGTCCATAGAACAGCAAATTGGGAAACTGAAAAAAAAAAAAATTTAATTCAAGGACATCAAACAACATATATCAAATTCAATTGAAAGTTTTTAAAAATCCTCCAGGTCACACACTGAATGTCTAAAAAAGTTTGAAGTGAAAATAAAGGATGTAATTTCAAAGTTTCATGTTTAAATTCCCAAATGTCAACTTTTTCAAGCTTCAGTGGTAAACTTTTCAACAAATATAGAATGGATTAGTTTCACAATTTGAGAATAATATAATCAAATTTTATTTAAAAACCCAAATATTATAAAAAACTTACATCTACACCTTGCAAGGATTTCTTAAGGACCGCAACCACTTCATCTTGATATGCCACCTCGTCCACATTCTTCGGTCGACTAAAAATAGAAATTGTTATGAAAAGATTGAACTTATCCGTTATCCCAAAGGAAATGAAGATATGGAAAGGATAATAAACGATTGGAGAATTAAAAGAAAAAAATGATTATCTGAGCTATCAGACTGCGTATGCTAAGTTACCCTTTCTCCCCCAACCCATTCCTTCAACATAAGTTTTCATCACATCCCTTTTTACACAAAATAAATCATTTGAAAGACAGCACCTACATTTCTCTTCTTTCCTTCTTGTTCACTATTACTAAATCGATATATTATACAATAACTAAAATATTCATTGACGTTGAGGCAAAAGTAATACTGACTATTTCTCAATCCAAGGTATGATCCTAGTCTTTCCACCTTTTGTCTTTTCTGACTTTGATGTTGGTGCAGAAGATGATGGTACCACTTTTTCTTGGGCAGATGAAGAAGATCCTTTCAGAAAGGCTTGCATGATTCAAGACTGGCCAAGAAAGAAATATCGAAGAGTAAATCACAGTTCAGGCCTGTAAATGGTTGGTGAAAAAATTGTCGGAACTTTTTGAACACGCGAAAATAGACACAACAGGACAAAAATATGGACACAACACAGATATGACACGTCAATTGACTAGTCAAATCATGTCACTTTCCCCTTTTTATTTATAACGAGGTCCTTATTTTATGGTACCAAAAATAAATCCCAATTATTTGAGGGCCCAGGTCTGAGTTAGTAAAATGAAAGGAAGAGAACAATTCCTACCCTTTTGAATGATGTGTATCTCTTGCTTGATGACACAGGAAGCTGCGTATCTTCGCTCCTGTTTGTCTTAAATGTTTACGCTAATTCTTTCGTTTATTTGGATTAATTCTTATGGAAGAAGAAGAAGAAGAAGAAGAAGAAGAAGAAGAAGAAGAAGAAGAAGAAGAAGAGGAAGAAGAAGAGGAAGAAGAAGAAGAAGAAGAAGAAGAAGAAGAAGAAGAAGAAGAAGAAGAAGAAGGAAGAAGAAGAAGAAGAAGAAGAAGAAGAAGAAGAAGAAGAAGAAGAAGAAGAAGAAGAAGAAGAAGAAGAAGAAGAAGAGGTGGTGCGGTCGTGTGAGAGCTTTCAAAGAAGAATATAGATTTCGAGGAAAAATAATTATTTCACATTATTTTTTTTCCGTCTTACATCTGGACGGAACCAAAGAAATATAGAGACTGAGAAATAAGAACTGGAGATATGCATGCGTGTCGGTAGCAAAATAGAGAGAAACCTTCCGGTCCGGTTCGACACACTTCTGTGCATGCGTTATTTACTGACTAAGTGTGTGTGTGTGTGTGAAGATGACTCGCGCGACTTCGCGACCTCTCTCTCGCTGGCTGTGGCACAGTAGCCAGGCAGTGAATATATCCACGTGAAGCGGAGCGTGTAGGTGGCATGATAATATTATAGCTAACAGATAGACGGCAAGTTTTGTTATGATTTTGATGCGACAAATGAAAATTTTTTTATTTTTTTTAAGTCGGCATTTGAAACGGAATAAAATCTATTTTTTTCGAGGAACGAAATAAAAGTCTTTTATTTTCTTTTTTATTGGTTCTGTTCGTTGATGTTACGAATTTTATTTTTACTATTATTATTTTTTAAAAAATATTAGCACTTAAGAGCAAAATCATGCTGTCGGAAATCCGACAATAGACGGAAGATTTACAGACCTGACAGTTAATAGTGAGCAATTGTATGTCAAATCCTTAATATTCAAGTCTGGAAAAGACAGGAATGTGGGCCCAAATTTTATTTACAAACCCTTATCTAAGTTTGAGAGAATGAAAACTATAATCTAACACAAAGAGATAGAAAATGAAATAAATCCTGCAAGTAAAGTAACAACAAAAGTAATGAAATTACCTTTAGATTAGTCAAACATTAAAAAAAAAAAGTGAAGACAGAGACAGGAGGATTGCGAATGTCAATGGTATTTTTATGCCGAAAACACCAAAAAAAAAAAAAAAAATGGCTTTTAATAGGCAGTTTAGTGAGCAGCAGCAGTAGGAGTCAAAATGTGATCCAAGAAAGTTGTGACTGGAAATTGCCATTGGCGTTTAACACATCAGTTAAAGATGCATAACTTTGTTATATTGCAGATATTTTGGTATCATTTTATTTCGTCTTCCAATTTCCTTTTAAATGGTGCCAAATAATGAAAAATCCACCTAAAATTTCAGCAGTTATATGAATTTAAAATTTGGAAAATTTCAAATGCATTTATTTTTCGCAGTGTCTATTCCCAACCCGTGTTTGGAACAGTAGAATTTATCTATTCCCAACCGGTTGGGAATAGCAGAATTGGACTATTCCCAACCAGTGTTTTCGTTTGTTGGCTAGCCTACGAGACCAAAACCGTGAGATTTTGCGTAGTCACGTGATCAGATTTCACTGCTTTACTTCATTTTCGTCAAGCATTAGGTAGTTAAAGGAGGTTACTGATTTTCTTTTGATTTCATTGTCCTGCAGCCAAGATGGCAGGAAATATTAAAGTGCTAGAAGTAGGAGTACTTGGCCCTAGCCTATGTGTGTTCATGTTTGGCATGATGTTGCGATGACAATTTCACATTCCATTCCCCTCTCTCGCTAAATGACACGGCTAAGTGAGGCCTGTCGGCTATGTCACTTTCCTTGTCACAAAAATCACCTCAACCCCCCAGATACACACAAACAACCCCCATCACAATCTGCTTCGCCTATCAATGAAAAAGAAAGGGAGAAAAGGAAAGTACCGGCTACGATAAAATTATTTAAATTGTTCTTAAAGACACTAAAAATTCAAATTTTTTCCGGCATTTGAGGTTTCTTCTACTTCTAACTTCTAGGCATCACTGTCCAAAGTATTTAAAAAACAAATGGAATTAAAAATAAAAATACCAAGCAGGCATCCGTGATCCTCAATTCCAAAACTATTTTGTTTATTGTAGTTTTATCAGTATAAAATGTTCTATATTTGAGTCATTTGAAAATGGGCCGTTTATAATGATTTATATTTAACTGGCCCAGTCACTGTCACTGTCACCATGCCAACAGTGGGAACCTCGGGCAGATTTTGCCCTGCGTCGTCACTTCTTGGGTAACTTGTAACTGTCTTTACCAACACCGGTTGGGGAGATACCCTAATACCAATTGGGAAAAGGCAAATTTTACTATCCTCAACACAGGTTGGGAATAGTCAAATTCTACTATCCCCAACAACGGATGGGAATCAGAATATGAATAAGCACACAGCCACAGCCATTTTTGAAGTCTACAGTCACAGTGAGTCGTGTCTGCTGGCGACCACCACAGACCAAAATTTTAATCTAAAAATTAAATATTGTAAAAATCCCGGAACCTTGAAACGTGCAAATAAATCTACCTGAAATAAATGACTATGCCTTTCCTTTACTATATTCCTTTTGATTAAAAAAGTCAAGCAGTCAATCCAATATCAAAATCGAAAATAAAATGAAAAGACTGCAATGTTTTTCGCGCCATCTAGCAGTAAAAAAATAACAGTAGAGTTTTTGCAGGCACCGTGGAATACTAATTTCGCTGTATATTATTTGTTCATATCTTTGTGACCCTCGTTTGTATTATTACCCCCTACCTTGGTGCGCTGGTACTATTTGCCGGTCTGATAGCCAAACGCGATTATAAACCGAACATGTTGTAATGGACAATATTTTGAGTTGGTTTGAGAGTATTTCATTACAACAATGTGGGTTACCAGACCCACGAATTAGTAGCCTCCCCCTACCCGCATACACATTTAAAAAGAAAGAAAAATAATTATAATCCTGTTGTCAACTGCCGTAAAAGAGAAGCCAAATGAGTGGATAACATACGAGAATTTATCCAGGACAATGATCATTGGTTTTCAATCAATGTAAAGGTGTTTAGTATTTCATTTACAATAATATAAAGGTTTTTGTTTAAATTTACAAAAGTATAATCTTGCAACTAAGATCTCCTTCACCCATAGTTCTGTATTATAAAATCGGATTCCACTTGATTTTTCTCAAGCAGTATCTTAACACGACCACTTTTCTTCTTTTCAGATGTCGCCGTCGTCTTCATTTCTTCTTTCTCCTTCTCCTTTTTTCTTCTTTTACTACTTTTCTACCACTATTACTACTACTACTACTACTACTACTTGTTGTAGTTCCAGCACCCAACCCCATCACTCTATTCCTCGACTTGGCCTGGAAAGCTTTTAAAAAAATGTAAGGAGCTTAAACCTCATCATCAAACCTTAAATCTCTCAGTGCCAGGAGGCGCATAAGGCCAGCATATTAATTTTCCATTTCATCCAGTCCTGGGCCACAGGCCTGGCCCTCTGCCAGGAGTGCCATCCCATTTTATTCATCTCCTTTTCTACCTCCCTACGTCATGTTGTTTTTTGGGCAATTGTTTCCTTCTGGATCCATCCTAATGCCACTGCAGAATCGTCTTCCTTTCTCCTCAAGACATGCCAAATTCAGTTTCACCTTTACCTTCTCGGTATGAGCTATCTCATTCTATATGTGAGGGGGGGGGGGGGGGGGGGGAGATAATGATGGGGTTTGGGAAAGGCAAAAGAGACTTTAGTTCCACCCCCTCACTTCTCTAAGTTTCGGCTTTACCAGGAGCAACCATTTCATCCACTCTATCTACAGAGCTTTGGCACTGTTATAGGCCAATCAACTGATATGAGCGTCCGTGTGACCATTATAATTATACTTATTATATTATGTCTATTTACATTTAAAATCAACCGAAGAAAAGTAAGACAAAGGGACTGGTTTAAATAGAGAACAGAAGGAGGTACCAAGAGTAAACAATAAATGTACTTAGTTTGAAATCACCTAAAAGCCCCATGAAGACAAAAGCACTAAGGAAAATATACTCAAATGTTTAAAAAATATTGTATCAAAATAAAAAAAAATTATCATAAAAATAGTACATAACAGAAAGAGATGATTTAAAATTTACAAAGAAAAAAATATCCTCTCCCAACACTAATACTATACATTTGACTGTTTCCCCTTCCGCCAAAGACTCCAGCAAGGACCATGGTAAATCCAAGTAATCCCATTCCAAGGATAAAAAAAGCAACATGGAATTTCTAATGGAAAAAGAACATTGATATATCGGGATAAAAGACACCCAGCTTGATTTTTAAAAAAAAGTTTTACGGTGCTTGCGACACATTTAGGTCATATCAATATCAGCGCCAGTAAAATGGAAGAAAGTGGGATGGTAAAAAAATTCAAGAACTACAATTAAAGCATCCAAGAAAAAGTTAGACAAGGGGGAATTGATTCATATAGGGAACAGATATAGATTCCAAGAGCAAACCATCAATGTACTTAGTTTAAGATGACCTAAAAGTCTCATCCAAACACCTGCACAGGATCCCACTATAAGGAACTCACTCAAATGTTTACAAGACATGTTCAAAACAAAAACAACAACAAATATAACTATCAAAACATAACAGAGAGATGATATACAAGGAAAAAAATGTCACTTTTCAAAACGACCAACATACATTTGACTCGGACAAGGGAAAGGACAAAACCAAGTAATTTCATTCCAAGACAAAGAGAGAAAGCAATTGGAAAACATACATAGGGGTATAAAAGACACAGCAAGTGACCTCCCTGCCCACTATGGGAGGTCAGGAACCCAGACTTGCCAACCAACCTCAACCATTTGAAAAGATTATATCCTATTTATCCTGATATTTATGCTAATTTTTTCATATTTTTACTCAAGAAATCATATTTTCAACATGTGCAACCATCCGAAATTTCAAATTTAACATTCGCTAAATTTATGGTGAATTATAAGCTAGTAGAGGGTAAGAAAAATCCTGCAATTCCTAGGATAATCATCTGTTGACTGTTTGTATTTAGCATGTTATCGTGAACATTACCATATCATCATACATTGGACCTTAGCGTACTAAAATATGAAAAATCATACTGATTGGCAAGCCTGGGAACCTCACCCAGAACATTATGTTATGATTTTATTAATTTACGACAAACTGTAAAAGAAAAAAATCAAAAACAAGAATTTGATCGTTGAACACGGCACCTCATCATAATTTATTATTATTCATAACAGGGGCATGAAGCATAACAAAAAACAATAACAAATACTGTAGGTCTACGTTATTTTAAAACAAAAGATATTTTTTTTTTTAATGGACTGAGCACATTATAAATTTCCAAAAATACAATGGATATTGATCAAAATGGATACTGTATAATAAATATATAAATAAAGATGCTCAAATGACCTAACACTACACAGTGAGTACTTGTACACAATTTATTATTCAATAAGCCATTTCTTTTAGAATTTGAAAGCTTTGTCGATTCAAGGTCTAACTTGTATTTGTAATAGGGTTTCCCACAGATACCGGTATATCCCTCATCGAACACACTACTGGTAGTGGTAACTGGTCTAGATTTGATGAGCATGCTTGAAAATACTGCCTTAAAATTCTCCCCAGAGCCTGGAAAAAGCAGGGAAAAGCAAGGAAAAATATTTTCCTGAATCACTTCTAGGACTGTATTTAAATTTGACAAGTAGGTGAACTTGCTTTTATTGTATGAAAGACCTCCGAAAATAAAAAAAAGAAAATTGTACTAACTCAAAATGTATGACCGAAACTCACACAAAAAAGGGTATGCTTCAGGCAATGACATTATAAAAATATAATCCAAGTTACAAGAAAAGTTTTTTTATCACCATCAGATGAAGAAGATCATCACATAAATTGCTTTCAAATTGATATGAGACACAACATTATATTCTGATATTAATGTCGAAATAGACCACAGCTTAAAATTGCTGATGAAGTCTCGAAATGAAAAGTGGTGACTTAACTTAAATCGATATTGAGAGTATTCCATTTTATTTTTAAAATCCCCCCCCCCCCCCCCCCCCCCCCCCCCATTTCAATCCCAATGAAAAAAAAAAATCTATCCGCTTTGAGTTCAATTATTGCTGTCTGGCTCATTCTGATGAATTAAGGTAATTGGAAGCAAGGGATCATAAGTCATTTATAAAGTCAGTCAACCCAGTGTTTATTAACAATAAAAATCAACTAATATAATTTTGAATTACAAATGCGAAAATTGTGAGAAAATTAGAATATAGAGAAATTTGAACCCAAAACAAAACAACATCATCCCCCAGAAACAAAAAGAAAACAAACACACAGACAAAAGCAAAGAAGAAAACCCGTTTCAAATAAATAAACAAATATATTGTTAAAGTTAAAAAAAAAAAAGATTTTATCACAAATAGTGGCGGACGTGGAAAACAAAATAAAAATCATAAATTAAAATTTGAAAACCAAGGTTACTAATGACTACACACATTTTAAAACAAGTAGTAAGTGATAAAGAACAATGATGATGATGATTGAAATTTAAAAAAAAAATTTAGCTTTTATATGGCGCAATATCCACTAAACGTGCTCAAAGCGCTTTATAAGGGGTCCCTGGCAAACAGCAACATTTAACAATTAGGACAGGACATGATACCTGTTAGGCGATATTACAATTTTTTCGGACAGAGACAACGCTGTTAACGACCAGGTACTCATTTTACACCTGAGTACAGTGAGAGAAAGTGAGTAAAGAGCCTTCTCTAAGGACTCAACGATGCAGTGAGCGAGGCTTGAACCCAGAACCTTCCGATCCGAAAGCGAGTGTCATACCACAATACCACATAGCTAACAATGATGATACTTGTAACAGTAACAGTGTCTGATTGAGCATTTACCACAATGATTATGTAGATGATACTGGATTCAACAGGAAAAGGCATTATACTATTCCAAGTTATAATAATAATAATAATAACAATTAAATGCACAATTGAAGCGATCATATCGACAACTATCCACAGTATACATAACAACTTTATTACACAATCATAATCCACAAATCACCAAACAATACTTAAACAACATAATATATTTTAAATAACCATTGCACCAATATAAAGAAAACATTAATATTTAAATCCCAGTGAATGAGAAAATGCAGGTTTCACTTTTTAAGTGATTGGACATGTGCAGGGATGCTTTCTCTCTCGGACACGGCCATATGAATATTCATTGGATCATTAAAATTAAAATAACAACAACAATAATGATAATAATAATAACAATAACAACAATAATAATAATAATATAATAATAATAATAATAATAATAATAATAATAATAATAATATAATAATAATAATAATAATAATAATAATAATAATAATAATAATAATAATAATGCTGATGATAAAACCCGAGATAATTGAAATGTACAGCTGTGGGATTTCATTACAGTCTAGTTGTCACATTGTAATTGTATTTTCCCTTCAAAATGAACAGGTCATATACGTGCATGGGGGTGGGGGGGGGGGGGGGGGGGGGGGGGGAGACGTAAGATAGTATGCATAGATATAAATAAAATGATATGTGATATGTGACAAGAAATAGACATTTCCATGACATTTCCATGGTGATGAGATGGTGAAAGAATGGAATTCAACAGCGTCGAATGCAGCTATTGCTTAAGAAAATATTTTTGAATGTTTTATCAATGAAATCAATAATAATAATGATAACAATGATAATAATAATAACAACATCAACAACAACAACAACAACAACAACAACAACAACAACAATAATAATAATAATAATAATAATAATAATAATAATAATAATAATAATAATAAACACTTGAATAGCGCAATAAGTAATGGCATTGGGTCAATTGTGCCTGCAACATTACAATGGATCAATGGTTTACTTTGGATAAAATAAAAAGCTTTTCCAGTTCCTTGAAAAAAATGAAATAGGAGTTAAAAAGCTTTTTTCTATATAAACGTAAATCTAAGATCGTTACTCAATCATACATAATCTATCTATCTTTTTTAATTAAAAGAATCTAACAGATCCTTGTACCGCTAACAAATTTTAGTTAAATTAGGCATAGATTCATGCATGACACATCTATTTAATATCAAGTAAGGGTATATAGTCAAAAGCCAGATTCAAAAGAAGTTCTTGTTCATGGTTACCTTTGGGGATGAGTATTCAGGATGATTTTATTCCAATGACTCGACAATATGCTTAAAAAAAATAGAGAGAAAACAAACAAACAAACAAACTAAATCCAAGAACATACACTTTGGGATTTGAAAATGTACACCTTTAAGACAAACTCAGAGTTTTCAACCCACAATGCCAGTAAAATGAGATAAGACTTGAAAAAATCTGGATTTTAATTTAACAATCAGGACCTGAAGCCAAGAACACAACATATTTTTTGTTTTGCTTTCTGTTGAATCCGTTTATCTTTAAAATAAAATGATGCTAGCAATTGGAAGTTTTTAAACTGAAATTCAATAAAAAATATGACATAATCACTAATTCATTTTATTTGTTAGTAAGACTATAAAAACATCTCTCAGACTTCAGCATTTCCAAACCCTATAAAATGTGAAATAAAACTGACAGAATCTGTTGAAAGCAAAAGAAAACTGTTTCACTGCATTAAAAAAAAAACTTGAAGGACCCTGGAATTCTTGTGTTGATGCCCAAAATATTTAAATGTTGATTCTATTTTACAAGACTTAATTGCATCAATTTTGACCAAAGTGAAAAAGTATATTTTTCTAAGACACTCTCAATCTGTTTCCACAATGATACAAGAAGAATGAGATTCGACAACACCTGATGGGGAGGAGGAGGAATAATGGGATTCCTCTGTAATCATCACCACCTTCAGCTGACGTTTGCATTCTTTGGGAACCTGTGTGGGGGAAAGAATGAACATAATAATAATAATAATAATAATAATAATAATAATAATAATAATAATAATAATAATAATAATAATAATAATAATAATAATAATAATAATAATAATAATAATAATAATAGATCTTTATTGTCCATAAAAATGGCAATTTGTCATTTAGTTACACTTGTTTCACGCGTGCAATATACACAACATAAACATATTCATTTAGTTTTCAATTTGTTACAATTGTGGCAATTTGACACCAAAAATTATCATCATTATGAATTGGTCAGTTAATCTAACATTAAATAAAGTAATCAGTTAATCAGTCAACGAATCAATCCTTGGTTTTGCTGTACCATATGAAATATGAGTGACCAGGAGCAAATAAACTTATTAATCAAGTCTTCATTCCAAGATGACCTGCATCACCTCAGTGTGTGACAAACCCAGTACTTTTAGGTTACAAGGCAAAGACCATACTACTGTGCCACGCTGCCACATTGTCTTCCTTTAAGGCTTTATTTTCACTTCTATTAGATCTGCAATGCCTTTATTGGAGAACTGTAACTATTAATAGCATTTAAAAAATAGTCACTCTCTGCGCAATATTAATAACAGCATTTTAACATACCGTAGATCCATAATTAACTAGTAATAATAGTGTTATTGTCCATGAATTCAGTCTGTATAAACAGACAATTGGAGAGACAATGAATGAGGACAATAAAATTAATAATATTTTGAATATCACCATTATGAATAGTAATTTGAATAACATCTTCGTCATCACCACCACTCCCACCATCATCACTACAACTACTACTTCTATTTTCTCATTATTGGTAGAATACTAACTGCCTGGGTCTGGGAATGTAACTCAATAAAAATGTTATAAATATTATTCCAAAGGCTATCTTTATTGTCCTCATTCACCGTCTCCAATTATCTGTCCCATTGCCTATTCATTCGGACCCAATGAGTTACTCCAATGCATATTTTCCCATAAAAATCACTAAACTAAAGAATTTTAAAGAGTTAAAATACAAATTCTAAAAACAAAAACAAAAATCAATTTGGGGTTGGTCTCCTCTACTCACCTCGAACATGGGACCATGACCTGGGACTATCCAATCAGCCACACGCAAGACATTGATACGTCCTTTTTCTTGCTGATCTGGCCTCTCACTATTGTCCTGCCACAGGCTAGGCGTTTCTAGGTCATCCTGACACTCAAACAAGTCACCTTATTATAAAGATTAAAAAAACAAAAAAACAAACAAACAAGCAAACTCGTTACTCATTGATGTGATAACATACACTTGATTGGTGCGTGAGTACTCATTGATGTGATAAAATACACTTGATTGGTGCGTGAGTATGCACATATGCACTTATGTATATGTGTCAAACTATGTTCATGAGCGTGTGTGGATTTGTGTGCAATAGCATAGGTCTCAGGTCAGAATTTTTTAAAAGGAGGAATATTTTGCGGTTTCCGCTGAATGCACATTTTATCATAACTAAAGAGGAGCAATTTGCCCTCATTAATGACAATGCTGGTATAATACAGAATTATTAACATACAAAGCATAATATAATAAGGAGAAAAAAATGTTTAAAAACCAATAAACATGGAAAGATCCCTTGCAATCATACTGTTTACAATGATTTTTGAAGATGTATAGATACTACTAAGGGCATGGAGCCCAAGCTGAAGAAAATATCAGAGGACTTGAAATAGCGGTAATCGCTAAATAGTAAAAATTTGAGACCCATGAATAGAAAGACAGTTAAGAAATGTAAATTGGTGAAATGTTTTAGTCAAAACACTTTGTTCATCATTATAAAATTTTACATCCCATAAAAGGAGCTTTTACATTCTTACATAAGAGTCTTTAAAAATTAAACTAAGGGAATTAGCTTGACAGTGAGTACCACAAGTCTCCTTTAGATAACATGCATTGGATTGGTGTCAATATTCTTGAAAAAAATAACCAAACCCAGCATTTATTTTATTTATCCAATTCGACTTAACCCACTCAACCCTAACAACGACAATATCCGTAGTTTACCCGGGTTACTTTTGCCCCATGCCTATTTATTACATTTTTTCTGAGACAAATTATAGGCACAGTATCAAAGTTAATGTTTTTTAGTTTTTACATGCTAATGGGAGTTGAATAAAACTATTCATGTACATGCTCATTTTAATACATTTTTTCCAATTTTGAAAAGTAGCAAAAATGTCCAGGATTGAGTGAGTTAATAAAGGTAAAAGAATGTAATATTATCTTTCTAGAATATTTGACTCTGTTGTGTTATTTGTTTGAAAAAATTAAGATAGATGTTAAACTTGGACATCTCCATGGTGAAAACCAGCGTGGACTTTTTCTGAAAATTTGTTCCGCTGTGTGACAGGCTAAATATCTTGTCCTGTGAAATGTGTACTGTTTCATCATAATCAGCAGATAAAAAATAAAATAAAAAGCCTTGACAGCATGTTGTTTACCAAGGAGGCAGATAGACGCAACGTAAATGCACACATTTTTTATTTTTCTTCTCCTTACAAATTTTACTACAAACATACAGTGAAAAAAAAAAATTATAGATATAAATTCTGTTTGTACAGGCAGGTGTGTAAATGTATGAAATAGTTTCTCTTATCTCTTAGGATAAAAATAACTGTTGTCTCTATGTAAGAGAAATTACCTGCAATGACAACTGTTCCATATTTGGTGTTGTGGACAAAGACAGATACATCGTTTCCTGTGTGTCCAGGTGTTGGCCAAATTTCTATATCCTCATCTATCTCGTATGGTATGCCCTGAAATTACAATTAGACTTATTTATGAGTCTAAAATTCTATTTCCTCTCTTGCTTTTCTTTTCTTACCATTGTGAGGATGTTGTAGCCCCCAATAATGAAGGTTAAATCCTTATTTCCCCCTAAATTACAATTAAACGCGTGCTTATTAACTTCATTTTCCTTTCTCTTCATCTTCATCAGTGGTATGTGGTGATCCTCATTGATGGAGGACCAATCCACATTAAAAATCAATATTATCATCAGTGGAATCATGTGCTAAAGTTATAAAGCTTTTGCTCCTTTTGAGAAATAATACTTAGGGTAACTTGGAAGGTTTTAGAACTGGGTTTCTTTTAAACAATTTTGTACGAGTAGCTAGTGCTAATTTTCAAATAACAAATTTTTCAATCACCATTAGAGATATCACCATTCTGAGAGGATTTGTGATTGTTTCTGGTGATTATAACTCAATTTTTCAGAAAATGCCGGTTATGCCAGTGCATAATTCCTGTATAAAGTATGAGCAAGCAGAAACAAGAGCAGGTTATTATTACAGATCTAATCTGCCACACAAATGGAAATGAATGTTTGGAATGATTAGATAATTTTGCTTTTGTTACACCCATGGCTAGTTATTCAATACTCTGATTCAGGGATGCCACCAGGCAAATTTTAAAAAGCCTGAAAACTTGCGCGGACGAGATACAAATCAACGTCAAGGGCTTTGTAGGGATTTGAAAAATATCAAATTTGGAATATTGTTTCAGTACTTATTATTGCAATTGAGAGCAAATAACACACAAAAGAAAGGAGAGTTAACAGTTTTCAAATTGATAAAATAAGGTGCTGAAAACAAAATATAGACAAATTATAAAGCTATCAGGGGTGAGAATGACTGGTCACATAAAAAGAGAAAATTTTTCATTGTGAAGATCATGACCCACCCATGCAACCATAACCTATAAATTTGAACTTTACTCAAATTCAATGAGATGCGATCCAAAATTTGTCTCGCAGCAATTCCTGACACGACTCGGAGAATTTCAAAAGTTGAAAGTGTAATTACATTTGGTGGTTGTAGTAGGGATGATGATGTGGTGGTGGTTGTAGTAGTACTGGTCGTATGGATGATTGTGTGGTGGTGGTTGTAGTAGCTGTGGTAGGAATGATGATGTAGTGGTAGTTGTAGTAGTAGTAGTGGTGGTAGGGATGATGTGGTAGTGGTGGTAGGGATGATGATGTGGTGGTGATTGTAGTAGTAATAGTAGTAGTAGTAGTAGTAGTAGTAGTAGTAGTAGTAGTAGTAGTAGTAGTAGTAGTAGTGGTCTTAGAAATGATGATGTGATGGTGGTTGTAGTAGTAGTGGTGGTAGGGATGATGATGTAGTGGTGGTTGTAGTAGTGGTGGTCTTTTAGAGATAATTGTGTGGTAGTGGTTGTAATAGTTGTGGTAGGAATGATGATGTGGTGGTAGTTGTAGTAGATCTGGTGGTAGGGATGATGATGTGGTGGTGGTTGTAATAGTAGTGGTGGTAGAGATGATGTAGTGGTTTTGGTGAGTGTTTTTCATTCAGTGATAATAATAGCAATTTGTCAAAAAGGAGGAAAATGTCTCCGTCTATCGGTCAAACGCAAGCAAAGTGTAAAAATAACAGGAACATAGTTTTGTATTGGTATTATGTAATGTATTACTATTACTAGTATAAATCCATTCTTATCATTAAACATAAATTTACTTTTGTAAACATTTAATGAATTGTCCTTTCCACATGTTAAAGGCCTACAATGTTATTCAAATAAAAGGCCAGAAAGTGTAGTTTTGTTTTGATTTTTACTTTATAAAGCAGGCTACAATACCTTTTATTTTTTAACGAAACCTAGTGGTTATTCAGCTTATAAATACAACCCAGGAATCTCACAAAAGCCATAGTCAAACGGTAAAAAGACAGAAGAATAAACTAAGCCGACCACCATTGCTTTATTCTCTAATGTATTATCTCTGTGTAACCAGATGATTTAATGGATGGTTGCGAAAGAGAGAATAATTTATGAATTGATCTTAGGAATTCTATATCAAAAAAAAAAAGAAGAAAAGAGAATGGAAAGAAAGGCAAGGGGAAGAGAGAGAGAGAGGAGAGAGAGAGAGGAGAGAGAGAGAGAGAGAGAGAGAGAGAGAGAGAGAGAGAGAGAAGAGAGAGAGAGAGAGAGAGAGAGAGAGAGAGAGAGAGAGAGAGAGAGAGAGAGAGAGAGAGAGAGAGAGAGAGAGAGAGAGAGAAATTTGTCCCTCCCCTTCCCCTTCAACCAAACCATCAACTACTAGCTAATCAAAGAACACCACTGGTCGTGTGTGTCAATTGTGACATCTGGTGCCATTCAGTCTGGCCCGACGTCATAAAAACGGGACAGTCACTAAATTTCACGAGACTATTGCACAGGTGCCAAAATATGACATAAGACATAATGGTGATTTTGTGGTTTTGAGGGAAATGTTTGACACGGTAAATTCAGTGATGGGGATGGGCGGAGATAAACTACCGCGATTTTTTTCTTCTTTAAAAAAAAAAAATTCTTTTTTTTTTGAATAGTGACGACGGACAAAAACCGGAGGTTCCGGATTAAAACCGGCTGTTGGTAAAAAACCCGGATTTCCGGCTAAAACCGGAAAAGTAGCATCCCTGCTGATTGCTCATGGAAAGATTGAACAAAGTTGGCCATTTGATAGGGCTGGTTGTAAGGACATTTGATTGTTATATAACACTATTTGGGGTCATTGTAATTGATTATTAAATTCATCTGAATTTTATTGAAGGTAGTGACCTTGACCCTATTAAAGAATTGATATAAATAGGGCTTGACAATTTTTTAGGTCAAATTAGATCTAAGGAATGAAATATGATAAGATAATCAAACTTGTAGCCTCCTAAAAAAAAATGACACGAATGAATTTGAGGATGCGAAAAAAACAATAACATTTTCAATTGGAATGTCATGACAAGACAATGAAATTTAGATTTTGAGGAACTAAACGAACAATTTGTGATTATGTGGTCTTGCAAAACTTCTCCGACATCTTCTATTGCTGTACCAGAGATGCTGATTTGGGATTCTTGTTTGGCAGTTATGTGCAGTAGTTTTGTCCTCTCTTCACTAATGTTGAGACCAGCTCACTTAGCTGTTTCTTTCAGGGCTGTGACTTTGTTCTGCATGTCCTTTAGGCGGGGTGAGAGGAGGGCTAGGTCATCTGCAAATTCAGGTCTTCAAGTCTTTTTTAAAATGTCCATTGAATGCCATTGTTGGAGTTGGCATATGCTGTCTTTGTCATCCAGTCCAAAGACACAAAAAATAGAAGTGGCAGCAAAATCAGTCAGTTAGGTAGAACTGATGAAGTACTAACGAAAGAGTGAAAATGGAAAGGCTTCGTATGGGAACAGACAATGGACGTTTCGGGTACAAACCCTTCATCAGCACAACAATACACAAATAAACGTGGAAAACAAATAAAATATAATGAAAAATAACTTGTATCGTCTGTACTCAATGGTGGTTGCAGTATGAATGAAATTTTAGCGTGGCGTGGGTAGAGGATAGGGTGCCCCAGGGGGATGATCTTATTGATAAGCAAAGGTCAGCGTCAGGGAACAGAACTTTCCAGACTATAATGGAAGATAAAAGACATATTGGTAGTAGTAGTAGTAGTAGTAGTAGTAGTAGTAGTAGTAGTAGTAGTAGTAGTAGTAGTAGTAGTAATAGTAGTAGTAGAAAGCTGTAGTGAAACAGTAGGGGGCGGTGGAGGGGGCGAGGTGAAAGGGTCACGGCGGAGGTGGGGATGGGGGGGGTTTTGTAGGATGAGCGAAGGTCGAATCGTCGCGAAGGAACGATGCGATAGTAAAGTGGAATACACCGATAAATAGATAGATAGATGGATAGACAGATAGATAGGTAGTTAGTTAGACAGAAAAGAGGGGAGAGAAGCGAGAGAGAGAGAAAAAAAAAAAAAAGGGGGGGGGGGGGGTTTGGTTTGAGGCGGACCGGTAGAGAGGGGGAATTAGAGAGAGAGAGATAGAGAGAGAGAGAGAGAGAGAGAGAGAGAGAGAGAGAGAGAGAGAGAGAGAGAGAGAGAGAGAGAGAGAGAGAAAGGGGGGGGGGGAGGTGAGAGAGGGCGAGTAAACAGCCGCGTGATAGCTGGGTCTATATGTATATTAATGGATAAAAAAGTGGACACAATGAGAGATAGCTAGGAAGGTAGATGACTATGAATTGGTGGATAATCAGTAGATAGATAGATAGATAGCTAGATAGATAGCTAGATAGATAGATAGATAGATAGATAGATAGATAGATAGATAGATAGGTAGGTAGGTAGAGTTGTAGTTTAAGTAGTATGAACAGTAGTAGTAGTAGTAGTAGTAGTAGTAGTAGTAGTAGTAGTAGTAGTAGTAGTAGTAGTAGTAGTAGTAGTAGTAGTAGTAGTAGTAGTAGTAGTAGTAGTAGTAGTAGTAGTAGTAGTAGTAGTAGTAGTAGTAGTAGTAGCAGCAGCAGTAGTAGTAGTAGTAGTAGTAGTAGTAGTAGTAGTAGTAGTAGTAGTAGTAGTAGTAGTAGTAGTAGTAGTAGTAGTAGTAGAAGTAGTAGAAGTAGTAGTAGTAGCAGCAGCAGTAGCTGTAGTGGCAGAAGTGAGAGCAGCAGTGGTGATGAATATGGGTGACGTTGACATCTAGTGGTGGTCAATCCTGGTGTTGAGTCCGCGTGGAGTCAGCGTTCCCACCAACTTGATCAGGCGAGTTTCCCTACGTCGACGGGCGGAAGTGTCCGAATGGCAAAAACTAAGCACACACACACGCACACACTGTACATCGCAGTGGTCTGGCAGATTGAAGTGTCTGGCCACTGCTGTGTCTGCACAGTTCGATATGTCACGCAAGTGCTGCACGAATCTGTCACCCAGCCTCTTTCCGGTCTCACTAACGTAAGCAATCCCACACAGGGAGCACGTAATTGCATAGATTAGATTACGGTCAGTGCAAGTAAACGGCCGCCTGATGTCCCAAATCTTGTCTGGAAAGCTGACTCTG
The DNA here is from genome assembly GCF_034508935.2 of Berghia stephanieae. Lineage (NCBI taxonomy): Eukaryota > Metazoa > Mollusca > Gastropoda > Nudibranchia > Aeolidiidae > Berghia > Berghia stephanieae. The sequence goes on along the minus strand of NC_088369.1, from coordinate 27,405,439 downwards.
TCATACTCCCACAGCTGCCCACAAGTCTTGCACCGGGTCGCATACACGATCTGGCTTTAGGTCCATCCCTGGGTATGGGTTCCAGGCGGCTTCTGACAAGTAGATCCCTCAGGTTACGATCCCGTCGATATGCTACCAACGGGGGTTCTGACAAAACTCTGTGGGTGTCTTCGCCCGCCTGGAGGATCCCATAGTTCTGCAATAGGATGTTCCTCACTTGATCGGCATGGGGGTGATGCGTGAGGACTAAAATGGGACGCTGTGTCTCCTGCTTCCTGGCATTGCGAGGCCTCATTGCTGCTTCTCTCGACACGAGGCTGGCTTTCCGGACAGCCTTAAGCAAAACCCTTTCGGGATATTCCCGTGCCCTAAAAAAATCGAGCATGCGATCACGTTGAAGCGCAAATTCATCATCTTCCGCAAGCGGAGTATCTGACTGAATGGGATGGAATCTTTGCACTTCACCGGATGGGATGACCGATAGAGCAGGTAGCTGTGACTGTCCGTTTCCTTGTAGTGTACAGTGGTCCGTACTCCCGTGCTGGTCAATACAGCCTTGATGTCCAAAAAGTTCACCTCAGAGGTTGAAATCTCATAAGTGTACTCTATGGACGGATGGAAGGAGTCCATCGCTAGGATGAACCCTTTCAACTGGCTGTGGGTCAATGACGTAATGCCGAAACAGTCGTCAATGTACCTTTTGAACAGCTCGGGGGCAGGTCCACTGTACCGACGGAAGAAGGTTTCCTCAAGGTAGCCCATGAAGAGGTTAGCATATGAGGGACCCATCTTGGTGCCCATCGCAACACCTGAGATCTGATGGAAAAATACATCATTGAACTCAAAAGTGTTGAGTGTGAGCACAAGTTCGGTGAGCCTCACAATGCTGTTGCTGGAAATCCCTGGTAATGGATGACGGTCGACGAAATGCCTGATGGCACGCAGTCCGTCAGGATGCGGTATGGATGTGTACAGTGCCTTCACATCCATGGTGAAAATCAGCCGTGGACGTTCATCCTGGAATAGAATTTCGTCAATGACACCAAGAGCATGGTTAGTGTCCTTGATATACGATGGCAGGGTGGGAACTATACGTTGAAATACCGCATCGAGGAACTGCGATACCTTCTCAGTGGGACACGAGATAGCCGACACAATCGGCCTTCCAGGTGGAGTGTCAGACAATTCCCGGATCTTGTGTATCTTAGGGAGCATGTAAAAACATGGATTACCTAGGTCGCTGGGGTCGTGTTTAAGGACCTCTGCTCTACTAGGGTAATTCTCCCTGCGATACCAAAGACTGGATTGTCTGGTGGACTCTGGTGTTGTTAGCAAGTGTTGGGTCCGAAGTCACTTTCTCATAAATTATCTGGTCACTCAATTGCCTGTGGCCCTCAGCTCTATAGAGCTCAGCGTCCCAAACAACTACGGCCCCTCCTTTATCAGCTGCTTTGATCACTATATCACGACGTGATCTAAGTGATCGCACGGCAGCCCATTCAGGACGGGTGAGGTTAGACCTCTTGATAGGTGTAGAACTGATGAAGACATCATTGCTAGAATCAAGAAAGCACGTCAGGCCTTTGCAATATTGAGACCAATATGGAAATCTTAAACAAGAGCATTTATATATATATATATATATATATATATATATATATATATATATATATATATATATATATATATAGAGAGAGAGAGAGAGAGAGAGAGAGAGAGAGAGAGAGAGAGAGAGAGAGAGAGAGAGAGAGAGAGAGAGAGAGGGGGACATCTATGCTATTCCTATACCTGTTTGAAGTCATGCAATAGATATTCATCATGATGGCAGATATCAAAGCCCACAACATGCACAGCATCAGGGAACAGGTTAAGGTTTCCAACGTGATCCGAGTGACCGTGAGTACAAACTACAAATTGCACATCCGATGGAGAAAGCTTGTGTTGATTGAGTCCTGATAATATATAAACATAAATGGGTATGCATCACATATAACTATAACATATCTGTATGAACGAAAAAGGATTATCATTTATTTTTATTAACACTAAATTATCATATATATATTATTATGGTAATAAAACGGATGATGAAGTGCTGATAACTATTCCTGTCATCAGTATCGTAATTATGGTCTCATTGAATTATTTAAAAAAAAACCATTAATAAAAAACAAATACCCTCTTGAAAGAGCATGAAACCAAAAACAAACAGATTAAATTATAGAGCAATATTCTTTGTTTCTGTGTAAGGTGATGTTGTCTAATGGTTCACATGAAGCACATCCCTTTACTTGACAGGAATTAATATTTGTTAAGGAGATTTCAAAATAAGCTCTCTATACCTTTAAGAATGACATCTTTGTCACCTGGTCCACCTGTGTCTACGATTATGTTATGTTGGCGGCCTTTCAATAGGGTTATTGTTCCACCAGCTTTCAAGGTTCCTGTTATAAACAATTATAAAATATTACTTAGATGAATGCACAGGAATTTAAATTCAACAAGTCCTTACAAGGGGTACCAAGCCAACAGTAACACTTAACATGCAAGACGAGACATGAGCCCATTAGGTGATAAATACCATTTTTTTTTTTCAGGCAGAGGCAACGATGTTCAAGTACATAAAATGTTGTTGTTTAGAAGATACTGGATTCTAATAGGAGAAAAAAAAAAAAGATGTGGTTTACAACAAAACTTGTGGTTTACAATATATTGAATTCAACAAGGGAAAACATTTTTTTTGTCTTTCAAGATACTGGATTCAGCATAGAAAAAAAAAGTTTGTTTTATTAACACCTTATTCACATATCTATTTAGATAATCTAAAATGCAATAATTACAATTAAAAGTCCACATATGCCATAAGATAATATGAGCAGAATCCATTAAAATAAACTCTCAGGTCTTTAGGAAAATACAAGCAGAATTCAACTACACAGCCACCTCCTCTCCCCTCCTCTCCAATTCTAAAAGAGTATGACTTACTATGATGCCACTGGTCTGTTTTTAATAAAGAAAAATACACAATCTTAAGCCAAGCAGCTAAAATACAACAATATTATTATTATTATTATTATTATTATAAATTATTATTATCATTATTATTATTATTATTTGATATAGCCCCAGTATCCACAAATAGTGCTCAGAGGTGCTTTACAAAAGCTTTTTTGGTATCACACAAGATCATTCATTCAAATTTACGAAATCACCACAACAGTCACACACAATCTTGTTCAAAGTTCACATAGAATTAGAATCACGAAAAGCAGAATGAAAAAGATTTGTTTTTTAAATGCCGTTTGAAGACTGGTAAACTTTCACATTGTTGGGTTTTTAGGTGGTAAAGAATTCCATACGATTGAAGCCGTAAATGCAAAACCACGCTCAGCAACTTTGTACATCACTCACCTGAAGACCCAGGCTTTGAGTAACCTTCCTTCAAAATGTGAATTTCATACATAATGTCTGATCAGTCACAGGCTGGAAAATACAAATGTGAAAGACAATTGAAAATAATAAACAATCAATAATTCAATTTTTTTTAAATCCGAAAAATATCAAAATAAAAGTCAGTTTTGAAAATTATAATAATCAATCATTCTCTTTTAAAAAATGAATTTAAAAATATTCGAGTTACTGATTGTAGATATATAGTAGAGTGAAGAATTTTGCAATCTTTATGCAGGTCTATAATGGGTTATAGTTCCTTACACTCAAATTCGACACAGGATTGAAATAAGGAAAATGGCAATTTGTTTTTAGAAATTATCCTTACCAGATAGGAAAGGCATGAGGGTTGAAAATACAGAAGTGGCAAAAGAAACCAAAAAGATCTCAATCATGGTCAACAACAAGCCTACACAAACAATACTCCTGTCCCGACCAATGGCTACCTTATTTAAATCAGGGGTCAAAGTTGTTTGAATTGATTATTTCCTGCAAGAGTAAGGCAACAACTTTGAATTCCTGATGATGATGACGAAGATAAGGAGGTAGTGGCGGCTGTGATGATGATATGGTATTGGTTGCGATATATGATGATGTTGTGTGGTATCAGTAGTGATGATAATGGTAATGATGATGTTGTAATCACAGCAGTTCAGATGATGATATTGATGTGGTGGTGTAGCAGAGATGAAAATGATTATGATGTGATGGTGGTAGTAGTAGTTATGGTAGTGATGATAATTTTATTCTTTTTTTCTCCTTTGGCTGTCAAAAATTTAGACAACTACAGAGACCAATAGGGATTAGTTCTTGTAACATGCCAGAGTCCGTAGCAGTCACAACGGAACAGGTGAGTGTTCATGTTTGTGGTGGCCTGTGCATGAGTAGATCATGCAGGCTGTCGGTCTATTGTTGATTACTATTGGGAAATGGGAAATTTCACAGACCAGTAACAGATTTTCCTATCACAGACCCTTGCCAGATTTATTTTATACAAAATGCCAAACAAGGTATCATGGTAAAAAAAACCCAGAGAAATTTGAAATTGTGCACCAAATCAGTAAATTGATTTCCTAACACAATAAGATATAAACAGTGCAAAAATGCTAAATCCAGTTGTTTTCAAGCCAACTAAATGGAAATTTTTAAAAAGGCCCGACAGTGACCGTCAGTCTTTTGGAATTTGGAATTTGTGTTTGGAAAACACACACACACACACACACACACACACAAGAGAGAGAGAGAGAGAGAGAGAGAGAGAGAGAGAGAGAGAGAGGGGGGGGGGAGACAGTGAGAGAGAGTCTCGCACACGCTACGGAACAAATACAAATTTTGCGCACCAATTTTTACTGGACTGTACTTATCATGCAAAATCATTTCATGAATTTCATGCACCAGTTTGTATATCTAATGACACTTCTTCTCCAATCTTTTTTTTAATTGGTCTTTTTAAAGACGACATCCATTGAAAATGAAAGATGATTGCCATCGAATTTTTCTTAAACTTAAGGCACTTAAGTTTAAGTTAGAGAATGAAAATTACGAAATAATTTCAAATTCAAACATAACTTTTGAAATTCATCAAGGATTGTCTAGTTCCAAATGTTTTTAAACAGATCTTCAAATCTTAACTGCTTTTGATGGTAGGAGTTTCTTTCTATCTAAATTTATGGTGGACAACTTAAATAAAGAGGCCAAATTTAAATGTTGGTTCCACCGGCACCGGCCCACCTCTCTTCTTTGATGCTACGCACCATTGACAATTGATCAAAGAAGAAGCTTTTCCCAGTTTAGTAGCTACACGTCTTTAATAATATAAATCTGTCCGCCCTTACCTTTCGCTTTATTTGTTACTATTACTGCGATATTCAATCAAGATCTCTTCCATGAGAAAGTACTGGAACCACAAAGAAATTCCATGGATTCTACTTTCGTTTTCATCGGCGACCGACATATAGCAGGGTTGCCAGATTAATTTCAGGCATTCTGCCAACTGGATAAAAAAAAATCTGCCAAATACCACAAAAATCTGCCAAACCGTACTATCTATAGTACCCCCTTTGAAAACTCATCAGTTTTGTTTAACAAAAAATTCTCAAGGCCGATGTCATAAATGTTTTTTTCATTTCCCAAGTTTAAAAAAATCACTAATACATAAAAATTGCCATGGAAAACGTGGAGTAGACCAATACATTCATCCCTAGGCCTCGGAAAATAAAATCTGCCAAATATCTGCAAAACTGCCAAACCGATTTTTCTCTGCCAGACGACTTCAAATTCTGCCAAAAAAGGACATTTGGCAGAAAATCTGCCAAATTGGCAACCTGACATATAGGGCTGCCAGATGGCCAGGGTCCCTCGAAGCCAAATTTGACTTCAAAATAACCAACTAAAAGCTTACTCAGCTAAATGCAAAATATTATCCATTAAAACAACATTGAAAGTTTCAATAAAAAGCACGTTGCTACGTGATATACTCATATTCTATGAATCTAC
>NC_088369.1:27376993-27394493 GCF_034508935.2 Berghia stephanieae | reverse complement strand
AAATTAGGGCTCCATAAAATGTTATATCATGGTAGGCTCCACCCTCTATTTCTGTTCTGGCGTAGATGTAGAAGGCGATAGCATTTCGGATGTCATAATGACTAGTGGGCAAAGGGTTAAAGCTTCCAAACAATCCCAATCGTCGTCTATCTCTAATCGGCCCCGTTAGCGCCCTGATGCGCAATCTGTCTAGTATGAGGAGTAACGAATAATAATAATAATGATGATGATGATGATGATGATGATGATGATGATGATGATGATGATAATGATAGCATTAATAAAAATAATACATGATAATAATAATAATAATAACAATAATAATAATAATAATAATAATAATAATAATAATAATAATAATAATAATAATAATAATAATAATAATAATAATAATAATCATAATAATAATAATAATGATGATGATGATGATGATGATGATGATGATGATGATGATGATGATGATAATAATAATAATAATAATAGTAATGGACACGAATACATAATTAATACATCATTCACAGTGTTCCAAAAGCGATTTTTTAGTTCAGCCCGCTTTACCCCTGCTCTCACAATGCATACTGTCACGCTTCACCGATTTCTGCTATTCAGTCAGAGCCTTTTGTGGCTATTGAAATTATCAACCTTTGTTATGGTTTTTAAGGGGCGGTTTGGGTCTTTTCTAAAAAAAAATTAATTACCTATATTGGGCGGTTTTAATCATTCTGTATCATCAATATAGGTTAAAAAAAAACAACATTTATGGTGAAAAATTTTAATTATCTGTGTTGATACCTATTTTGCGACCTAATTTGGGGGTCTGACATAAAAAAATATAACAATCTTGTGGCAAACGTTCCACAAAAACTAATGAAGGAATAACCTCCATATTCTTCCCTCTTGTCAACATTGTACCATAGTGTGTCACCATAGAGAGATTTTACGGCTTTAGCTTATGGAATTTTTATAAGATCATTACAAAGTTGAGAATCAAAATGTTATGACAAAATTGATGTAAAAAATTCAGATTTAGGATTATAATTTAAAAATCACAAATCTTATCAAAAAAATCTCTCTATGGTGACATAATACATTATCTCTGTGATAACTGTGGAAATTTTCAGACAATTTCATTGAATAGATTCTGAGAAACGTTTGACACAGTTTCCCATACCCTTAGAAAAATGACATATTGAGAAAATAGCAAAATGGCTTCCCGTTTTTCACACATTTCTTACTACCTGCACCATTTTCGACTGTGTATTTCGTGCCTTTATAGTCTACTTTAAGAATTTAGACTTCAATTTTATTATTTCTAAGATAATAAAATATCATTTCCCATCAAAATCTCAAAATCAAATTTTTGAAGGATTTTCCTAATAATTAGACCCAAACCGCCACTTAAACCTGTTTTTAACTATTTTAAAAATGTTATTTATAAATACAACGTGATTACTTAGAAAAAGGAGAAGATGATCTTTATTCTGATATAATTTTATTAATAATAAGATGTATATAATTTTCACACTAAACATTAACTTTCAGAGTATTTAAAAAAAAAATTCACTCAAACATGCATAATAAACTCTTAATTATCTAAAAAATTCACTAATCAAAAGTCAAAGACTATTTCTAATTACTCACAAAATTTCACATGTGCCGGAAATTTGGTTATTTCACTATTCCGTCTGATATTCAACATTCGACATCCTTGAGGATTCAATATGCAATCTCTCTTGTATTACAACTCCAGATTACAGAATATAGTTAGAATGCCATCAAACATACTTTAATATTATATATTCACTTTCTTTAAAAAGCAGATACCCAGCACTTTATCTGTGTTTACAAAAAATTGAATTCATTTTATTTTAAAAGTCATTGTGAAAACTAGTAGAGTCCATTAATACGTCCAAACCCATTTATAAATTAGATATTAAGTAATTTGCGTATTGAGTAATTTGCGTGTCAATGCATGTGTGTGTTTATATTTGTGTATGTGTGTGTGTTTGTGTTAGAGATGGGGAGTTGCTAGTGTGTGTTGGTATGTGTATGGATCTGTTTAGGTATGAGAAAGAACAAAAAGATTTGTGGTGGAGGATGTAGCTATTGAACGGAGGATAGTTGGAGGGAGAAAGGGATAGAGAGAAAAGAGAAAAAAGGGGAGGGGGTTGAGAAAGCAACATATAACTCAAAATATACAAATAACAGCTCTATTTTTAGAGGAAGTTTAACCACGTAATATGTCAAATATTTTAAGATGTTTAAGTATTATTTTGTTTGATTCATCAAATTTTCATTTCTCTCTAACTTTCTTTTTTTGGGGGGCACATGCGACATGATATCAGGAGAAACCTGCAGGAGGTTACTTTTTATTTTTGTTTTTAATTGAGATGATTCTGTTCTCATTGATTGTGTTCTCTTTTTAATTTTTGAAATTGTTGAATGTAACAATTCACCTCCTTGCTCTCCTAAAAGACCTAGATCAAAAGTATATTTCTTCATAAAAGGTATGCAATGGGTTTCCAATATGTGGTGTTTTGGAAGTACATTTTGAGGAAAGTAATTACGGTATATTGTCATATATTTCTCTATCTTGCTATTAACACTTTCTATTACTGTCTCTGTGACTGGTTTTGTGTGAGAAATTAGTGAATGTATTTCATAATAAGCTCCATTCATTTCATCAAAACATTTGTATATAGTTTCAGCTTTATCTCTGATTAATTTATTGTTTGTATACATGTATGTTTTAGAAACAACATTTTCAGTGAGTTTTTTGTAAACGTCTTGTGTGTAATATCTATGGCAATGATTTCCTATGAAGCTACGACTATGATAAACTTGAGGTATGATTGTGTTTGTTTTTGGTATATCATCAAGAGAACTGCAGACTGGCCCACATCGTTCTGACAGTTTCTCTTTATGAACAACTAAGGCTATTTTTTCTTCTGTGATTGGGATCTTAGTTTCCCATTCTTTTTTTCTCTTGAGGCACATCAGTGAGCAATTCACAGGTCTTGTAAGATTCTACAACTGCTAGTAGACTCTTATATGTTTTCATGTCTCTCATTTTCTTTTCACATTTATAGCATATAACTTCTGAATGTTTATTTTTAAGGTCCGTTCCAATATCAATTTCAAAGAACAGTTTGATTTCATTTTTGAAGTCTTTACAAAAAATGTTTTTCCTGTTTTTAGCCTTTTCTTTAACTGTTAGTGCACCTTTAGCACATAAACAAAATAGTGAATTGAGATTTTTAAGTGTATCTCAAGTGTATGTTCCCTTTTTACCTGATAGGTGAAACCAAAAAAAAAAAAATCATAAAAAATAAACTACGCTTCGCGCACTAACCGAGCTTTCACACCAAAAAGACAATAAAATTTAAAAACTTATAAATTATCAACGAAGGAAATCTATCGTTTGGTTAATGAGATATCACTAATTATATTTGAGAAATCACTTTTCAAAATTCTATTATGTACATACTTTTATAACCCAAGTTACAACATAACCAATAAACTTATTTTGATGAGAATTTCACAATGATGTAGCAAAGAAGGGTAAATGATATTCAACTAAAAAATATATTGTTATATTCAATTATCAGGGTGAAAAAATGTTTGAATTAACACACAAAAAAAAAACGGAAGATAGGGATCAGTATGGAATGCAACCAGGATTAAGATTACCTGCTGTGAAATCACTGACTTCACGGTTCAGTGACTCAGACTAAAAGATCGCTGAAGCGACCCGACCTAGAACACATTGTAAATACGGTGTTGTTTGCCACAATAATAACTAGATTAAAGAAGTTGCTTTGCGCATGCCCATGGCAATCATATTTAATAAACGGAAAAAAACACGTCACCCACTCCATTGTGTGGGCACAGCAGATATAATTCTATACTCGAACCATTCACTGAACCATGAACCCCCGATCCCCGGACAGAAATGATATATAAATAAAACAGAAAAGGATCTGTGTACCAAGTTTTTAATTTTTCTTGCCGTGTGGAATAATTCTATCCAACGTTTAAACATATCGTTTTCTCTAGAGGGACAGTGAAAGGCCATCATCATCATCATGAAACTGTACAGTTGCATTGTAACAGGTATGGATAGTTAGCTCAGTGTAGTGTAGTTTTCTATCTGAGGCAAATTTGATATATATATATATATATATATATATATATATATATATATATATATATATATATATATATACTGCTGTTGTTTTTAAAAACACAGTGTATGCAACGTTAATAAAATACACATACTGTGTTCTTTAATAAAACGGCAGTATATGTAATAGGGAACAAATGTGTGATGTCAAAATACTGGTTCCAATATTCTCAGAAGTGTGAAACCAATCCGCCGGAGACTGGATATATACCTTGTGCAACTGATCCTCTGGTTATAGGGAGATGGTATCTAATTTTCTAGCCTGATTAAATGCCAGTTGTCAATAAAGATTATCAGTCCTCGCTCTTTTACACCCGTAATCATGAGAACCTGCCTATGCATCCTGCTACTAAAATAGTCCATCGTACAATTCAATATGTAACCTATTCATTATTTATGATAGTCTAGAGGACTGGTTGCACACTTTCAATGAGTTTTAACCCGGAAGAGAGGAAGTGTGGCGTCACAACTTCTGCTTACCATTTAATTATGAATATTCTCAAAAGCCTCGTGGCTTTTACATGGCTAATCAGCCTCTACAACCATATAATTCATCAATTTGAACTTGGTTATGGATATAAATTACTGCTACATGAAGAAATATTATTTTGGAGCTAAGGCTCCCAAACACTTAAGCTCTTTTAAAAAATGAAAACTTAGAAACCAAGAAAAGTCAAATTTGGATTGATGATTGGGAACTACAAAACGCTGGGAGCTATAGTAATATCATTAAAAAATAATGTTTAGTTTCTTCACAAAGTGAATAAAAACACTAAATTATAAAAGAAAACTGATCAAAAATGGAAGTCGCCATCAAAACAGAGCTGCAAATACGAGATGGAAGTCGGTTTGGACGAATTCAATCCCTCGTGGGGGCGGGGACCTATACTCCTCTAAGCTTGGTGAGAAGTTGCAAGGCTTTGATACCAGTAAGAGGAGACATTGGGTGGCTGCGAATCGGCTTCGGTCGAGGAGCTGCTTAACGGCAAGTGCGTTACATCGGTGGGGTCTTACTACCTGTCCAATATGTCCACGCTGTGGGCAAGAACACGAGACGGCAGAGCATCTAGTCGAAAGGTGTGTTGTGACTATGCTACCCGGCGGGTTCGCGACGGTGCACGAATGCGGACCGGACTTTGCTGATTGGGTCGATCGTCATAACATAGTAGTGTGAACCATAAGAGGCTGCTGCCATCAAAACGAAGACTTCCTCCACTTCCAGCCATTATAACATCCCTTCGAGCACCTGCACCACCATTGAACGTACAAATACCTAAAGAAATCAGAGAGCGTAAACGAGGCGAGAAAGGAGGCCAAAGGCGTTATTTTTACGAAGTCTCTCCGTGTCCAAATAAAAAGTTCCGTGGAATTCTCTTACGAAGTCGAAAAGTGTATTTATTGTCTTTTAAGACAATGGAAATTGAGTTCAAATTTTAGTCAACACTCTAATCATAAATTTTGAGATGATCAACTGATCATCACGTTCATTGAACGGGCTGCTATGCTTTTCTTTATTTATAATTCTTACTAACCAAAATAAACTGATTGTAACGGAGCCCGACAATAGTAGATATAAAGACAACTGCAATTGCAAGAAGAATGACGGCTGCCCCTTAGAAAGAAACTGCCAGAAAAGCGCCATCTTATCGTAAACAAAGCAACTGTCAACACCATAACACAATGAATCGGCAGCACAGAACCCCTATTTAAAACAAGATACAACAACCACTACGCCTTCCATAAAACACGAAAACAAGGCAAAGAGAACAAAATAAGAAATATGTGTGTGTGTGTGTGTGTGTGTGTGTATAATATATATATATATATATATATATATATATATATATATATATATACCTATATATATATGTAATATGTATATGTATATTATTATGTGATTTGTAATCTCTAATCAACATTGTGATCTACAATGCGTCCATTATTTAAGAAATGAAGTTCTTGAATTTTGCTGTTTTCTGATAACAATAATAATAATAATGATAATAATAATAATGATAATAATAATAATAATAATAATAAATAAATAAATAAATAAATAAATAAATAAATAAATACTTACTTACTTACTTATCCGAACCAGCGACCACCTGGGCTCTAGCCCTTCGGTCTTGTGCCATGACGTAGAAGTTAGATGTCTTTTGTAGTTGTTCCAGGTGACTATAAAGTGTGTTACTGATGCTTGGATTTGGTGGAGGAATGTGCATCTCAGGTCTTCAAGAGGTTGACATTCAAGCAAGTGGTGTGTTACTGTTTCATTGGGGTGTTGACATAGGGGGCAGGAAGGGGATGTGTCTTTTGTAATTTTGCTTAAATGGTTGTTGAGCGGTATGTGTTGTGTTCTTAGTTGAAAGATGATGCTTTGCTGGTGTCTTCTGAGCTTATTTAGGCAATCAGTCTTTACAGGAGTGGTCATATGGGAAAACATACATCTACCCCTGGTGCTCATTGCCCAACTGTTCATCCATTCTTCTCTCTTATTTGTTTTGATTATTTGTTTCGCTGTGTCTAAGGATACTGGAATTGATGGTTGTAAAAGTGTTGATCCGAGTCTGGCTAGTCTGTCTGCATTGTCATTTCCTGGTATATTTGAATGTCCCGGTATCCACTGGAGAGATAAGTCTACTCTGTGTGTTGTAAGGAATTCATCTAGTTGAGATCTTAAACTATTGAACGTTGAGGAGAGTTTATCTAAATCGAGAGCTTGGAGAACCGATTTGGAGTCTGTGAAGATGAAAGTGTTTTGAAGTTTTGAAGGGTTTAGCTGGAAAACAGAAGAGAGGTGTATAAATAAATAAATAAATAAATAAATAAATAAATAAATAATAATAATAATAATAATAATAATAATAATGATAATAATAATAATAATAATAATAATAATAATAATAATAATAATAATAATAATAATAATAATAATAATAATAATAATAACAACAATAATTATAATAATAATAATAATAATAATAATAATAATAATAATAATAATAATAATAATAATAATAATAATAATAATAATAATAATAATAATAATAACAACAATAATTATAATAATAATGAAAATGCCTCTTTGATAGATTTTGAAATTTTTGATTTATCTTTAAGTCGGCATCCGCCAAACCAAATGGTGCAGCCAAACGCAATTACACTTTTAATCAATGAGTCATAAACTCTTAACATAGTTTTCTTCCCTACTTGAAATGTTCTCAATTTCCTTAGGATGTATAATCTTTGGGCAACTTTCTTAGATATTATATCAATATGTTGAGAGAAATTGAGGGAACTATCAATGGTTATTCCTAAATATTAAAAATATTCAACTATCTCAACATCATCTTTACCGATCGTCACACACTATTAGTGGTTTTTATTTTTTACACCAAACACCTGTTCTTTCTTTATTTCAACATTTAATTCAATTTAATGATGATGACGATGATGATGATAATAACTATTCTTATTTTAATGATAATAGATGACTCTTGAATAGCGCATTTTCAAAAGTATATATTGCTCAATGCGCTTTATAGTCTATCGACAAGGTATTGGACGATTAGAAAGTATTATTCTCCCATAAACCTCAAAAACTCTGCAAATGGCATGATTATGTTAAATAAAGAAGGAGAAGAAGCCCAGTTTATAAATATTAGAGGACTCTCTATCGTGGTGGACCGCACATCGCACACGCCTAATTCTACTTTTGATTTTTTACCAAACCAATCAGATTGTTTATTTTGAGATTATTGAATTTTGATTGGCTATGCATCGACATCACGTGGTAAAAGCGCACTCAGATGTACCGATAAGAGGATTCATGAGCAACGTCGTATGTCCGACGTTGCACGTACCAGCCCTTTGAGCGATAATGCAACACGATTTTATTTGAAACTACCAAACTCTTTTTAAAGTATTAAAATATATGATTCTTGGGCTATATAAAACAGTGTGTGTATGTGTGTGTGTGTGGGCGGGGGGGGGGGGGGGGGGGGAGTTGAAAGTCAATGAAGCGTTAAAAAATGTTAAAAGATACAATAAACGAATACAAAAAAAGTACATATGTATATATATATACCAAAAAAAAAAGCAACAAAAAAACCCAAATAACCAACAACAACAAAAAAAAAAAACCCCCCAAAAAACCCAAAAAACATAAAAAAACAAAACACACACACACACACACACAAAAGAGAAACAAAACAAACAAAAAACCCCACCAAACAACCAACCAAACAAATAAATAGATCAAGTTTTTTTTAAAACATAATAAACATGCGGTGAATGTAGCTTATGAATCAAATGATTATTTTTAAAAACAAAAAAACAAAAAACAAAACAAAACAAAAAACATAAATAAAAAAAACAAACACAAAAAAAAAAAAAAAACAAACAAAAAACTCCACCAACCAACCAAACAAATAAATACATTAAGTTTTTTTAAACATGATAAACATGCGGTGAATGTAGATTATGACTCAAATGATGATGATTATTATTTTTTTTTACGTGTATTGACAATATAATATTTGATAATGAATCTAATCATTTGACACGCATGACAACGTGCTACAGAGATAGGTGTTACCACAGAGTAGGTAGGTTACCACAGAGACTGCACTCCTTGATTTCCGTGTAATTGGGTCGCGCATCCGTTAAAACATGTCACGCCGTATCGTCGTATTTGTCATAGTCTGTTTCCGTACATTGTCTGTATTAATGCATTGGTTTTAACTTTTAACCACTTTACTCTGCTGCGTGCTTTTGTTATCGTTTTTGCATTCTCTTCACAACACGCATGAAAGATGGAGTTTGAAGATACTGCTCAAAGTTTTCAAGAAAACATTAAAAGATATAATTCAAAGTGTTGCAGTGCTATAAATTGTACAAATTCAAAGATTCGATGTCCTAATTTGTCTTTCTTTTCGTTCCCTCTGGATGCTGAAAGGTACGTTGAGATTTTACTTAGATGTCTACCTTATATCGGTTAGAATTAATTTGTGGCCATTGGTCTCAATATCAATTTATACTGCTGTTGGTGATGACTATGACAAATTATTGTCATTGTGATGGCGAAGGCAAAGAGGAGGGGACACGAACGATGATGATAACAATGATAATCCCGATAATATTGATGGAGATGATGATGATGATGATGATGAAGATGATGATGATGATGATGATGATGATGATGATGATGATGATGATGACGATGATGATGATGATGATGATATTTATGAATTAATAGAATTGAATGGTGATGTTATGAACCTCTGAGGAAGAATTTTGAAAAGAAAGAATTGCTTTCTTATAGACTGGGATGCATAGATTGAGTGGTTAAAGCAGTAGATCCCAGGCTTGGATGTACAGGGTTTGATTAACACAGTTTTATCCATGCGCTTCACGCGACTCAAGTGTTAATGGGTACCGGCCAAGCTAGTAAAGTAATCTGCAATTGACTAGTGGCCGGTCCAGAGGTTAACACATAATTTACCAGTCAGCTTCACGTTATAGAAACCGGGCTAAGCTCCGGCTAAGGACCTACTTAATTGCTTCTCAGACATTTGACATGTTTTTCTTTAACCTAGGTCCCGACGGTGGGTGATCAATTCACGTAGAGCTGATTTAGAGAAGAAATCTAATGAAAAACTGCACAGGGGCAATGTCATCTGCGAAATACATTTTAACCAAGCTGTTTCAAAGAAACAAAAGGAAAGAGGAAATTATTGAAAAAAGATGCTGTCCCATCGGTATTTAGTGTTCCAAATCCTCCACCTAAACAAACACCCTCTCGGCCACCACCTAAAGATCGCACTGCGTTCACACTGTCACCAGCAACTACGTCTCGTGCAGAAATCGATACTCAAGTGAATGATGTCGAGAAAGAAATAAGTGAGCCAATGGATGGTCATGTTATTCAGCAAGAGAACAGCTTACTGAAACGAAAGATATCTTCTGAGAGGACTAAAAGTTGCAGGCTTAAGAAAAAGCTTAAGACAGTGACATCCACCACAGTCTGCGCTTCCACTGGACAGAGGAACTCCGTCGATGAGCCACGAATTGATATGAAATGCATTCAGTCAATGCTAAAAGATCACCTTCCTCCAGAAGTGCTTGAATTAGTAATGACGCAAATAAGAACAACACAGGCAAACAGGCATGGAAGAAGGTGGACACCTAGTGAAAAGGCTTTTGCTTTGGCACTCTACAACACAAGCCAAAGGCATATTCCATGGTAAAAAGGAAACTCTGCCTTCCTTCATCAACTACTCTAACTAGGGCAATGAGGAATATTAATTTAAGGCCAGGTATGTGCGATCAGATGCTCCAAATCTTTAAGATAAAAGTTGCTGGGATGTCCGATTTAGAAAAGATTTGCGCTGTCGCAATAGATGAGATGTCACTGAGGAAATCCCTGAGCTATGATTCCCTGAATGATGAATTTGAAGGACTTGAGGATTTTGGTTCGATTGGAAGAACTCAACAATGCGCCACCGAAGCTCTGGTTGTGATGGTAAGAGGACTTGCATTCACATGGAAGCAACCACTCGCATACTATCTGTCTAATGGACCAACAAAAACCCATGTCCTTCAAACAATTTTGAAAGACATCATCATCAGGATTAGAGATTTAGGTTTGATTCCCAAAGTGTTGATCTGGGACCAAGGCACCAACAATCAAGCGGTTGTTACAAAATTAGGTGTAAATAGGGACAGGCCATATTTCCTCATCAATGATGAAAAGTTATTTGTTATGTTTGACCCCCCACATTTGATGAAAAGTATTAGAAATAATCTAAAAAAGAGTGGATTTGCAATGGACGGCAAAATTATTTCATGGAATCATATCCAGATGTTCTTCGAGAAAGATTTAAGATTCCCAATACGAATGGCCCCAAAGTTAACAAAAAGGCACATTACTATGCCACCATTTGCAAATCTAAGCGTTAAACTTGCAATGCAAGTCCTCAGTCACTCTGTTGCTGCAGGGATAACCACCATGGTCCACTACGGCGATCTCCCACCAGAAGCGATGGCAACTGCACAGTTTGTAGAAGAATGCAACAAGCTTTTTGACTGCTTCAACAGTTCGTCTCGCAACGGCAAAACTCCCATGTCCCATACAATCTCATCTTCAACCGAGCACGTGTCGTTTCTGAGAGACAAACTGATGTGGTTTGACAACATTAAACCTCTCAATAAGAGTGGAAGACTGCCATGCATAGAGGGATGGAAGTTGACAATTGCTTGCCTCCTGGATCTATGGGATGACCTTTCAAACAACTGCAACATGTCATTCCTGTTAACAAACCGACTGAATCAGGACTGCTTAGAGAACATGTTTTCGGTAGTTCGAGGCAAAGGCGGACATCGTGTCAATCCAGATTGTCGGGAGTTCCGGTCAGCACTGACCCAGATCATGGTGGATGCAATACTCCTTCCTGGAAAAGGCGGCAACTGTCAAGCAGACTTGGACACATTTCTGTTTAAGCTTGACACCATCACAACAAAGGGAGCCACCCACGCAGTCAGGACACGGCTTCATCAAGATATTCCAAGGCTCATCCGACCCTTTGTACAAAATTGCTCAAGTAATTCTGTACTAGGAGTTCCAGAAAAAGACATTGTCGCTTACATTTCGGGATATGTCGCCAAGAAACTCTTAGGAATAGTTTGTGGTTTGTGCAAGACAAATCTCATCCAGGAAAATCCCTTGTCAGACTCGTCTTATTTCATATCAATGAAACAATATCCCGACCTAAAGGAGGGTGGACTAACGATACCATCACCTACTCTGCAACATTGCCTCCAAATCGCCGAAGTCGTATTTCGCGATGGAATCAACTCCTTGCGTGTTGCTACTGGTGTAAGGTTCAGGCTGGTCAAAAAAAATGGTCGAGGCCACAATGGACATTCCACTTGACTGCAGGAGTGAGAAGAACTGCCCAACGAAATTCCTTTCATTGAACCTCTACACTACTATTAGACTACATCATTTCCTGAGATGTCACAACCGTGAGATGGACATTGGTGGCTGCAATAGGGGTAAGAAAAGAAAAGCTCTAACGTTTGCACATATGTAGATACTAAGGTAAGACCAAGTAATTCTATTCTTTGCTATTATGCTATGTAAATAACTTATGTCATTTTAAAATCTCATTTTCAGGTCCCCTGTTTTCACAATAATTTCCTCTATTTCACTTTTTTTTCTTTCTCAATCTATGAAATCTTAACGAGCGCTTCATCACATTTTCCTTCTTACTCTCAACAAATTTAAAATGAATTTGATAACGGGAATAATTGTTTGGCAATTTTGCTAGGTGCTAACACTTTTGTGAGAATAATATGACTTATATAGGGAAAAAACCGCTTCATAAGAAACAGACTATAGAACAGTAAAGTTTGCTGCCCCAAACGTAAACAATAACAAGTTGCTAGTGATTTCCGTTAGGGACCGGAATAATTTACGCACAATATAGGTCTCCCAATTTTGTAGTTTGAGTTGTAGGCAATACACTTTCAGTATTGAAAATATGTTTACATAAAATCTAACAGTTGCAGAAATAATAATATAAGACTAAATTATTCTGAAAATCAGGCTCCGAATAATTCTCGTTTTGTTCATACCAGCGCAATAATTTGCTCTGGTCTAAAAATAGATAGACGTAACTTTTGATAAATTTTACCTTTTGTTCCATAAAATATCCATATCTAGACATTATTTGATGCATGATCGAGTATTTATGAATATGTGTTTCTTTTGCCACCTAACAGCCAAATTTTAAAGGTTATTTTCTTTCTATTATTTACATTGGAACGTGAGCTGTCAAGACAGGAACATGTGGTTTGTCATGTGCTTCTCGACCTTTGTTTACGTTTGGGGCAGCAAACTTTACTGTTCTATAATTTATACGGCGTGACATACTTTTGAGACACGGCGAAGTCGATTTCACGAATTTAACATTGAGCGAAGGGGGATTGAGCGAGGAGTGCAGTCTCTGTGGTAACCTACCTACTCTGTGGTGTTACTCAGTTATCCTGCAAAACTGATAAAACGCCTTTTTAGATATTGGTCAGAAAAGTTTTACTCCTCATATAGATCTGTTTAAAATGACATCCAAATTGTTTTAAACAACAAACAAAACAAACAAACAATAAACAAACAAAGAAAAAAAATTCTTAAACCCCAAACTTGTGTTTTTAATTGTTTTTCCTTTGGGTGACGTTTAAAAGCCGATCAATTTTTTTAGAAATGGTTTTCTGACCAAACATTTAAAAGGCATTTTTGTCCGTGTACCCAGCACGGTCTCCTTTGTTGATATGCAGGTGCCTGTAACTGTAATTAAATCCAAATGTCGATGAATGTAGTCAGTCCCATGGAGCTGTCGTATATTCTAGTCCCCGACGAGGACGTTAAGATTGAGGCCACGGTTTTTGAAGTGTTCATCTTCAGGTACCACTTGTCGTAGTAGGATTTGAGTCTGGTGACGTCCTCGTTGAGTACGCTCTCAAGACGGGTGCACACTTTACTTTGAGTAACGAGTGCCCAGTCGTCCGCGCATCCCAGCCTCAAAGAGGAAGTGTTCGGCATGTCGCTAATGTAAATGTTAAACAACACTGGCGCTAGTACCGAACCCCGAGGGACCCAATTCTTCAATTTCCTAACTTTACTCGTAGCGTCTCCCAGCGGTATGTGGAATTTTCTTCAACTTCAAGGTCTTTTTGCACCTTATGATCTTTGCAATTTTGAGCATTAATCCTTCGTACCGGACCGTATCGTACGCCGCCGATAGGTCTATAAATATAGCACCTGTTTGCTGTTTTCTCTCGAACCTGGACGGGTTGTGGGAGTCGGTCTTCGGTGTGGGTTAGCCCTAACACTTTCTGTCTTTGACGATTCTTCATTAATTCAGTTTATATGAATATATAGATTTAGATATGATGATCATGCAGCGTTTTTCTCTCTCAATTGACAGGTGACCAATTTCTCTCTGACAAGTTCCCGATAGTTGAGAAAATGGATGGGTTTTACACCGTCAAAGGCAAGGTTTGTATACTGTTATACGGTATTTTTTCATCGAATATAAAATTAATGATGACTGATGACGATTATAATGATAATGGTGTTGGTGTTGGTGTTGGTGATGATTTTGATCATAATAATGCTATGATGGTTATGACAAAAGTACGTTACCGAGATAATAATATATGATTTTTGACCGATAACGAGAATTCTATAGACCCGAGAGTCGAGAGTCGAAAGATGAGTATACAAGGTTTTGTCCTCGAGGTCAGAAAGTTACCGATTCCGATTAAAAATTGTATTATAACTTGCACCTTACGGCTAGGTGTAAGTATTAGCAGTTCTGATAACCGAACGCAACTTTGTGCTTGATTGGAAATAAGTACAGATGCCTCAGTCTCATATCTAAGAAAATTTAAGAATACAAAATTATGATAAAATTTTGAATTGATTATATAAATTATTTGTGCAACACATCATCAATCGACCAGATAACACTATTTGTTCCTACAAAGAAGAAAGTGGGCGGGGGTGTTATAATTGTAATGCTAACTTTAATATTGATCGGCGTCGTCGCAAATGAAATTTGGACAGGTAAAAATAACCCGGTTGAAGTCGTACATTTTGAACGATACTTATGGAAAAACCGCAACATGTAATATCGCCTGACAGGCCTCATGTCCCGTCCTACATGTTAAGTGTTGCTGTTGGCCAGGAAACACTTGTAAAGCGCTTTGAGCACGTTTAGTGGATATTGCGCTATATAAAAAGCTCAATCAATCAATCAATTTGCGGAGAAATAAGGGCTATTACGAACAGCACTCATTTCATTTTAATTATTATGCTACTGTATTGTAGAAATCACCATAGATTGAGACGAATCTCTTAAACTCTCTCGAGTTCATATGCATGGAAAATCGAACAAATTTGAGGGTGAACTCTCTCGAGTTCATCAATGATAAGATCGGCCCGGTAATGAAGTCTGCAGTTGCGCACAAATGAATCTGGCAACAGGGTGGCCAGATGGCGATTCCAAAGGTCAAGTTCAAATTAAAGGACGAATCATTATACCCTAGCAGATATTCTAAATAACCATTTACTTGAACGGGCGATACAATTACCCTTACTTTAAAAAAAAAAAAAACAAAACAAGAAGTTTTGCAAGTTACTCGCTTAACAATCTGTAAAAAAATAAAAATGATAATGTTAAAATTTGCCAGTGATTCTGTGCTCGTTGGCAAATATTAACATGGACTGTAAGGAACAATGTTAACCCCCAACCCTATTATTTTTTAAAGAATACATCAGAGGACAAGTCAATAACGTCAATAAAAAGGTGGACGCTCACTGCAAAGTCTTCGTCGTTAGATCCGATCTCGTCTTGGGTTCGAGTCTCGCTCGGTACATATTTTAATCCTTGGAGAAGGCTCTTTACTCACATCTCTCACCCTACTCAGGTGTAAAATGAGAATCTGTCCGAAAAATTTGTAATACCGCCTA
Organism: Berghia stephanieae; assembly: GCF_034508935.2. NCBI lineage: Eukaryota > Metazoa > Mollusca > Gastropoda > Nudibranchia > Aeolidiidae > Berghia > Berghia stephanieae. Next base: position 27,378,774 of record NC_088369.1, on the reverse strand, counting down.
ACATACGTCATGCCCCATCCTACATGTTAAATGTTGCTGTTGGTCAGCGACTCATTGTAAAGCGCTTTGAGCATATTTATTGGATATTGCGCTATATCAAAGTTCAATTTAAAGATGATCTTACGATGATCCGAAGCTGATCTAAAAATAGACGAGAAACTTAGAATCGAAGATCTACTAGATTTGAAACAAAGAAACCTCCACTTCACAGCTTAATTCAAAATAGTACATGACGAAATTTCACCAATACACTGCAAAATAATATTTTAAAGAACAACTTGGCAAACCCAAAATAAAAGCCCGGATTTGGCCAGAAAACTCGTCCTTCAAATATCGATCAATTTAAATGACCCTCGTCGAAGCAAAACACTTTCAAACCTGGGACTTTGCGAAGTCAATAGTAGGGCAGCTTTGGAGACTACGAAACAAGCAACGTTATTGAAAAACATGTCAGGAACAATAGCTAGTGTTTCGAATTACCCATCTCAATCATGAACTGAACAAGTGTGTATAAAAGGTGCTAGACAAAAAATCAGTCGACCTCTTGCATCAAACAACACATACATTGAACACGACAGGACGAGTACGAAGATTTTTGAGCAACTCTATATATATATTTTTTTTGAAAATATCAAATTAATAAATTAAGGAGCAGGCACATTGTAAGATAAAGAACTGAACAAGTGTGTATGAAAGGTGTCAGACAAAGCAATAAAGAAAAATACAAGAAAAAAAATATTCATAAAATTAGTCGACCGGTGCGTGCTCCTTAATTTCTTAATTTAACATCTTAATCACGGAAAATTACCGGCACCCCTTCTTCGTGAAAACCATCACTGACTGGAACCTCACTCACTCAATCCTCTCCGGGCCTGCTGGCACTTGAGGCGATGCAAGGGAACTCCAACTGGTCCTGTCCGCAGCTATTCTTGGGGCCCATCTCGAGGGACAGACTTCTCTGTTTCAGGTCCCTCTCTACAGTACGTCTCAAAGTCTCATTGGGGCGGCATCGCTTCCTCTTTCCTTGGGGTGTCCATCGCAGAGCCTTTCTCATGTTTCATCAGGTCTGCGACAGACATGCCCCAACCATTGCCATATTCTCCCTTTAATGAGACACTGACTGGAACCGTGTTGTGAATATCATAGGAGTTAAGATTGACCCAACTTTCGGGAATATCTGTCGTGTTATGGTTGCACGTCTGATGGGTAATCAAGAGGTGTGAGTAGGTTCCAATCTCCTGTCGAGGAAGACTGACGTTTTTTGAGATGTTTTTTATTTCTCTTGTCCGTTTCACATACAATTGTTCATATATTTATCTTATACCGATGCCTGCTTTCTTATTTCTCAACTTGACAACTTTATAATAAATTCGGTATCATTACACGAATTCCGTAACAGACTATGTTCACTGACTGCATAGTCAAAAAAAAAAAAAGAAAAAAAAAAGAAGAAGAAAACCCCAAACAAAACAAAACTAAACGACCCCCCCCCCCCCCCCCCCCCCAAAAAAAAAAAAAAAAAACCCAATCGAAAAAACCCCAACCAACTCCCCCCCCCCCCTCCAAAAAAAAAAAAGAACAAAAACAAAAAACAAAAACAAAACAACAAAAAAACACCAAAACCCCCCCACAAAAATAAAACAACAAAAAGAACCCCCCCGCCCCAAAAAATAAAAAATAAAAAAAAAATAATGCAGGCCGCAGCATCAAGCCAAAATGGTATCCGCCATGATTGTCACAGATAAAGATACAGATAAAGGCTTAAAGAGGAATTCGTCATT
>NC_088369.1:27361993-27371993 GCF_034508935.2 Berghia stephanieae | reverse complement strand
ATCTCGCGCCACTTCTTGCATCAACACTTGACGCCCTTTCCTCACATTAACTTTATTTCCACATTTGACAAAATGTGATATTTTGTAAATTTACATATTTGTTTGTGTTTTTGTTTACTGTCTCCTGACGAAGGCCAAGGGCCGAAACGTTGTTTGTTTTGTGTTGTTCCCTTATATATGAGTCACATCTACTCACTTTATATTTTTTATCTCCGTTATTGGTCACACATTGTTTTCTGTGTTGGTTCGGCTGGCGGATGTTTTGAGTTAAAAAAACAAAACAAAACTAAACGCATAATATCAATATTCTGGTTTTCCTCCAACCCAGTCATCGATCACGTGATTTGTTGATGAAAGTTGTAAACAAACCAATTGGTCAGGCTGAAAAAAACATGACCTATTGTGATGTTGGATATTTCGAAAAGTGTGAACGAACACTTATTATTGTGTATGTTATTCTGAGCACAATTTGCAATGTGGCCAAGGAGTCGAACACGTGGAAAAAAACATTGATAATAATCTTTTTTTTTTTTTTTTTTAATATAGGAGGAGTAATAAAATTCATAGATAGTATGCAGATGACGTCACTCAGGCCTTTGTTATTGTTTTTGCCATCCGCGTTTGTGAGTTGTTCTCACTAAACTGTATTAACCAGACTATAAAAGTTCACGGTTACACAGAGTTTGTGTGTTGGTCCGTTATACTTCCGGATGGCAATGTTGTGAACTCCTTGGCCAAGCGCATTCTACCTATAGAGCGCCAATCTCTACCTAAGGGCTAACCCACACCGGAGACTGACTCCGACGACCCTGTCACTGCCGTCCTCCGGATAAAGACGTCGGGCAACAAGAAAATACTTGAATAAAGAGAAGAGCCGCTAGACCATACCATGCACCCGACGTCCTTTGCCGTTTTTTTTTTTTTTTTCGAGCTTGGTATGGGTAGGTCTAGCGGCTCTTCTCTTTATTCTTAGTATTTTGTCCGTGCCCGAAGTCTTTATCCGAAAGACGGCAGAGGACTGCAGTGCCGGGTCGTCGGAGTCAGTCTCCGGTGTGGGTTAGACCTTTCCTCTCATTCGGTATCTTGTTTTATCATAACAAATTGAGTGCAACTCACTTGTTTTAGTTGCCGAGTCGTGCATGAATCGAACGCTGACGTTTTCTTTCAGAATTAAATTTTCTTTCAATTTCCTACCAACAAAGTGAAACAACACACGGAGTTTCTTTGTTATTGTTTTTAGAACACTTTTGGATGATTAGTTCTCACTAAATAAATGTTTGAATAGTAATATAACTGTTTAAGGTTGCGTGTAGTTTTGTTTGCTGGTATGTTTCTTGTGGTTGTTGTGAGTAAATAACAGAAATCTAGAGCGCCTGAAGCCTTGTTGACATGAGAATTTTAAGAAAATTAAATGTTACAATTTTAAGAAAAGTAAATTATGTTACAATTGTATTAAGTAACATTCCAATGGAATATGAAGAATGAATATAGATCGTCCCCGATTATTTATTTTCAATGTTGTAAATCATAATTCAGAATCTTGGACCGACTAAAACAGGAAGGTAAATCAGCCAGTGAAATTGAACTCGCGAAGGAGGAGTTAGTCAGAGCTTTCGAGGCAGTGTATGACGATCTTAATAAATTTACATTTTACTGTGGTGAGTTATTCTACTTTCACATTTGTTTTTGCCATCATCATCTTCTTCTTCTTCGTTTCCTCCTCCTCCTTCTTTTTCTTCTTCTTCGTTTCCTCCTCCCCCTTCATCATCATCATCTTCTTCGTTTCCTCCTCCTTCATCATCATCATCTTCTTCTTATTCTCCTCCTCCACTCCCCTCGTCCTTCTCCTCCTGCGCTTACAGCGGCATTGGGAACATGTTATATATATATATATATATATATATATATATATATATATATATATATATATATATATATATATATATATATATATATATATACAGCGGCGTGGCATATTGACGGCATATGGTGGTGCCATGATTAGAAAAAAAATTGTAATACCGTGAACACGGTTAAGAGGAGAGAGCACGACATATTAAAAACTCTCTTTTATGGAAGGGTGGGGGAGGGTCGATGGTTTCTACGAGTGGACAAAACTTACAAAAACAAATAATTCATGAAAACAACAAGCCACAACACTGAGATACAAGTCCGTATGAAAAGGTCTTTGTAATTATTCTTTGTCCACCATTTAAAGGATTGGATTTGGTAGATAATGCAATCAATATGTTATAAATGTATATCAAAAGAGAAAAAAAAACCTATGACAGAAATTACTTACTTTTAGTACTTGTAAAAAAATCTGCACTGCGATGTTTCATCTCTGCAAATCTTTTTATAATGTGTTTATTGAAATCTGGAATGGCATCTATTTCAGCTTTGTGAATTGACAGAATCATTAATGAATTTAACCGCTCCTGTTTCATTGAATTTCGCAACAAAAAAAATTCACTCTTTTAAGGGTGCTAAAACAACGTTCGGGAGGTTTAAGAAATACGATGGAAGTGGTTAAGGTCACTATAGCCTATAGATGTCCATGATTTGTCAGTGTTTGTTGTATCTGTAAAAAGTAGACAATAAAAACAAAAGACTAAACTAACTGTGAGCCATTCATGCCTGTCATACCATGTAACTGAAAAAGAGCGTTTTCGAGATTTCCACACCTGTCTTAATTCAAAATCAGTTGGTTGGTGAGGAATTAGTCTTTTTATTTCTAATTTGTCATCTAGTGTCAATCTCCCAAACGGTCGGTGAAGTAAAGAGTCAACTTGATTCATTGCAATTCATTGTTTAACAAAACAAAACTTCAAAGTATATCTCAAATAATGGAAATCAGTGGAATACGATTAATGATTGCACAAATAAAAGATAGATTCAGATCTTAAAGCATCACAAAGAAAAAATCACTCCACTTAAGTTCTTAAAAATCTAAAAACACACCAAAAGTATAACTGTTGACAGTCTTCGGTTTCTTTCTCTGACTGACACAAATACACACGAACAAACACACACACACTCACACACACAAATAAACACTCATACATCAACTCGGCACTACAAGCAAGAAAAATGTTGGTAAATTTGTCCACAATGCTTCGTTGCAAAGAATTACTTTATTCAATAATCGTGAAAAAGAGGTGGGGGGTTTGATATGTCATATTTTAAAGTTTTATGATGTTTTTCTTTGCTGCTTACAAATAAACTTGACAATGATCAGTGTTTTTGACAGTTAATGTAATATTTTGGATGGCCGAAGTTACCCTACATTGGCAATTGCCTAAAATAACGTTTTTGAACTTTGAACCTAATTTGGCGCATCCCCCCAGTCCAACGATGGAGCTCTCAGATCCTGGCACAAGTCGAGGGGTTTTCCGCTATTTGAAGATAGTATAATTCGACCTAGTTTCTCGCTCAATCAGCTGTCGCGATACTAATGGATATAGCATTAATTGGAGCTCGGATTGCTTTGCACCACGGTGTTTGATTTAGTCACTACTACGCGGAGTGATGTCACCAACACACGAGTCGGCGCAGTGCGTGACTCGGAATCTTGAATAGAGTGGAGACTAAAAAGGCAGTATGTTGTTGGCGAGTTGGCGAAAGACAGTGGAGTTAAAATCTCTGTTTTATTTTTAATTAAATTATGCTGTTAATGATTTTTTAAAAGATTGGTGCGGTGCCTGGCACCATTCGATCCAATCTTTAAAAAAATCATTAACAGCATAATTTAATTAAAAATAAAACAGAGATTTTAACTCCACTGTCTTTCGCCAACTCGCCAACAACATACTGCCTTTTTAGTCTCCACTCTATTCAAGATTCCGAGTCACGCACTGCGCCGACTCGTGTGTTGGTGACATCACTCCGCGTAGTAGTGACTAAATCAAACACCGTGGTGCAAAGCAATCCGAGCTCCAATTAATGCTATATCCATTAGTATCGCGACAGCTGATTGAGCGAGAAACTAGGTCGAATTATACTATCTTCAAATAGCGGAAAACCCCTCGACTTGTGCCAGGATCTGAGAGCTCCATCGTTGGACTGGGGGGATGCGCCAAATTAGGTTCAAAGTTCAAAAACGTTTATTTTAGGCAATTGCCAATGTAGGGTAACTTCGGCCATCCAAAATATTACATTAACTGTCAAAAACACTGATCATTGTCAAGTTTATTTGTAAGCAGCAAAGAAAAACATCATAAAACTTTAAAATATGACATATCAAACCCCCCACCTCTTTTTCACGATTATTGAATAAAGTAATTCTTTGCAACGAAGCATTGTGGACAAATTTACCAACATTTTTCTTGCTTGTAGTGCCGAGTTGATGTATGAGTGTTTATTTGTGTGTGTGAGTGTGTGTGTGTTTGTTCGTGTGCATTTGTGTCAGTCAGAGAAAGAAACCGAAGACTGTCAACAGTTATACTTTTGGTGTGTTTTTAGATTTTTAAGAACTTAAGTGGAGTGATTTTTTCTTTGTGATGCTTTAAGATCTGAATCTATCTTTTATTTGTGCAATCATTAATCGTATTCCACTGATTTCCATTATTTGAGATATACTTTGAAGTTTTGTTTTGTTAAACAATGAATTGCAATCTAGGTGAACAGACAGTAGGTCACATAGCCCGGAAGAGAATCGATTCTATTGGAGGCCTAAAAACTGGGCCTCAATGAATCTGTACGAATTACGAAACGTTTAAAACGCTTTTTAAAAGTGCCTCTCTACAACTATTTTTATTGAGAAATTATATTTTTCATGATTCTAGTTTAAATACATATTACTCTGATGATAGCTAACCTTGATTATAATTGCTTAAATCACAGATGGGTTAATTAAGGGCAATTCAAATTGATAGTTATTATTTTGTAAACAGTACGAAATATCAAGAAGAAACCCCGTAAAATCTGAATATTTCTAGTTCTATGACACATTGCCATATTTATGGACAATAAAGATCTACTATTATTATTATTATTATTATTATTATTATTATTATTATTATTATTATTATTATTATAAAAATAATAATAATAATAATAATAATAATAATAATAATAATAATAATAATAATAATAATAATAATAATAATAATAAATGATGATTATCATCACTGGCGGTCGGTCAATAGAGCGAAGTTGTTTTGTGCCGCCCTATATTTTCCGTAGATTAGCATGTCAACCAAACAAAAAACTTCAATTTTACAATTTTGATAAAATTAAAAATTTAGCACATACTGCTTTTTGTTTTGAATTTAATATTTGATGACTCGTGCGTCGCTCAGCGAAGGTAGCGTCAAATCGGCACGTTTCATCTTTCCCCCGTTGCCTGCGCGGGGTGACAATGAGCGGAGGGTGTGGTGTGGTGGGGAAGTTTTTTTTGTTTATATGAGCCAGTCTTCGTTTGGCCGTCCTGTCCTTATCCTATACTCCGTTGTACCTTGAAGAAAGTTAGTTACTACTCCCCAATCTCCCTCCACCCTCCCTCCCCAACTAACTATTGTCTTTCACTGCTAAAATAATTAGGCCAAGACGGCCAATCTAGCGATGCACGCCCTGAGGTCCTACTTGGGATAAATTAAAACCATATCAGTTTTATCACTGAAAGAAGAGGCTTTGCTTCACTTAGATATACGGATGAAGAGAATGGCAATAAATATATATTTTATCATTGTTTGTTTTGCTTAAATATATATTAAATATAAAAAAGAACAGTAAACAAAGTATGCACCGAGAAGAGCCCCATGGTACTATAAATAAAAATCCCTGACCCCACGGAGTCCTTCATCCCCGCACATTCCCAACGATCCCTACTCAACTTGTATTGTGTGCATTGTCTAATAATAGTATAATTATAAAGATGTCGCTGATTGTGTGTGAAGTTAACAAGTGCTTTGCGTTTGGAATTAAATGTGGATTTTTAAATTCTATTATTCTAAAGTTGTCTGTCATACCGTTAGTCGTTAGTATTCAGAGAAAAGTATTATCGCTATTGTCATTGTTTATGAAACCTACCTGTTTTTATCTTGAATCATTTTATTTTAAAAAGTTATTTCTGTAATTTGTAACCAATCATGAATCATGTTGATTTTTTAATTGATAATCAATTCCGACACTTATCCCCTCAAGAGAAAATAGTGGTGAAAGATTTAGGTCCACACAAACCAGTGAATTTTAACTTAGTTTCTAACACTCCGAGGAGACAGCGCCGATTGAATAATGATTATTTTTAAAATGTTGAATGGCTTACTGCCAGTGAAAGCCGTAAAACGCTTCATTGTTTTTATTGCTTGATTTTTGGTGATGTATGCTATAACGGACAACAGGAGGATTCAGTGATATTGCGCACATCTCTCAGGCACTGAAGAAACATTCTGAATCAAATAGCCATGTCACAGATGCTGTTAAATATAAACTTTTCAACGTTGTAGATATAAGAAATCAGTTGGAAACAGGCCATGCTGCGTCTGTGAGTCGTTATAATGAACAGGTGAAAGGTACCAGACAAGTTTTGTCCAAGATAATTGATGCTCTTTTGTGAGTACGTCTCGTTAATATTCTAACACACACACACACACACACACACATACACGCACACACAAATACACGCACATATATGCAAACAATTGCAATACCGCCCTCCACACACACACACACATACACACATACACACACACACATACAAATTAGGTCAAATTAAATTAAATTAACTAGACCAATAAAATTTGATTCTGTATTTCGGATTTGTGCCGCCTTAAATACAATGTGACCAACCGCCCCTGATTATCATGACATGATTACTACTTATTTCTAAGAAGACTATATCTATTTCATATTTCATTGTTATTAGTTGTTAGTTCATATTCTCCATTAGCATGTACTTTTAATCTAAGTCTATTAACTTAAGAGTAATAGTAGTGAGGGATAGAAATGCTATTATTCACATTGTTGGAATACAACTTGACAAGTAGTCTAGTAAGAAAAAGAAAGTGAAAAATATCCAAATCTAAGGGTGTCTACTTACATGCCATGAATATCACAACCACAAATTAATCCTCAGAAATATTTATCCAAATAAGAAACACACCATAATCTTAATCCATTGGAAGAATAATCCAGATGATTCCATTTCATGATACAATTTGTACCTCACTCTGCGTTTAACGGGCTTGTGACCGTCACAATCAAAATGTGGCCGCATTAAGGTTTTTTTTTTTTTTTTTTTTAAATTTTTTATTTTTTTATTTATTTTTTTTAATTAATTTTTTTTTTTTTAAATAAATAAATACATAGAAATACATACATGGCCCTGTAAGTAATATTGGCGATTCTGAGGATATAAGAAGAAAATTATTTGAGGGTGTCTCTGAAATTCGAGAATTAATATTCACATTCATGGACATAAAAATTTAACATTGGGGCATGGGGGGGGGGGGGGGGGGGGGGGGGGAGAGAAGGTTGCTTGATAATGATGTCTTATGTTGATGTCAGCTTTCTTATCTTCCTTGCACTCCGCTCAACATTTCTTTCCTCCACATTTTCCCTGCAATAATTCTTTAGCAAAATATTAACGAGTCTTGAAATTGCAGCGTCTGGTATGGAACAGTCCAATCTGAAAAAACGAGGAAATTCTTTGAATAAATTAAGATATCTACGCCTACATGATAGCTCCACTGTCTGTCTGAAAAATCCAAAACACAAGAGAAATTGAAAAAGTCCTTCTGAAGGACAGCTCAAACCACCACGAGAAAGCGTTGCTGTAAAAGAAGTAGTCTCAGTGGGAAACGATGACATGTTACCTTGGAGATCCGGGTGTTTCGATGCAATATAACCTGCAATATAAAAAAGAGGCATTGTCTCATCAGTTGACAGTTTACTAGGAAAGTCTGGAAGTGAATCTAAAAGCAAAATATCATTGTCATAAAATGGAAGGTCACATAAATTACAAGCATGCGGTGCTCCACTGTAATCAACATCTGTTGTCATGCTCTCCAGCATGAGCTTGGCACGATCAATGGTATTGGTATGTGAGGCATTCTCTACTGAAATGTAATAGTTACACCCTGCTGATCTGCGTAAGTGACCAAAATGGCTTTCAATATCATCCTGTTGAAAAAAACCAAGAGCGACATAATCATGATGGAGACTGTTATCTGAGGACAAGAGAAAATTTGCCAAATCAATAAAGCACTTGCAGGTCCAGAAGAGAGCCTTGGCTGTATCTGCTGTAAGAGAATGCATACGAGGATTAGAAAGTGGAGTAAGACGTAATGCGATATCTGCCCATGAGTTCAGAATATCCAGCTGGTGATGCTCCTCATCCCTGATTACTGCCATATCAGGATCTCGAAGTCGAGTCTGTCGGAGAGGATCTTTTGTATTGAAAACTTTCCATAAACATATCACATTATCAATGAATATAGCCGTATCTTTCCATGACTGTGTCGAAGCTGATGAAGACTTGAGGGCTGCACTTGTTTTTTCTGAAAAGACATCAAGAACAAGAGAAACTTTCTGCTTTTCGATGTTAGAAGGCCTAAGACAAACATTATTTAATTTAGACATGCGCAATGAAAATTCAGATGTTTCATGATCATATAGTGCGATCAAATCAGACCATTTAGCCATCTTCTTGTCTGTGGGGTCAGGACTATCTAAAGGTGAAAAAGCAATGGTACCAGTTCTTTCTGAAAACCAATTATTACGTATGTTCTTTAACAGGTGAACTGGATCATAAATCAAAAAAAGAGGTTTGTGATTAGTTGAGATTGGGGATTTAGCAATCCAAGGCTTTTGCTCATCATCTCTGTCAAATTTCTGAAAAAAAGACTGATTTACTCTATTATTATCACATACAATGGCGACAACATTTCCTCCACATTCCTCCACAGTTGTAATGACTTCAGCAACCTGTTGAAATTGAAATTCAGAAGTTAATGAATGACACGGAACAAGTCTGGCAAGGAAAGATTTTGAACCAAAAAAACATTTCACCATAATACCAAGCATTGTTGTAGCTGCTCTGTCAGGATAATCATGAGCATAACCAAAGACTTCACCACCACGATACGACAAAGAGGCTTTGATGTAAATTTCATCCACAATCAATATACATCCCCGGTTGCGCTCACTGATGCTCCTGAAAATAGAGGTAAATAAAGCTGCATCACTCATATTTTTGCTGACAGCAGTAATTTTCTGTAAAGTAGAAATGGATGGTAATTGTAAATAATTCCTAAGCTGTGAATATAGAGAACGAGACAATGAATACCAACTAAAAGCAGTAAAAAGGTCCTCTGTGGAGTAAATGCGTTTATTTTTAGAGGCATTAAAAATGTGAACATTACGTTGTAGAAATTTCACCTGTGGAACATCTTCATCATTGGAAATGACATACTTAATCAATGCATCAAGCCCACTCCAACACTTCACTTGCTTGTCACTAGAAATAAAGTCTGGATAATTCTTTATTTTTCTGACGCCCTTGTAGCATTCAAATGATAAAGCCAGAGAACCTGAGGAAGATAATATATTAAAAAACATAGAAAAATCACAGATTGGACCATCTCTACGTATACTACAGAAAGTGTAGAGCCCTCTTGCCTTTTCAAATCCAACAACACCTCCTACAGGATGGTCAAGAAGCATGTCAATAAAGCGTTCATGAAAATCCTTTCCATCAAGCGAATCTCTTGCACGAAATTCAGCCATTTCATCAATAACAACAGCTCTTGACTCTGCTGTTGCTCTGTCTGTAGTACGACAAGTATGTCTGCCAGCCTGTAGAGGGATACAAGATTTTGGAACGTTAGGGAAAATAGAAGGTGGATTAGCAGGTCGAAAGGCTCTTCCGACGGTTCGAATCATTTCAGTGTCTTTCGGCCAATGTAAAGAACACACGCCCATGTTATCAGTCACATCCTCAAATTTCAATACATTAGGCAGACGTGAAATCCAAAAGCCTTTTTGTTTCATCGTCAGTTGG
>NC_088369.1:27329493-27359493 GCF_034508935.2 Berghia stephanieae | reverse complement strand
AACAAATTATAACAAAACGAAAATAATCCAATCAAGGGAACAAACAAACCAAGAAAAAAAACCCATAAAACAACCCCCCCCCAAAAAAAAAAAAAAAAAAAAAAAAAAAAAAAAAAAAAAAAAAAAAAAAAAAAAAAAAACAAAAGAAAAAAAAGACAACCTAAAACAAATAAAAGCAACAAAAAAAAGAAACAACAAAAACAAAACAACAAAAACAACCCCGAACCCCCCAACAATAGACAGAAAAGAAAAAAATATGCATAAAACAAAAACAAACAAATTAAAACAAACAAACAAATTATAACAAAACGAAAATAATCCAATCAAGGGAACAAACAAACCAAGAAAAAACCCCCATAAAACAACCCCCCCCCCCCCCCAAAAAAAAAAAAAAACAAAACAAAAAAAATAAAAAAATAAGAAAAAAAAAAAGAAAAAAAAGACAACCCAAAACAAATAAAAGCAAAAAAGCAAACAAAACAACAACAACAACCCAACAAAAGACAAACTATAATTCCATGCGTCATTCGCATACATGCAGCTTAAACGTTATTTTTGACCCATCATGACTTTCCGGCATTCATATTCAAAATGATAACAAGCTATAACTCTAAAAAAAACCCGGGAAAACTCATGGGCCTATTGTCTTTAACTTTAACAGATCACTTTCTAAATCATAAATTTAATCTTTATTTTTTTCCTTTCTCATTATCTTCCGCAGTAATCAAAGAAGACGAAAGATTGGATGCTTCCGTGAAGATGAAAACAAAAATTAATAAATAAATGAATGAATAAATAAATAAATACATGTATAAGTAAATAAATGAATAAATAAATACATGTATAAGTAAATGAATAAATAAATAAATACATGTATAAGAAAATAAATAAATAAATGAATAAATAAAATCCAGCAATTAATGTACTATCTATATAAAGTGCACCTACCCCACCCAAATAGCGCACTTCCCCCTCATAAACCTCAATCCCAGATACGTCTCTATTTTCTTTATTTAACGCAAATCCAAAGGCAAGGCCTTTTTCAACTGACTCATACAATCATTGTCTTCTACAGTAATCAAAGAAGATTGGATTTTAACCCATAAAATCTCTACTACAGAGAGGACCTACAAAATATCTCTGTCATCAATCTGGAATTTAGTAATGTATTTTTATGTCTTTATTTTTTTTTTTAAATGTTGGCTGAAGAAGGGTTTTGAACCTGAAACGTTCCGTGTTTATTGAGTATACTCATACTCCAACCACCATTGAGTACAGACAATAAAAGTTACTTTTCATTTTATTTTGTTTTCCACTTAATTTGTGTATTGTGCTGACCCGAAACGTCATTGTCTGGATTGCTCCCATACGAAGCCTCTCTATTTTCACTCTTTTGTTAATACTCTCCATTACAACAATGTCAAAACGAGCCCATAATTGTGTCCGGTTATCAGACCTGCAAATTTGTTCACATCGGTCGGAATGAATGGGGGTCCCTAAAAGTGAACCTAGAAATGAAAGTAAAAGAGTAAGAGATACCAACTTTCATTTTCATATGATGTCTGAAATTGTATTTATTCTCTACCTCAACGAACAGAAATTAACTCAAGCTTTGTTTTTTTTTTAAACGAGCTTTTCTATAGCGCAATATCCACTAAACGTGCTTAAAGCGCATTACAAATAGTCCCTGACCAACAGCAACACGTAACATGTAGAACGAGACAAGGCGTTATTAATTATTTTTTCTGAGAGAGACAACGCTGTTACCGACCACATACTCATTTTATACCCGAGTACAGTGAGAGAATGTGAGTCAAGAACCTTTTTCTAAGGACTCAACAATACGAGGCTCGAACCCAGGACCTTCCAATCTGAAAGCGAGTGTCATACCAGAAGACGACAAAGTCGCACCTTTTGTGGTGACCGACATTCATCGGCTGATTTTGTTTGTTGGTTGTTTTTAAGTAAGGGTTTTACGGCGCTTGTGACACATTTAGGGCATTTCAGCATCAGTAAAAAAAAGGGAAAAAAATGAGGTAGTCAAAAAAGTTATAGATTTATAATTGAAAGCACACAAGAAAAAGTAAGACAAAGGGGAAGGGTTCAAACAGGGGCACACAGATGTAGATTCCAAGAGCACATTACCTGTGTACTTAGTTTAAGATCACCTAAATGTCTCAACCAGACCCAAGCACAGGTCCCCAATGAGAGGAACACACTCACATGTTTACAAATCATTATATATTTAAAACATGTAACACTGTTACTAACAGTACATAACAGAGAGATGATTTACAAGGAAAAAAATATAATCTCCCAAAACTATAACTGTACATTTGACTGTTTCCCTCCCAGCCAATGACTCCGGCCAGGGGTAGGACTAAACTAAGTAATCCCATTCCAAGACAAGGACAGAAAGCAACTCGGAAAACAAATACAGGGGATATAAGACACAGCGTGACCTCCTGCTCACCATGGGAGGTCAAACACGCAACCCAGTTTCTGATTTTTAGTTGCGGATATGGGTATTAATAATAAAAATACTTGCAAGTTATTTTCATATCCGAATGTTTTTAAACAAAATCTCGCCTATAACTGGGATAGATATTAGTTCCTTTGTTTGTTAGGCGGGTCCTGAACCACTTATCTACTGGGACCATCTAACCAATCACTACTGGCTGGACCAGGGGTCAGAACAAATCTCGTCTGCACCCTGGGATAGTTATTGTTTCTTTTGTTTGTGAGGCAAGTGCTCAACCAATGATCTGCTGGGACCACCGAGTTTACACTTTAAAAAAATATAGTGTTATCAATTCATCGGCAATATTATCCAAAATTAATTTTCTTTTTTGAAATTCAGATTGGAAAACACACAAAGGGCTTACGTTTTACATAATTTTTTTATTTACAGTTGAACAAAAAATAAAACACCAAGAAAAAAAAAACCCAAACAAACAAAAAAAAAAACAAAAAACAAAAAAAAACAAAAAAGTTTGATCAATATGATGATGATGATGACGGCGACGGCGACGGGGATGATAATAATCACAACTTAAAACTTCATACTCCAGGACCTAGGCAGGCAGATCTTTAAATGTAAAAGAAAATCCAAAAAAACAAAAAAACCCCAAAAAAACCCAACAAAAACCTAACGAGATACTGGAGATTGTTGTGACCGTCTTGGCAGCTTTAAAAAGATCTTAAGAACTCGTAGAATGTTTTCCAATCCCGTCAGCCTGTAAATTTGAATTGAAAGGGAACGTGAACTCGTGAAATACAAAAATGGTTTGAAACTCATACAAAATAATTAAACAGCTTTATAGAGATACCAATAGATCAATAACCAGTGAAGTCAAATTTTCGCCTCATTATGCTCCACTTTTATATATTCTTGTATCAAGCCTCAGAACAATATTGAGGCCTTCAACGATGCACCAAAGACTATAAGGAAAGCACCATAAATTCTTACCTTTTTCTTTTGGTTATAATGCACATCAACAGTACGAGTCAATTTAAAAAAAAAGAAGGGGATAAATGATGAAGAGAGAGAGAGAGAGAGAGAGAGAGAGAGAGAGAGAGAGAGAGAGAGAGAGAGAGAGAGAGAGAGAGAGAGAGAGAGAGAGAGAGAGAGAGAGAGAGAGAGAGAGACTGACTCTCACCCCGTTATTAGCATGATAACATTCTCTATTATCATCAACATATTCTTACAAATAACTATCACTTCATCCTCCCCTTGAAAATCATCACCATCAACATTATTATCATCATTGTTGTCATTGATCTCGTCATTGTATCATCATCATCATCAGTCATCAAATCAAACAAAACGAAATACAGGTGATAATTTTCAAACATCAGATTTCAAATGATCTTGGAATTAAAGCCATTCACCTGGATATAATGATCAACGCTGCAAAATTTCTAATACCCATGGGTCTCAAATCAGAGTTTTAAAATAAGAGGAAAATTTCGTAGTTTTTGCTGGAGATATTGTAAACCATTCAATATCCAGAATCAGCCTGAAAAATCTTACGTAAATTGTTTTGTACATCAATCACGGATTTGTTGTATTGCAAGACCTGAAAATACTTCCTTTGATTAATCTACTCTCGTAATCTGAACATGTCAAGTAACAAAATATTCATTGAAAAAATCCTTGTACTAAAATTACCAGTTGCCATAGCAGAGGACTTGAAATAATGGAAATCCTCTAAATAGTGGAAATTTGAGACTCGTGAATTCCATTATAATGCCAAAATCAAATAGAAAATTCCCATTAAAAAAAATCAAAACAAAAAACAACACCCTCCCCCCTCCCAAATTAATATATTGACCCACCTGTGACGGAATCTGACATGTCACAAGCTTCACAATGCCAGGCATAACCTCTGACCTTTGGTGATTTCTTCATGGGGGGACTTAAACAGCGTAAGTGGTAGGAAAGCATACAATCGTCACACCTGTTGTTTTCAAAAGTTAATCATGATAATTGATAATAAATTGACTAAAAATGCTAAAGAAAGGGGTCCCAAGCCAACAGCAACATTTAACAAGCAGGACGAGATATGATGCCTATTAGGCGATATTTTTTTTTTTTCTGACAGACAACGTCGTTAACGGGCAGTTACCATTTTTACACCTGAGTGCAGTGAGTGAGAGAATGTGAGTAAAAATCGTTTTCCAAGGACTTAATTTCAATTATGCACTGCTCAGAGCGAGAATCGAACCCTGGACTTTCCGAACTGATGATGAGTGTACTACCACCAAGACCACATAGCCACACAGAGAAAGGGCTGTTTAATCTGGCATGGCAGTTTTTTTGGATCGCTTGCGGCCACAAAAATCACAAAACATCACTGATTTGCATTGCAGCCGCAAATTCTGTAATTTTTGGGAAATATATGCAAATTTTTGAGATTTTGCAAAGAAAAAAGAAAAAAAAAAAAAAAAGAGGTGAAAAAGAATATCAATTTGTTTTTCATTTAATTTGATAGCTCGTGTAGAACGTGAAAGGTAATTAATCGAGAGTAATTTCTTTTTTACGATCTCATTTTCTTCCTTTTTACTGGCGCTGATATGACCTTACGTTTGTTACAAATGCTAAGAAACCCTTAAAAACAAACAAATACCTTTCTCTTTCATGAACTAATTATGGGTCTTTAGGAAAATTAATCGCAACTTTTTGCAAATTTTGATGTTTTTAGCTCTCAAATTTGGGATATTTCTTTTTTTGCAAAAAAACCGCCATGTCAGTTTAATTAGAAAACATAAACAGCTTTTAACTTATTTCATTACAATATCCGTTAAAGTTTCCCCCCCCTCTCTGTGTGTGCCTAACTATAATTAGGTAGCTGGGTCTGTCAGATCTAGGACAATATTTTTATAATAGCTTTGCAGTCTTGTGGTAAGACACTCCTCGCTTATGGACTGGTAGGTCCTTGGTTTGAGTCTCACTGTGGGCATTGCGAAGCTGAGTCCTTGGAAAAGGTTTTTTACTCATATTCGCTCATTACACTCTGGCGAGAACCCCACCGTAAACTGCATTGTCAATTTGTAATATCACCTCATAGGCATGTCACATTCTTGTCGTTATGTGTTGTTGGCTTGGGACTCATTGTAAAGCGCTTTGAATACGTTTAGTGGTTATCATGTTATATAAAAGCTCAATTTTTTTTCTTTTCAAAACTGTCAGAATTGAGTTTGAGTTTTTTTTGTGACAAAAAAAAACTTGAGCTTTTACATAGCGCAATATCCCCTTGCATGCTCAAAGTACTTCACAACAGGTTCATGACCAACACGTAGGACAATACATGACACCTTTAGGTGATATTTTAATTTTACTCTGTTAACGGCCAGGTACTCACTTTACACCTGAGTACGGTGAGAGAATGTGAGTAAAGAGCCTTTTCAAAAGAACTATGCGCTGAGCAAGGTTTGTAGGTACCCAGGATCTTCCGATTTGAAAAAGAATGTCATACCACAAGACCACATAGCCGCACAAGTTCAGAGTCATGTCTGTAGAGAAAACAAAGCTTGGTAAGCTTATTATGTACAAAAATCAATATTGATGGGCCATGATACTAATTCAAACAAAATAACAATCGTACAATTTTTGTTGTTGTAAACTGTCCACTTTGTCTTGTATTATATATAAAGTTGATATCAGGCATTCAGAGCCCTCTTCTAACAAGGGAAGAGTTATGTGCAAAACAGGTGTGCAGTATCATTATCCATATATTGTTTACTTTTATAATCCCAAGCTTAGAATTTACAATAAACGTGAGCTGAGTTGGTTGCAGAAAATTTCACTCACCTCACTGTGTCTGTTATCTGGCCCTCATGGTTACACACAACACATATGATGTCCAGTGCCACCAAATCCTCTAAACTCGGCACCTGCAGTGAGGCATTGTGACCAGGACTGTGCACGGATGAGGACGTATGACCAGAATGACCTTTGACCTTGGACAGGTCAGGTTTTGCCTTGTGCTCAGACGGAAAAGAGGATGGATTCCCTGGACTTGAGGATTTCTGTAAATAGTTTAAAATATTTATAAAAGGAATTTAGAAATGAATTGATTTATGCAAAATTGGGGTCTCAGTGTGTATGCAAGATGGAGTACATGCTATTCTCACACAGTGATGTTTTGGACACGTCTATTTCAATAGGTTTGTTCATATACGATTATCACATTTTGTACATTGCTATTAGTAGTCCTGTAGAGCTGTAAGGACAATAGAGCTGGAGTTTACCCCGGATTCTGTAGCCTTGGGTGGACTGTATCAAATGTTTGCAAACCTTTGGAAAGGATGCCAATCTATTAAAATGAAATTTCCATCAGATCTAACAGATCCAACAACCCAACCCTCATACTGGACGGAAAGGGAGTCATAGAAGAAAAAAAAAAATCAGCATATCTTATAAAGTAAGCACATTTAGTTTCGTTATGCTCAAAGCAGTTTGTTCAATTAAACTCAAGCCATCCAAATGCAACACATTGTCCATTTCATACAGCAAAAATATTATCTTTGTGTGTTTTGTTTAGTTTATATTTTTGTAAAAGCCCTTTTACAAACCCTATCAATGCCCATTGTCTAGACATTCCATAACACCCAGGGCCAGTTGGCTAATATGATGTGTAAATGTCACACAATGCCAATACTACTCCGCTGTCTAATTGCAAAAGCATATTTGCAAATGTGAGGTGGTCAGGGAAACAAATGCTGTATGTCGCACGGGCTGTTTTCGAGAAAATGGTCAAAGAAGAGGAAAAATTGCCAACTCCCTGATTTTCACATTTAGTTTGTGGCTATGTGGTCTAGTGGTATGACATTCGCTTTTGGATTGGAAGGTCCTCGGTTCGAGCCTCACTTGGCGCAGAGGACCTCTTGTAAAGCACTTTGAGCACAATTAGTGAATATCGCGCTATATAAAACTTACGTTTTTTTTTTGTGTTCTTTGTTTTCATTCATAATAAAGAGATCCTCTCATAGTTGTATTCCATTAAAATTAGCTAGAAATATTTTAAGTTTAAATAATTTTCTGCAGTCAATTTTCTTCTTTCCCTTGTATTGTCCTACAGTACATCAATTGTTGAGAACATGAACAAAATATTGCTTTAAAAAGCAATTTTCTTTTTTTTTTTTAGGGTGTGTGTGTTCAGATCATGGTGTACATAAATGTCTTATAAAGATATTCCAAAAATTTAAACTGTATTTTACTCTGGAGAAACGGTTTATCCATCCATGTTATTAGTTGAAAACAAAAGAAATTCACCATGTGACACTTTTTCTCAGGCCAGCCACCACAAATTTGAATGACTTATATTTGACCTTTTTTTTTTAGAATGAAGCAAACACTTCAGCACTGAGATGACAAGTTAATAATAATAATAATATATGTTTTTTATATAGCCCCTTACCCCATATATCAACAAGCTCAAAGCGCTTAACAATAACGGGGCTACTTTCACTCAAAGAAACAACCACTCAAACATGCAATATGAAAAAAAGCAATATAATTCTACAGTACTACATATTAAAAAGAAACATTTTAAGATGTTTTTTAAAGAATTCTGCATCATTACTGTCTCTGATATATCTTGGAAGGGAGTTCCAGATAAGGGTGGCGAATATTCAAACGCATGCTCACCAATTTAGCGAGTCATTTTTGGCTTCACAAGTATGTTATTATCAAACTTTGATCTCAGTTGTTAGAACTAACAACCCTAGATAGTCAAAACCTACCCATTTGGTGCTTGGAGTTTGCCCTTGTCCTAGACGCTTGATGTTTGCCCTATTATGACGTTTTTTACTTCGTTTGGATTGTAAGCTCTTTTTGCGCTGACTCTGAAAAGATTGGAAAACAAAAAATTTGTTGAATTTTTATCCCCACAATCTATCAAAAATAATAAAATTAACAACAACAATAATAATCATATACAAATAATAATAATCATAACAACAATAACAATAATAATAATAATAATAATAATAATAATAATAATAATAATAATAATAATAATAATAATAATAATAATAATAATAATAACACTGCTCAGAGACCTAGTGTCGTACCACAATATCACAGGAAAAGAGCCTAAATTTGTAAACCTGAGACTTCAGGCTTTAGAAATGTTGACAAGTTGGGATCCATTTTTATTAATTGAGATGGGGAGTAAAACTTTTCATGAATGCCAAAATGTAGAAAAGCATTTGGCAGTAAACGGCATAGTGATACTAATCAATGAGCAACAGGGGTTTTTGCCCAATTGTTTTTCAGTCACAATCTTAAAATAAAAGCTACCCAAATGGAAAAAAACCTGGACTGTGGTTGTACAGAAGATTGCTAAACATCAAATGGTCAGAAAGAAAAACAAATGTAGAAGTTTTGCATAGAGTAGGGAAACTGATCCAAATTGTGAAAACCATCAGAAAAAGGCAAAGGGGCATTCTTGGCAATGTATGGCGACAAGGGCACATTGAAAGCCTAACACTCAGTGACTACATGGAGGAAAAAAGAGCTTGTGGTCATCAGATCTTGACATTTTTGACCAGTTTGAGGCTATCAACAAGCAACATCCCTACAAACTCTGAGAACACGAGGGAGGCAGAGGATAGATTGTCGTGGAGGCATATGATAGGCAATGTGCATACAAGTGCAGTCCATGGATAAATTAAAAAACAAAACAAATGGAAATACAGCTCTATTTTCCACGAGGAGAAATGGGTATAAGTCAAGTCAAACAGAAATAGCTATTCAAATCTTCTTTGAATGTAACTCACACTGAGAGAGTCTTGAATGTGGCTAAGTAGAAAGTATTTGTCTGGTTCTTTGATGGTCTCCCTCAATCTCCTGGGTTGGTTAACGTCTGGGTGGCTTTTGACCGAGTCACCACTGCTTGACTTTACACAAAACGAACATTGCCTAGAGATAAGAAAAGTGAAACAATCTTAACACCTATTTGATTATTAATCCTACCACTTCTTCTTATCCTCCTCCTCTTTAATTTATGAATTAAAAAAAAAAGAAAAGTAAAATAAAAAAAAGTTATGACAATTACTTCTCCATTCCGCCTCTAAGCCATATTCCTCCACCACTTCTTCTTCTTCTTCTTTTCCTTCCTTTACTCTTTTTCTTCTCCTCACCCTTCTACATGTTTTCCTTTGACCCCATTAAGGGTTGGATGAAAAATTGGTTTATACCAAATCGTCTTCATTATTTTACAAATGATACAAACGATTACAAATGCATTAGTGACCATGCCTCACCATCCAAATAGTTTAGTCTTCTTGGGCATGCGTGTAAGGGGTGGGTCAAGACAACCCAGGTGATAATGTTGGCAGCAGCTGTCACAGTTTGCCAAGAGGTGTTGATCTGTTGTCTGGTGGCAAACTCCACATCTGGGGATTTTCAACCAAAAATAATTAAATATGCATATTTATAGTAAAAAAAACAACAAAACCCTAATGCATTTCTATGGCAAAAAAAAAACAAACAAAACAAAACAAAACATAATATCTACTAAACATGTTCAAAGCACTTTACAATAAGCCAATAGCAACACTTAACATGTAAGATGAGAAATGACGCTAGTTAGGCCATATCATAATTTTTTTTCTAAAAGAGAGAGAGAGAGCGAGGGAGAGAGAGAGAGAGAGAGAGAGAGAGAGAGAGAGAGAGAGAGAGAGAGAGAGAGAGAGAGAGAGAGAGAGAGAGAGAGAGAGAGAGGAGAGAGGAGAGAGGGAGGGAGAGAGAGAGAGAGATGGAGAGAGAGAGAGAGAGAGAGAGAGAGAGAGAGAGAGAGAGAGAGAGAGAGAGAGAGAGAGTGAGAGAGTGAGAGAAAGAGATGACTATATCAACTCACTGATGAATCAGCTGATGGACATTGTTCGTCACTTCCTTTTTACTCCCGCCTCTATTCTTCCTTCCCATGAACACCTCTGGAATGTTGGGGACCGACTGTATGGATGAAAAGTTTTGTTTTTGTTTTTAAGGGTTTCACATTGCTTGTGATACATTTCTGTATTTCAGCGCCAGTAAAATGGAAGAAAATGGGATCGATAATAACAAAATTCAAGATTTACAATTAAAAGAGAAAATGTAAGACAAAGGGGAATGGTTGAAATAGGGAACAAAAGTAGATTCCAAGAGCACACTATCAGTGTACGAGTTTGAGATCACATAAAAGTCTCATCCAGAAACAAGCAAAGGTCCCCATTAAGAGGAACACACTCGAACTGTTTACAAATCATGAAATTGATATTCAGAACAAAAAATGTAACTAACAGCATATATATAGAGAGATGACTTACACGTTAAAAAAAAAATTAATCTCCCCAAACTTTAACTCTGCATTTGACGGTTCCCTCTCAGCCAGGGCCAGGACAAAACCAATTAATCTCATTCCAAAACAAAGACAGAAAAAGTTGGAAAACAGATATAGGGGGATAGAAAACACAATAAGGGCCTCCCTACCCACAATGGGAGGACAAACGACCCCACCCAGATGGGTGATATAAACAGAATATCAAAACAAATCCGATTTGGCCTTGTAACACATTGTTAACATATTCATTGCTTGCTGTCAAAATATTATGTTTGACACAAATAATCCATTTCTTTGTTTTAACTCTTTATAGCCAATTCAATCTTATGTAATTGTTTATATTATCAGTGCTGCAAGAAAAAACAAACAAACCAGGATTACACTTTAAATTTGAGAAGTAAAAAGGACTCTAATTTTCTACACCTTAAGGAATGTTCTAATGCTTGACACCAAAAAAATACATGAAATGTCATTTTAAAAATTTGAATCGAATGCATTTACTGACCTGTTCTACATTAAATTCCTACCAACACCCGAAGCAGAAAAATTGAGTTTGAATGAGCATTGCGTAACAATTGTTATGGTATCAACTGCATAAGATTTCTGATTACAAGAGCTATCAACCTATCTATTAGTATTATTCTCTGTCTTTCATTTACAGACAAAAACAAACAAAACAAAACAAAAAAACCCAAAACAAAACATAACAAAAAAATGTATGTTTTTACTACCTGTCCGTAAATGTCAGCCAGCATACCACATAGAGACTCTCCCTCCATACGTATCTTATTGGATGTCTGCCTCAGGCCAGCCACTTTGTTGTTTACCTGACAAAAGAATACAAAAACAAAAGAAAAATTCAGTCTTTTTAATTAAAAAAAAATGAAAATAAACTACGAGTCTTGTGGTGTACAACATAACTTTATGTGCATATTGCCCTGAAACTTCCGTTCTCTAGCTCTCTTCAGTTATTCATTAATAAAGTAATAAAGAGCATTTCATTGACTCTAAACTATCTCAAATTCTACAGTCTGTCAACATATACAATGAATGCAGTGGCATCACTCAGTTCTATTTTAGGCAACCACAGAAGTAATGAGTTGTCATCATATGTTCTTTAACAGTAAACGTTCTATTGCTAAAATTGAAATAAAGGCAATTTGTAATTTCTAAATAGAAAAGTTAAAGGCTGCCTTTAGAAGCTGACCTTCTCGTACTGTTGTCTCACAACATTCTCCTGGGACTGGAGTCGCTTATTCTGAGCTTCCAATTCGGACAAAGTCGCTCTCAAACTATCGACCTTGACATTGCGCTCTGCATGAAATAAAAATTAGGAGTGGTACTGATTATCATGATATCTGGATTTTATTGCATTATTTAGATTAATTTTCTATCAAGAAAAGAACACGTTAAGACCATGTTTTCAAGTCAGATGATCAGAACGAAAGTGGCCTTTATTTCAAAGTAACATGTATTTGATTACACAGGACAGAACGATACAAACATACAGTACTGGGTACCGATTATATGACACTTACAGATATCGCAAAACAAACAACAGTTAGAGTCCATGTTACATTTTAGAATTTTGAATAAGAATAAAACATTATATTAATAGTTTCAGTAAGAAGAAGAATATGAATACTAAGAAGCATTTGGGACTCAAATCCTTCAACAAAAAAATAAAATGGTACAGTCAAAGTTGCTTAATAGGAACAACAAGAAATGAAATGAGTAGAAAAGTGCTGGCAGGCAGAGAACTAAAAATTTTTGAGCAATGGGGAGTCGAACCCATGACTTGACAGTTATGGCACCTCCACCAGGCCACGGAAGGGACTCTCATAAATCAACGCTCTTCACCATTCCTCTCTATTCTCTAATGTCTTCTGGCATTTTTCTACTCACTTCATTTCTTATTTTTATCAACATAAGTGCCTGCTCCACTCACTTTCCTGAATTAATATGAATAGCATCATTATATTGAAATCGTTATAATTAATCGTCATTCCACTCCATAATCTGAACAATTTATAAAATCTTTGGTAGATATAACAATCAATTATGATGTAGAAGCATCCTGTACATAGGTTGTCTAAATTTTCCTATCGCTTAACAACTATACAGATGTGTAGAAATGATGATATAAAGAGAAATGGGTGACCAGATCATTACACCGTCACTCCTTAGACATTCAACGTGAATATCAAAGACCTGTGAAACCTGAACCAACATAGTTTCAAAACGTTATATAATTTCTATCTAGTCTAGCTACTCTCTCTCAACCCCTTTCTGCCTCCCTCAAATCACACCTACCCATGAAATAGCTGATGAAATCTGTAGTAAAAGAAACACTACCAGGAGCTGGTTTCTTCAATTCTTTGTTTTCCATCGGAGTATTTTGTACCTAAAAGTAAAAGAAGGAACAAGACATTATTATGGTCATCATAATCATCATCATCATCATCGCTACCACCACCACCATCATCATTATCACTACCACCACCATCATCATCATCACAGCAATCATCACTATGTAATTTGTTCTGCTGTGTAATAAACGCAACATATTTGAGGGAATACAAAATGTCTATTTATAAAATCACCTGTGCTAGAATCCCCATTAACTCTGCTTTCCTAAGAAATCCTCTGAGTGCTGATGGAGATGTGTGTAGATGTCGCACCATCTTCTGTGTAGGCACTGGGGATGACAGAAACAAACACATGTCATGAACTATGATGAACTTTGCTAGCCAAGTAATTGGAATCCCTTCTTGCCCGAAATCAGTAATGTAGAAATGCCATAAAACCTTATTTAATCCAATCCTGGACTCTGGCTAGTCAGTTTGGGATCCAAATCATAAATACCAAATATAAACAATTGAACAAGTACAGAAGAATCAATACAATATTTTAAAAATTACTACCCATTCATAAGTGGTAAAATGGAAACACGCATAACAGTGATAAGGATAGGTCCTGTATTATTATTATATTATATATATAATAAGGGACCTTATATATATGAAGAAGAAAAAATAATCTGCAGGGAATAAATGAATGACAGTCTTACCCCAAGCAGGAGGTTTTTTCAGTTTAGCTGTGTTGTATTTCTCTCTGTGGTGAGCCAATTTTCGCTGGAATCGGGCCTGTTAACACATAAGACAAAGGATTTAAAGGAGAAGAAGTGGGCATTAAAATCAAATCACTTACCATATTATTATATCACAGCAATTTCTCATTCCTATATTAAACTCCTACCAACACCTGAAGCAGAAAAATTGAGCCTGAATGAGCATTGCGTAACAATTTCCATGGTATCAACAGCATAAGATTTCTGTTTTGAAGAGCTATCAACATATCTACTAGTATTATTCTATCCCTTTCATTAACAGAAAAAAACAAAACAAACCCCCCCCCCCCAAAAAAAAAAAAAAAACAACAAAAAAAATCAATCAGGAAGCTTTGACAAACATGATACTTTTAGAAGGAGAAGGATAAAAAATATGATTACATCACAATAAGTCAGTATACAACTCTACCTTTTCTTTTTCATCCGTGAAAGAACAAGGAACATAACTCTTGGCATGAGACTGAATGGCGAGCCAGTTCCTCCTCTTCATCTTACTCATGTATTTGTCAGCGTGTAGTTTGCAATAAGCAAAAAATGGATCAGCTACTTCCTGAAATGGAACGTATAGCGTGTATAAACCGCCAGAAGCTATGAACGCAATACAAAAATGATAACAACAAACTTGTATATTATGGCCTCAGTAAGATAAAACTAAATTGACATTTCTGATAGCAATGAACTTTTATGGTTCTTAGTAAGTCAGTACACTTTTTACAAATGTGTTTTGGATGTATTTCATCACAATTTCCAGTCAAATCGATACCATAATTAAGAAAATGCTTTCATGATGAACTTTACAGAAACACTTTTTTGCATCCTTATTTTATATAAATGGGAACTTTGTAGGTTAAACATTTTCACATCAAATGAATGCATGTGCACTGAGACTCATGACATACTTGGCCTGTGCAAGCATCCCTATTGCGTCACAGTTTGTTTAACTTCCACCAGTGGTCAGGGATATCAGGTGTCAGACGTACATCTCACACTGGCTAGCGATGTATGGATTGAAATATTGCTCTGAGGCCAAAATAAGACACTGTGGGCAGGTCTGCATCACACTACAAATTCTTTTACAATTGAACAAAAACAAAATGAAGAAAAAAAAAAATACACACACACACAAAGAATTGAAAAGTTACAGATTATACCATATCAATTCTAATATAACAACAAAACATGTATGATGACCATCGTAATATAAACTACAAATGCACAAAGGGAAGTAAACAACAGCAAAACCTTACCATGACATCTTCAGGAGACAATTCAGCCAGAAGTCCCTCCCTTTGAGCACTACAGGAAAAAATCGAAAACAAATTGAATGTGAATACTTTGCTGGACAAAAATGAATGTAGCAACATAGAAAAACAAAACAAAATACTTAGCAAGGTACATTTGGGCACTATTCAGCTAACAACAAAACTTAGACATGTCAACCAACCTCGACCATTTGAAAAGATTTATCATATTTTCCCTAATATTTCTGCATATTTTCTCATATTTCCCCCCCCCCCAAAATCATATTTTCAACACGTGCAACCAACCATAACTTCAAATGAAAATTTCGCTGAATTTATAGAGACTTATCATCAAGCTGGTAGAGGGTTAGAAAATCCTCTAATTTCTGTGACAATCATATGTCTGGCTACTCAGATTCCCATCTAGGTGGAGACTATATTTATTGACCTTCAACTTTTCTACTTTTATCATTTTTAAAATCTTTTCCTTACAAACTCTGACTTTATGCATTTAACATATTTTAGTAATATAATAATATTATCATATTTTGGAGTTCAACGCGAATCAAAATATTAGATATCCTACTGGTTGGCAAACCTGCAAAACCTACATAACATGACATCACAACACGTAAAATACAGAAAGACAGGAAAAGAGGCCGTATCACGTCTTGCGTGGATAAACAATGGGGAAATGTCGATTCTACGCATCAAGTCAATTTCTTATGAGATTATTTTCAGCTTTTATCGGATTAGATCCAGATACTCAGCTATTACTGTTTTGATAAAGGGAAACAGCGATGGGAGCAAAGAACAATCAGTTTTATATCAACATTATTAATACGAGATTCTGAGAAAAACCTAGGAAAAAAAAGGTTTCAAGTCAAAATTGGGGGTACTGCATCCTAGTGACAAAGGAACAACAATCATTGTCAAGCAATTCTTCAAGTATCTCTCTGGCGACAAAGACAAGGCTGCTCCACACAAATGACACCTCTTGATGATTTAATTAAATAAATAAATAAGCTTAATCGATTTATAATAATATATACTTTATTCATCCAAAGAAATGGAAATTCGTTTACAGACGTGGCATGCATAAAAATGTATAAACACAAAGTTGAGAATCCATGGCGACAATGTATACATATATATATATATATATATATATATATATATATATATGCAAATGTACAAACATGTAAAAATATACAACCAAAACCAATAGCAACACCTTATATATTAATATTAAATTTATAGACATACGAATACAAATCAAAGACTTGTCAACTTTTCAGACAAAAGATTTGGGAAAGTTTGGGGATTACACTGGGATTCAAATGAAAATGTGATAATGCTGCTGATGATGATAATAGTGGTGGTGGTGGTGGTGATGATGATGATAGTGGTGGTAGTGTGTGGTGATGATGATGATGGTGATAGTGGTGGTAGTGTGTGGTGATGATGATGATAGTGGTGGTAGTGTGTGGTGATGATGATGATAGTGGTGGTAGTGTGTGGTGATGATGATAATAGTGGTGGTAGTGGTGATGATGATGATGATAGTGGTGGTAGTGTGTGGTGATGATGATGATAGTGGTGGTAGTGTGTGGTGATGATGATGATAGTGGTGGTAGTGTGTGGTGATGATGATGATGGTGGTGGTAGTGTGTGAAGATGATGATGATAGTGGTGGTAGTGTGTGGTGATGATGATGATGGTGGTGGTAGTGTGTGAAGATGATGATGATAGTGGTGGTAGTGTATGGTGATGATGATGATAGTGGTGGTAGTGTGTGGTGATGATGATGATAGTGGTGGTAGTGTGTGGTGATGATGATGATAGTGGTGGTAGTGTGTGGTGATGATGATGATAGCGGTGGTAGTGTGTGGTGATGATGATAGTGGTGGTAGTGTGTGGTGATGATGATGATGGTGGTAGTGTGTGGTGATGATGATGATGATAGTGGTGGTAGTGGTGATGATGATGATGATGGTGGTGGAAGTGTGTGGTGATGATGATGATAGTGGTGGTAGTGTGTGGTGATGATGATGATAGTGGTGGTAGTGTGTGGTGATGATGATGATAGTGGTGGTAGTGTGTGGTGATGATGATGATAGTGGTGGTAGTGTGTGGTGATGATGATGATAGTGGTGGTAGTGTGTGGTGATGATGATGATAGTGGTGGTAGTGTGTGGTGATGATGATGATAGTGGTGGTAGTGTGTGGTGATGATGATGATAGTGGTGGTAGTGTGTGGTGATGATGATGATAGTGGTGGTAGTGTGGTGTGATGATGAGTGTGTAGGTGGGTGAGATATGAGTGGTGGTAGTGTGTGGTGATGATGATGGTGGTGGTAGTGTGTGGTGATGATGATGATAGTGGTGGTGTGTGTAGATGATGATAGTGGTGGTAGTGTGTGATGAGATAGTGGTGGAGTGTGTGGTGATGATGATGATAGTGGTGGTAGTGGGTGATGATGATGATAGTGGTGGTAGTGTGTGGTGATGATGTGAGTGATGAGTGTGTGGTAGTGTGTGGTGATGATGAAGTGGTGGTAGTGTGTGGATGATGATGATGATAGTGTGGTAGTGTGTGGTGATGATGATGATGATAGTGGTGGTAGTGTGTGTGATGATGATGATAGTGGTGGTAGTGTGGTGATGATGATGATAGTGGTGGTGGTGTGTGTGATGATGATGATAGTGGTGGTAGTGTGTGTGATGTGATGATGTGGGAGGTGGGTATGATGATGATTGTGGTGTAGTGTGTGGATGATAGATGATGAGATGTGTGGTGTATGTGGTGATGATGATGATGGTGGTGGTGTGTTGGTAGAATGATGGTGGTGTGGTGATGATGATGATGGTGGTGGTGATTATTGGAATAATAAAATAATATAAAAATCAGGATACACATGCTGAAAGATTATAAAAGTGGAGGGCCCTTACCAAGTAACATGAAAGTATGCCTTACACATCCCAGCATCACAGTTTATACACACACCAGTCTGACTAAACCGCAGGTCATCACAAAGTATGCATTCCTTTGACAGGAGAGAGATGGAGAGAGAGAAAATAAAACTTCTTATGATAGAAATAAATGTGTGACGCATTACCTCAAAACAATATTTTGTTGAGGAAAATGTCTTGCTTGAAAGTCACTTTTGAACCTTAAATTTTCAATTTTAATGTTGAATTAAAATCCGGCTTAAAATAAAAACTGCCAATGAAAAGAGTGAAATTCTTTTCATATAATATAATAATAATAGAATGAAATTATACAACGTCTAGTTCCAATCAAATTCTCACTGGTGCTTTATATCAACATATCATAATATATCTAGTAGACACAAATAAAACTGACAAGTTAGAAACGACATCTTAATCTTAAAAATCCTTAAACTAACTCATTCTGGTCACTTTGACTTCAAACTCAGTTTTCTGTATCGAGTTCATTCTGACATAATACTGGATTGATGAAATGAGTCACATATTATATCAATAAACACATTAAGTAAATAGGAACAAATTTTTAGATAATGAAGCATTCTCGCACCCCTTTCTTATCAATTAGCCATTTTACTCAGAGAGGATTGCACGGTACATTTGCACCAACTTCAGGAGATGAAATAGATTTCACTATGCAGCACGTTATACAAGCCACCACACATATTGCATGTCATACATGGTTTCCAAAATCAGTCATAAATAACAATAGGAATTTGAATTGGAAGCTTCAATTTAATGAACAAAGACAGATCATGTGGACATTTCCGGTGTCAACAAAACATGATGAGTAAAACACATTAAAGACGAATGAGAGATGTGAGAAAGGCGTTGTTGAGGTGAAAAATTTTATCCACCTAAACTACACCATTCTCATACCTCTCATTCTTCTTTAGTGTTTTACTCATAATTTTTGAAAAGGGAAAATCCAAACCGTCAATATTATCTGTTTTTGTATATTAAATCGAAGCTTCCATTCAATTTCCTATTGTTGTTTATTTTTTTCGAGCTTCAAGCTGCAACATTGTAAAGTTGGAAAACACTCATGAAAATAAGATGCTGTCATTAATCATTGCTATCTTTAAGTGATCAACTCAATTAGACAGATGGACCATAATATTTTCGTTGGAAAACACTGTAAAAATGTTTAAGTACTTTCCTTTTTTTTAGTAACATGGAAAATATATATATTTATATATTTTTTTGTGTGTGGATAAAATGGTGTTTAAAATAAGAAGAAAAAGAAGAAGAAGAAGAAGAAGAAGAAGAAGAAGAAGAAGAAGAAGAAGAAGAAGAAGAAGAAGAAGAAGAAGAAGAAGAAGAAGAAGAAGAAGAGGAGAAAAACAACAAAAGATGTATCAAAATGTTCCAGGGTGCTATTGAACAAATCTGGCCTACCCTTGCTCCCCATTTGGAGTAGGGCATCTCAAACAGAGTCACGTGATTCAGCTTGTCCACGTCACCAAAGGCTACACCAGGTGTGTACAGGGCACATACTAAATGGACCCACCTATTTCAGTTGAGTATGGAGAGGGAAGGAGGGGTTAAATGAGAAAGTAGGTTCAGAGGTCGTAAATAAACACAAAAATAAATCAGATACGTAAAGATAGATATTACAAATAAAAGAGTGTGTCAGACGGTCATTTTCGTGACATCTGCCACAAAAATACAAGTGTAAAATGAGTACCTGGCCGATAACAGCGTTGTATCTGTTGAAAAAAATTGTAATATCGCCTAACAGGAAAAACAAATTGTAATATCGCCTAACAGGCATCATGATTCATTCTACTATTATGTGTTGCTGTTAGTCAGGGACAAATTGTAAAGCGCTTTGAGCATGTTGAGTGGAGATTGCGCTCAAGTTTTTTTTTCTTTCCTCAATGGGGACCTCCTAATTATTATCTTGAACCTTCAGCCATAATTCAGATCATGTCTCTCCTGCAACACAAGTAATCTTTCAATTCAAGCCTATAAGGTCTATGGAGCTGAGTTAAATATGGTTTCCATAGCGTAAAAATTGCTTGTTACACTTTGGATGGGATGCTAGTTAATTGCGTAAAAGACAAAGACAAACTTGAGCTTTATATAGCAAAACATCTACTAGAAGTGCTCAAAGTGTTTACAAGGGGTACCAAGCCAACAGCCACACTCATGTTGGACGAGACATGGCACCTATGAATTTTATTTTGACAGAGGAAATGCTATTACCAGTCAGGTACTCATTTTACACCAGAGTGTGGTGAGAGAATGTGAGTACAGAGCCTTCTCCAAGCACTCAACATTACATTACCCCGAGCAGCACTCAAACTGGTCCAAACGTAAGTGTTGTAACAAAAGACTGTAAACACCAGTAGTTTCTGCCTGATCCAAAAGATCCAGCTGCCCAATTACTACTGGATGGAAAGAGGATTCAGCAAAGTAATTTGACTGTCTTTGGAATTCCATGGGGCTTAAGATGAAGGAATGCTTTTTGAAAATGAGATCATCAATGCTCTAGTTGCTGAATATGACAAAACAGTAGACGATTCCTGTTGACAAAGTGCATTTGTTCCATGGATATTCCACTTTAGATTTCCTTAAGCAAAACATTGAGAATGGCACATCACAATGCCGATCAAGGATTAGAATTGGAAAAAAAGGGGTGGGGGGAGGTCCCAGTGGCTAAATTAAATTAGAATATAATTGCATATAATTGACCTGGATCAAATCCTAGGAGAGATGTTTTTTTCTGCACCCCTCTACCCCCCCCCCCCTCTATCCATACAATGATTACTTGTTGAATTTAACTTAGATATGGCAGAAAGGACTTTGTAGATCAGCGCCCTACCGAAAACATACTTTCTGTTGTAAAACTGGGATAAACTCCACCTTGATGGGCCTTATTCTACAATGTCTAAAAGATCACATCTCAACAGTGCTGAGCAGGGGCTGAACATTTTATGTTGACGAGACATATAACATTACTATTAGACAATCACTGATATAAATATATAGTTGTGAAGTCAAATATAAGAACAAATACATTTTAAAAACTGAACACCCCCCCCCCCCCCCCCCGCAAAAAAAAAAAAAAAAAAAAAAAAAAAAAAAATAAATAAATCGTCCCCCTCCCCTCTCCTACTTTAAAAAAAAACATCCAACCCTTCCCCCACATGGCAGCTAAAACTCACTTGCCAGTGTCTGTTTCCTTGAAGACTCCTCCCGAGTTTGGACATAGTTCACACACCTGGAACAGACACAGTTCAAATGAAGTAAAAAAAGGTTCAAATCTGCCACCCTGTGCCTTAATGTGGCAATCTATTTAGGTAAACCAAATGAAAAAATTGAATTTCATCCCGCTCAAGATGTATTAAGTCTACACCGACAGACCTCCTATAGGCAACAAACAAAAACTATGAATGTCGTCATTAAAAAAAAATATATTGAAAATCTGAATTTCTAGAAACAATCTGTGTCAACCTAAAAAAGATTAGTTTCCATTGTTCTTAGCTATTACCACTTTAAAATGTATTATAATTAATTTAGGTAAAATCAATAATTTTAGATCTGAGTAGAATAACAGCTTTCTATCACTTATTTACCTAAAAAAACAAAAACAAAATAAATATAGTTAACATAGACATACAAACACAAAGACACCCAAAAGGAAGAAAAAGCAAGAAAGGCCAAAGCAGACATAGCAAAGAACAGTTAAGAAAGATACAAAGATACCAAAAGGTGGAATGAGTCCTGTGAATCTCTGCATTCACTAGCCTGGGACAAAGACAAGTGGGGATCTTCATTGCTGCCCTATATGCCAGGGGCAAAAAAGGCATTACGTAAGTAAGTCCGTCAGTAAGTGAATAGGTATAACTTTTATGACAAGTTGTAGTCTAAGAACTAATACATGTAATGTTCTGGAGGGACTCGGATACCAAAGCTTATAAATTACTCACAGGCTTAGCATTGGCTTTACATGCATCACAAAACCAAGGCTCTGTGCTGGCAGATGACTCTGTGCTTGCAATGGAAGGGCTCTCGCTGATGCCGTAACAACCTAATGGAGAAACAAAACAACACTAGAAAATATTGAGTTCTAAAGCACTCTCCCATGAACAATTGCTTGCTATCTTTGGCAAAATAGATTCCACTAGATCTAAAAGACTCTGCTACCCAATTAATACTAGAGGGTAAAGGGGTCATCA
This sequence comes from Berghia stephanieae, assembly GCF_034508935.2. Classification (NCBI taxonomy): domain Eukaryota; kingdom Metazoa; phylum Mollusca; class Gastropoda; order Nudibranchia; family Aeolidiidae; genus Berghia; species Berghia stephanieae. Next base: position 27,337,100 of record NC_088369.1, on the reverse strand, counting down.
ACTGGGACATCTCACACACACAAACACATACACACACACACACACACACACACACACACACACACACACACACAGACAGTGTAAGCATATACTTCAATTATTTATTTATGTTTTATTAACATTATAGATCACAAGCACAGCTTATCACTTGAAGACGATCTCCCATAACCATGATTTAACATATGTTGATTTGTTAAAAAAGTCAATAGCTATCTTGACAAAGTGCAAGATGTGATTTACCTTCATGAACAGAAATTCCACAACTATCACACTCTACAAGCTCCTCCTCTTCTGAGCTGAAAAAGTAAACACATAAAACCATGAAAAAAGTCTGAATCCATCCCTACCCCATCTCCCTCCCAAATATATAATTTTAAAAAATATTGTCCAAAAAAATATCTTCTGTTTATGGCCAGGTACTCGTTTTACACCTGAGTATGATGAGAGAATATGAGTAAAGAGCCTTTTCCAAGGACTCGACTTATACACTGCTCAGAGCATGACTCAAACCCTGGGACTTCTGATCCGAAGGTGAATGTCATACCACAAGACCACATTGCTGCACACCATTTACACTTTGTGACAAGGAATATATTTCTTTTGGCTCTCCTGCAAAACTTGGATTTTTCCATTATATTTATATGGGGTTATGTCATTACAGGGAGAAATGGATTGTACTCTAACCTGAAAACAATGCTTACCATTTTCACTAAGAGAGCAGTAACAGTTAAAACATACGTAACTCAGGTTACAATGAAGCCAGAGTTACATCACTCTCATTGCTCTCTTAATGCTGTCTTATGGTATGACACAGGCCTTCGCACTGGAAGGTTCAGGATCTGAGTCCCGCTAGGTACTTCATAGTCAAACCCCTGGAAAGGCTCTCTACACACTTTCTCTCACCATACTCAGGTGTAAAATGAGTATCTGGCCATTAAAAGCGTTGTCTGTCAGAAAAAAAAGTAATATCTTGTCCTACATGTTAAGTGTTTCTGTTGAATAGGGACCCTGTGTAAAGCGCTTTGAGTATGTTTAGTGGATATTGCACTATATAGATAGTTCGAAGATGACGTCACTCAGGTCTTTGTTATTGTTTTGTGCCATCCGTGTTTATGAGTAATGCTCACTGAACTGTAATAACCCGACTATAAACGTTCATGGATACACACAGTTTTGTGTGTTGGTCCGTTATACTTCCGGATGGCAATGTTATGAGCTTCTTAGCCAAGTGCATACTATCTATAAATGCTCAAATTAATACTGAAGTTAAAACAATTAAATCTTCAGTCATAAATTACTATATAAATAATGGAAGGTAGGATGTCTCGTCTCAAAATTATTAAATTTCATAACAGCTTCTACCTTTTATCAGACAAGCAGACACAACAAACTACAACTTTCATTTTCTTCTGCGATTTCGACTGTTCCACTGTCTCATTGCCGTCCTTGGGTTTAACTGATGCTGCTGGTTTTTCCTTCTTTTTGACCTCAGTCTTTACAACCTGCAAACATAATAGAATCATATGCCATTTTACCAAGAGATTGACAACTTTTTTGAACACATCTGCTGTTGTTGGTTTTAATGGGCTTTATTGTGATTGCAATACATCTAGGTCATTTCAGCACCAGTAAAAAGGCAAAAAATTCATGATTTACAATTTTAAAGCATAGGAGTAAAAGTAAGACTAAGGGGAATGGCTCGAATAGGGAACAGATGTAGATTCCAAGACCACACTATCAATGTGCATAGTTTGAGGTAACCTAAAAGTCTCATCAAGACCTAAACACAGTATCCCACTAAGACGAATACACCCAAATGCTTACAAATATTATATTCAAAACAACAAATATAACAGTACATAATAGAGAGACGATTTACATTGAAAAAAATATATCATCTCCCCAAAACTATAACTATACATTTGACTGTTTCCCTCCCAGCTCAAAGACTCCAGCCAGGGAACGGACATGACCAAAATAATCCCATTCCATGACAAAGACAGAAAGCAATTCAGAAAACAGACATAAGGAGATAGAAGACACAGCAAGTGACCTCCTGCTTCCCACGGGAGGTCAAAAGACCCCACCCAAGAACACCTGTGTAATCTTATCTCATCTTATCTCTCTACAAAGTAATATCAATATGGGTTATATAAGGCTTTTTAGAAGACTGATTAAAGGGAATGAGATTAGCGGAAGAGTAGCGTCCCTTGATTGGACGTCACCCATAGTCTGTGACATCACCGGCGGAAAAGTTATTAGAGAGAGAACGTCATGTTGGTTGTGCGCATGCATATCTCGTCCTTGCTTCCGGTGAAAGCGGCTTGAGGCACTTCAAAACCAAATTGACGTTCTCTCTGTAAGGTGACGTCCAATAAAAGGACGCTACTCTTCCGCTAATCTCATTCCCTATACTGAAGAAGAAGAGACAGCTGCTGGGTTTTAACCCTTTGTCTACTTTTGTAAGCCAGGAATCTATCTTAAAAACTCTCGTCACTGGTCCCAATCTGAATATCATTAATAGATAATATCACATTTCCAGTAATATTCTCTTGTTTTAACTCCTACAGATCTATTATTTTCTACTGCTGATAAAGAATGTTATCGTTAATAAAAGTGTGATGTCGATTGAAGCATCCACCTGTAAAATTATTGTCAATAAACAAAATTTTCATCAATATCACTAAGATTTAAAAAAAAAAGAAAGAAAGAAAGAAAGAAAGAAGAAAAAAGAATCTGCACTACAGTAGATAACAGCAATTCATTTCTTCAGCAATTGTATGTATGTATATATATATAAATATATATATTTTTTTAATCTTTTTTTTTGATAATCACATGAGAAGTAATATTGGGTCAATAAGAATACTCGAGGAAGAGGAACAGGAAGAAGAAGAAGAAGAAGAAGAAGAAGAAGAAGAAGAAGAAGAAGAAGAAGAAGAAGAAGAAGAAGAAGAAGAAGAAGAAGAAGAAGAAGAAAAAGAAGAAGAATAAAAAGAAGAAGAAGAAAAAGAAGAAGATGAAGAAGATGAAGAAGAAGAAAAAGACAAGGAGGAGGAGCGGAAGATATAACAAGAGAAAAAAATCTATAAATAAATAAAAGGGACTAGGTGAAGTCAAAAAAATATAAGCATTACTGATATATTTTTACTTCATTATTCTTTTTGGTAGGCCTTGATGACCAAATAAAAAGAGAACCAAACTAAGAATAATAACTTTTAAAAAATAAAATTTTACCTTGGCAGCAATTTTTGGATCTTTCTTTTTCCGTTTCTTGCGAGGCACATAATCCTCATCATCTTCATCACTATCAATAGAATTCCAGATGTTTTCTAATGCTGTCGGTGGAAAGAAGACAGTTCTTTAGTACAAAGTTTAGTGGTACACAAAAAATAACAGGTAAAGGTTTCTAGAAAGAAGTCCCCCACCCCCCCCTGAGTCATAAGGCCCATGGAGGCAGAGTTCAATTCCAATTTTTGCAACACTAAATGGACAGAAACAGTTGTAAGCTGATATTTGGATAGGATGTTTGTAGCACTGTTCGGTGGACAGTAATCCTTCAGAGAATTAGGCACATGGAGCCAGAGTTTATCGCATTTCTATAGCATGAAATGGACCATAGCAATTGCTTGCTACCCTTTGGATATGAAGCTAGTCTATCGCAAAGTACTTTCCACCAGACCTAACAGACCTGGCTACCCAATCATTGCTGGTCGGACAGGAGGTTCAGGAAAAAAATCTTGACTTCACCTGGGATCAAACATGGTCCCTTTGAGTGAGAAGTGAGTACTCTATCAACTGAGTTACCCGGAACCCCTACAGAAACAATTGTAAGCTAATATTTGGATAGGATGTTTGTATTATGCTCAGTTGACAGAAAAAATCCAGCTAGTCTATTGGTATGAGAGTTGAATATTCTGTCAATTGGGCTATCACCAACTGTCAACTCTCTCCTTAATATCAAAACTCACAATCACTCTCTCCTTAATATCTATACTCACCAGACTTGGCAAAAAAAATAATTCATAAAATAGTAATTGGAGCCCCCAAAAATAGTAATTTGGGACAAAAAATAGTAATCAGTACAAAAATAAAGAGAAAGTTGCCTTACCACGTTCCGAGTTGAATAAGCGTCCAAAGCAAACCACCAGGGGAAGATACAGTTGTGATATTACATATATTTATAATTGTCCATCTAATACGATTATGCCACACAAAAACAAAACACCATTTCATTTATCATTTACGTGTACATTTAAAATATATTTACACTATATACATTCACGATTCACATGGATTCTACTGGCTGTTGCCTGGGGTATTAGCTGCAGAGCACGTGCCTTTTAGTCTTTAAATCTCATTGAAATTGATTTTTTTTAAACGAAATTTTGTAATCATAATAATAAAAATACTACTACTACTACTACTACTACTACTACTAATAATAATAATAATAATAATAATAATAATAATAATAATAACAGAGCCATAAAGCCAAGGCAACCTGAGTTTATCATGATCTCAATTAAATACATTTAACAGGCTTGCTGATCTTTGGATAAGATGCTAGTACTTTCCGCCTAATCTAATAGACCCAGATGCCCAATAATTGATGATGGGCCGACTGATGGGCCAGAAATAATCCCTACTTCCCCCAAGATTGGTACTTGTCTCTTTGCATATGAAGTGAGCACCCTACCAACTGAAACAACACTTTTATCCCAAATTGAGCTAAACATTCTCAAAAGCGAAAAGTGAGTGGTCTGCTTTCATTGTGGAAATAAAACAAAACCTAAAAAAAATGCTGATGACTTGCAAGCAGAAAGTGCTAAATCAAGTAAGTCAAAAAAAATAGTTTTGTAAAAATTAATTACTTTTGATTGGCGGACTCTGCAATGAATTTTCCTTAGTGCCATCTCCTTCCTTCGATGAGGCGTCTTCTTCATCTTCATCATCAATGTCACCATGACCGTCATCATCATCATCATCATCGCTGCTGTCAGAGGTTTCATCATCTACATCAGATTCATCATCACTCTCAATCATCGATTCAACATCTGCCTCAGCCTCATCATCACCATCATTATTCTTCACTTTTGCTGCACTTCCAACCTCCATCTCTTGGTTATTGTCAGAAGCAATCTCATCTCCAACATCATCGTCACTTTCATCATCGTCTTCTTCATCTTCCGTAGTATTTTCATCATCTTCCTCGTCGCTGAGTGTCTCCATTTCATCATCATGACTCATAGAGGGAATGTCATTGCCATCTTGCAGATCACCATCATCTAAACAAAATAAAATGAGAAAACAATATAATTTTAAAAGACAAACAATAAATTTAAAAAAGTGTTACTGTGAACTGACTGTTTTTTAGTTATCTCTGCATCCCAAAATACCAATGAAAAGTATTGTTATCTGCTGTTGTCAATCAGGATTACAATGCTGGCATGGCAGTTTCTTGCATTGCTTGCGCCAAATATCACTGATTTGCACAGCGGCCGTAAAATCTGGAATTTTTTTTGGTACAAATGTCGAGATTTTGCAAAGAAAAAAACAAAAAAAAAACCCAATAATAATAATTAAAAAAAAAAAGACAACCATTTTTTTCTTTCTTTTAATTTGATAGCTGGTGTAAAATGTGAAAGAAAATTAATCAGAGTAGTTTCCTTTTTACTATCTCATTTTCTTCCTTTTCACTGGCGCTGATATGACCTTACATTTGTTGCAAGTGCTGTGAATCCCTTAAAAACAAAGAAATACTGGCTATGGAAGACAGACTTCAGAATGCTGGCCTATAAATGATGGACAAGTGCAATCTTTGATTTTAAAAAATAATTTTTTTTTCGTTCTTTGCTTTAAAAAAAAATTAATAAATTCGTTTTGTTGGAGGACGAAAAGAAACTTTCCCTTTTTGTTTTTCTTCATTTTTTTATTGTCTTCTGCTTGTTTTTTGTTTGTTTTGTTTTATTTCTTTGTAAACAATTTTTTTACAGCATGCATCACATCTAATATGGAGAAAAATTCCTTTCCCTGTAATTTCACCTCTATTTGATGGGTTTCTCAAATGGAGACGTTCCCTATTTCAAAGCCCTACTGTATTATAGGTATTGTAAAATGTAAGTAACATGTTACTAAAGATGGAGATAAGTAATACATCTAATAACTAGTTGTCAGAAAATAAAATGAAATTAAAATTTTGAAAAAAGAAACAAAAAAACAAAAAAACAAAAAACAAAAACAAATTAAAAAACAATTACAAACAAGTAAATTACAACAATGATACATTTAACAACAAAAAAACACTTCTATGTATCAATCTAACCTGGCCACTGGCAGTGATGGATATTGTAAGAAAAAACATTTACATAGCCTGAATGAAATAAACATTTGGTTTTATGTGTTCTGCTGGAGGAATAAACAAAGCTTTGTGAAAGACAGTAAACATGGTGAAACTGAAGACATACTGTATAAATGTGGATGTTCATCTATTTCTTTATCACGATCCAATTGATAAAAGCTGTTTTATACCAGTACTAGTACATTAACTATTATATTGATATTTTTGTTATAAAATTGTTAAAACGCAAGAAAAAGCATTGAAATGTGATAAAAGTCTCTCCACCTGACGCATGTTTGCCAATATCAAAATCACTGTCATCATCACTATCATCAAAACCCTCAAAGTTTGTCTGAATCAGCTCTGGTGCCACAGGTTTCACTCTTCGCTTGTTCGGGCCTCTTTCTCCTGCAATGATCAAAAAACAATTTAATATTTATGATACCTATGACCTTTAGGTTTCCTATAATCCATAATTCATCAATTCTGCTAATGGACATAATCACTTCAAAGTCGACGCAAACTGTGTATGTGTAGTAACAACTGATTTCATGTTGGTTAATTTGATGTTTTTATAGAGATATTTCATTAACTTTCCGTATTTCTATGTGCATTTGGAAACATTCCATATTCTGGAATGTGGATAATTGTTTAAAAGAGCGGAGTTTCAAATATGTGTCTGGGAATAACGAAATTATTAACGAAAATAACGAAAGACACCGTCTGGGGATAATGACAGCCTTTGCAAAATAAATTTTGAGCAGTAAAATCATCATAACTTTGCCATTTATCCTAGATCTAAAAGTAAGGTATCATATTAAATGGCTTTGAAAGGCCTGTCTATCTATGTAAAAATAAAGGATTAATATTTACTTCTGAAAAAAAAACAAAACAAACTGAAACTATAAAATTCAAAGTCTAAGTTGTGCATCGAGTGAGTGAGGGCTGTCATTATCCCCAGACACCTGTCTGGGGATAATGAAATTTCGTTATTCCCAGACAGATATTTGAAACTCCGCTCTTTTAAACAATTATCCACGTTCCAGAATATGCAATGTTTCCAAATTCACATAGAAATAAGGAAAGTTAATAAAATATCTATAAAAACATAAAATTAACCAACATTAAATCAGTTGTTACTACATTTACATGTATACCCAATATGCGTCAACTTCGAAGTGGGTGTCATGGCCGAATGGTTTAGTCGTCTGCCCTGGAAGTTTTACCAGAATCGACGTTGCGGGTTCAAATCCTGGTTCCGCTACTT
>NC_088369.1:27319493-27324493 GCF_034508935.2 Berghia stephanieae | reverse complement strand
AGTAAGGCGGTGATTTATCTTTGATTTTGTTTTCTGATATTTGAAAATATCCTTCTCTCTCTCTCTCTCTCTCTCTCTCTCTCTCTCTCTCTCACCTTATCTCGCCCCCCCCCCCATCTCTCATTCTTTCTCTCCCCCCTCCTTCCTGTCTCTCTCCTTCCCTTTTTATATCTTTCTCCCTTCCTATATCTCTCTTTCTCTCTCACTCTCTCACTCTCCTTCTCTCTACCTCTCTCTACCCATCTCTCTCCCCTTCTCTCTCTCTCTCTCTCTCTCTCTCTCTCTCTCTATCTATCTATCTATCTATTTATCTATCTATCTATCTACCTATCTATCTATCTATCTATTTATCTATCTATTCCATTCTCTCTCTCTCTCTCTCTCTCTCTCTCTCTCTCTCTCTCTCCCTCTCTCTCTTGCTCTCTCGCTCCCTCTCTCTATCTCTCTGATCTTGGCTTTGAAGATGATGATTAATATATCGGTTCAGGTTCTTCTTTGATATGAGTGATAAAAATGTTTTTAATGGTGCATGAGAACAAAAAAGAAAGAAATAAACAAAGTAAAGAGTTATGGTTTGTCATCGTCATCAACAGGTTTGTGCGTCACTCGTGATGATGATGATGATGATGGTGATGATGATGATGATGATGATTATGATGATGATATTGATGATGATGATGATAATGGTGTTGATGATGATGATGATGATGATGATGATGATGGTGATGATAATGATGATGATGATGGCGGTGGTGGTGGTGGTGGTGGTCATGATGGTGGTGATTGTAATGATGATGATGATGATGATGATGATGATGATGATGATGATGATGATGATGATGATGATGAGAATGATGATGTTGATAATGATAATGATGTTAATGATGCTACTTTCTCATAAAGAAAGTCACCCTCCAGAAAAGTGGATCAACCCCCTATATTTTTGGATACCAATCAATTAGAACAAGGCTTTCAATAGCTCAAGGTAGAACACACGACTCAGTTAAAACTCATGGGTATTTTATTTAAACGCATGACATCAATATCAAGTTCGGTACCTACTTGGGAACAATATTATGCAGAAATTCTATATTTTGTCTACTCATTTAGCACAATGAATCACCTCAAACTACAGCGGTAAACAAAACATCACAGTATGATTACATCACCGCAACTCATTGACAGCACATTATGAAATTATGATACTTGGTATTAGAATTACAATGCCATGCTCTGAACCCCTACAACAACACGTAGTAAAATTTTTGGCCAGAAAACAAACTCGTACTCCATATATCGATCGATTAAATTGACCCTCATATTGCCTAAAACTCTTAAACCTGGGTCTTCATTGAAGTCTCGGGGTTGGTTTTTTTATTTTTTATTTTTTTTTTTTTGTTTTTGTTTTTGCTAGACGAGGGTGATTTTAATCGATTGATCTTTGAAGGATGAGTTTTCTGGCCAAAATTTTAAATATGTGTTTGTTTTTGTTTTTTCTCCAGAGTTTGGTAATGCATATTGTTGTTGTTTATTACTCGTACATCATAATAATATAACCAAAATGAAAGATTAGTGACACAACAGACAGATACAGATACCCATCAAAATGAATCACTAAACGCACTCACTAACACAGCGTGACACAACGGTATGCTCGTTGCTTCGTACCAAAACGGTAGGGTATCAAGTTCGATTCCCTGCCGCGCTGTGCGTGTGGCTTTGACTCGCTCCCTTTGTAGCGATGCACTGCAACTGACGCCTGGTGGGCTATTCCAGTCTTCCCTCGGAGGAGTAGTCCTTCAGAGCCATTAGACATATGGGACTGGAGTTTATCCCGGTTTATACGGACAATAGCAGTTGCTTGCTATCCTGTGGATGAGACGCTGTTCTGTCTCAAAGTATATTTTGCCAAGTCTAACAGACCCTATCACCGCTGGGTGGACAGTACGGTCAAAACCAACCAACCAACCAACCAACCAACCAAACAAACAAACAACAAAACAAACAAACAAACATGAGTTATCCCGGGATCGATTTTGGTTCCTTTGCGTGAGAAGCGAGTGTTCTAGCCATTGGACTAACGGGACCCCCTTGGTTTAGATAGAATGAAGATGACGTCATCAGGTCTTTGTTATTGTTTTTTTTGTTTGTTTGCCATCCATGTTTATGAGTAATTCACTCTAAACTGTATTAACCAGACTATAAACGACCAAGATTACACATAGTTTTGTGTGTCGGTCCGTTAAATCTCCGAATGGCAATGTTGTGAGTTTCTTAACTAAGCGCACACTAGACCTTAACGAAAAAAATTGTGCATTACCTTCGGTATTGTAAAATTACACATTTTAAAATTAATTCTTACATATGAACGAACATGATCGCAAGTTCAATGATTTGAGCCATAAGAATGAAATAATAAATAAATCAAGAAATCAAGAACTATTCAGTTGATGAGAATAATAATTTGTGCGGCTATGTGATCTAGTGTTATGATACTTGCTTTCGGATCGCAGGATCCCGGGTTCGAGCCTCGTGCTCGGCGCATAGTTGAGTCCTTGGAAAAGGCTTTTTACTCACTTTCTCTCACCCTACTCAGTGGTCGTTAACAGCGGTGTCTTTGTCCGAAAAATTGTTATATCACCCTACCGGCATGTTAAATGTTGTTGTTGACCAGGGATCCCTTGTAAAGGGCTTTGAGCACATTTAGTGGATATTGCGCTATATAAAGCTCAATTAAAAAAAATAAAAATGTATGTATTTTGGAATGATATGGAATCGAAATCCATCCATTTGTCTTCATTCAGCCTGACGTGTGGGATTTTCTTTCTATTCCCACGACAATAAAGAGGTAGACGTGGATGACAAATAAAAAAAATTAAAAAATAGAACATTTATATAGCGCAATATACACTAAACGTGCTAAAAGCGCTTTACAAGGGGTCCCTGGCTAACAGCAACACTTAACATGTAGGACGGGACATGACACCTGTTTTAGGCGTTATTACAATTTTTTTCGGAGAGAGACAACCCTGCTAACGGTTAGGTACTCATTTTACATCTGAATACGGTGAAAGAAAGTGAATAAAGTGTCTTTTCCAAGGGCTCAACTATGCACCGAGTTAGGCTCGAGCCCAGGACCTTCCGGGCCGAAAGCGGGTGTCATACCTCTAGACCACATAGCCGCACGAGAATAATGTGTATGTATATTAGAAGGATATGGAATCCATTAAAGTAAAAAACAAATCTTCGTTCTGCCTGACGTGTGGAATTTTCTTTCTATTCCCACGACAATAGAGGTTTCTAGACATGGATGACAAATTAACCGCTCGGGTTTTGTCAGAGTCAGATGTTGATGTCAAAAACATTCAATACAAATAAATAATATACAAACATCTCATTTGTGACTCACCGTCTCATGGCCAAGCGGAAGTGCCTTAACAGTCGGGTCTTAGGTTCAATTCCCAATCGCACAGCGCAATTTTAAAATCAATTCTCTATTGTCTTCTGTCACTTCTTCTCAACTCACTTCATTTCTTGTTATAATCAATACAAGTGTCCACTCACTTTTCTGAATTTGTTTTTATTGAGAAGAAGGAATATAGTTTCTTTTAGTAACCGTTACAAAAAAACTAATTTAGATTGTTCATAGTCTCGGTTATACTCGCTTTCGGATCGTAAGGTCCTGGGTTCGAGCCTCGCTCGGCGCATAGTTGAGCCGTTGGAAAAAGGTCTTTACTCACTTTCTCTTACCGTACTCAGGTGTAAAATGAGTACCTGGCCGTAAACAGCGTTGTTTCTTCACGAAAAAAATTGTAATATCGCCTAACAGGCGTCATGTCCCGTCCTACATATTATAAGTGTTGCTGTTGACCGGGGAACTCCTGTAAACCGCTTTGAGCACTTTTAATGGATATTTCTCTATATAAATGCTCAATTTTTTAATATTAAAAAAATGTTTACTTTAAAATCGCTTTTTGTCATCTGGTTCACCTCGACCTAACACCGCTTGTAGACGATTGGTTTAATATGTGAAGAGAAGAAAAGAACAAATCAAGAACTTATCAGGTGATGAGATTGTAAAAAGTAATAAAACAAGAATGATTATAACAACAGCTTCAACAAAAAACAAGTTTCTCAACATTGAACGTTTCGGCCTCAAAACCGTTCTCGAGCCACCATAAAAAATGGAACCCATAAATACATAACTAAAAAACCAGATCGACGTTGATCTGACTTTTTAAAATTTTTTAGTAATGTGTTTATGTTTTCATTGCCCGAAACGTTCCGTGTTTGATATTTTGTTCTTTGTTATATATTAATTTTTGTTTATAATTTTTTTTTACAGTCCACAGTTTCTAGCAGTTTAGTACCACTTTGACTTACTTCCGGTGATGAAATTGTATGTATTTTGGAATGATATGGAATTATTTCATCAGCCATCACTCTCCTGACTTGTGGGAGGTTCTTACTATTCCCACGACAAAGGAAGTTGACAAGGATGGCAAATTGACGGCTCGGGTCTTGTCAGATGTTGATGTTGATAACATTCATTGATATAAACACAAATAAACAAATATCGTAGTTGTTATCAATCGGCTCAAAACGATTTTGACTTATTCCCATATTTTCTCTTTTGCTTCTTTCCTTTCCAACTACCCTCCTCATTGTTTCTCTTGGTCTTCCTCTTGCAATCACAATTTTTCTTTAGACAGAAACACGACTGTTGCCGACCAAATTACTCATCTTACACGAAAGTAAGGCCAGATTAGAGAATGCGAGTAAAGAGCCTTTTCCAAGGACTCAACTTAGCGCCGCTCGCAGCGGGACTCAAACCATTGACCTATAGGTCAAACGGTAAGGTTGATACCAATAGAACACACATCCGCAAAGAAAAAAAAGCGTTTGAGACGACGTGTTCATATTTGCAGCTAGATATGTCTGAAAACCCAATTTATCATGGGCTCATTGTTGTATTGAAATACTCAAACCAACGCAAAATA
>NC_088369.1:27289493-27314493 GCF_034508935.2 Berghia stephanieae | reverse complement strand
CGGGATCCCACTAATGTCAGCACACTCAAATGCTTACATTATATTAAACAACAAATTCAAATACAATACATAACAGAGAGATGATTTGCAAGGAAAAAGAAGCATCTCCAAAAACTATTAATATACATTTGCTTGTCTCTTCCCCCCCCCCCCCCCCCCCCCCCGCTTCCCCAGCCAAGGACTCTGGTCAGGTAAAGGACAACACCAAGTAATCTCATTCTAATTCTAAGGCAAAAACAGAAAGCACGTTGGAAAACACACACACACACACACAAACACAAACACACACACACACAAACAAACACACACACACACACACACACATATATATATGTATATATATGTGTGTGTGTGTGTTTGTTTTATATTTATATGTATATATATATATATATATATATATATATATATATATATATATATAATATATATATATGTGTATGTATATAAGAGAAACGCAACAAATGTGTGATGTTGGGATGGTGTTACGATATGGCTTTGTATCATAATCAATATGTCCTCCTGTTTACTAGATATACATATCATATCATCCCTCAGAGCCTGTGGAATCGGAGCTTATCCCGGTTTCTATATTGTGAAACTGACAATAGCATTTGCTTGCTTTCCGTCGAATAGAACGCTAGTCTATCGCAAAGTACTTTCCGCCTGTTCTAACAGAACCAGCTACAATCACTGTTGGGTGGACAGAGTAGGGTAAAAAAAACAAAATCTCGACTGCACCCGGGATCGATTTTGGTCCTTTGCGTGTGAAGCGAGTGCTTTAGCACCTGGGCAATCGGGACCCCCTCCTGTGACAGAAATGTTATCTATTTGACAAGTACGTAAATTTCTCTCATAAAAAAAAACAACAAAAAAACTTGAGCTTTTATATAGCGCAATATCCACTAAACGTACTCAAAGCGATTTACAAGGCGTCCCTGGCCAACAGCAACACTTAACATGTAGGACGAGACATGACGCCTGTTAGGCGATATTACAAATTTTTGGGACAGAGACAACGCTGTTAACGGCCAGGTACTCATTTTACACCTGAGTACGGTGAGAGAATGTGAGTAAAGAGCCTTCTCCAAGGACTCAACTATGCGCCGCGCGAGGCTCGAACCCAGGACCTTCCGATCCGAAAACGAGTGTCATACCACTAGACCACATAGCCGCACTCATAACTGTTATTTTGAGCAATGTACTCATGTCCTCAAGGCGCTCTTCTAGGGATCCCAAGCATGCAAGACACTACACGACGCGTTTAAGGGTATAATATGTGTCCGTGAATGACATAATCAGTCAGAAGGTGAAAATTCTGGATTTGCATTTTCTGAAAGAATATGCTTCCCAGAGCATTTAATCTTTATTTGAAGTAAATCGGGTAATTTTTCATGACGTTATGGTCAGATGTATAGAAAAGGTATCCAGCAACTTTTCTCGAATTTCATAATTTTTCAACTTGACTAGCTGTACAAAATATTTAGAAATGAAATTAAGCTTTGATATTTCCCGAAGATGTACAAAAAAGGGTTGATTTAATCATTTATGACAAGAACTCATTTTTGATAAAGATTGACCTTCTAACTAAACTTGGCAATATCTCAATCCAAACATTTTCACCATCCGACTGATTTTGTCATTCACTGTAGTATATAGCTATTTCTGAAAAAATGTTGCCCTCCATGTACTCATTTTATACGTTAGTGCCGCGAAGGAATAAGAGTAAAGAGAATTTTTCAAGACTTTTATCTTTGTGCCGCTATAGCGGGACTCTAACCAACGACCTACAAGTTTAAATTTGAGTGTATACAACAGGACCACACAACCGCATTATATTTATTTTTTCATGCATCAGTTTATCTATAACTGTATTTATTTATTGATTGATTTAAAAATGTATATATCTGTGCGGCTATGTGGTCTTGTGGTATGACACTCGCTTTCGGATCGGAAGTTCCTGGGTTCGAGCCTCGCTCGGCGCATAGTTGAGTCCTTGGAAAAGGCTCTTTACTCACATTCTCTCACCGTACTCAGGTGTAAAACGAGTACCTGGCCGTTAACAGCGTGTCTCTGTCCGAAAAAATTATAATATCGCCTAACAGGCGTCATGTCCCGTCCTACAAGTTAAGTGTTGCTGTTGGCCGGGGACCCCTTGTAAATCGCTTTGAGTACGTTCAGTGGATATTGCTCTATATAAAAGCTCAAGCTTTTTTTAAATTAACTTGTTTACATTGGGTGCATCATGACAACGTTTAGTCATTGTATCCTACACGCTGAGTACGTACATAAATGACAACCCAGAGCCCCAGAATCAGTCATGCACAAACAAGTGAAGCGTTATCTACAAAAACACATTGTATGGGAAATAAAACAGATCCAGCTAATAAAGGTAAAAGGGAGTTACGGGGGGGGGGGGGGGGGGGGGGGGGGGGGGGGGGGGTAAGTCCTGGTAAAAGCTTCATGACTATACATGATCTCTTACGTCACTGAGTACAACTACATACTACTCACCATCGCCATTCAAACAATTCCTCGCTGGTCTCCCTTATCTCAGTGCAAACTTGTTATCACGCCAATGAAGATAATATCATTTTCGACAACAAATGTGACGCATCGCCTCTAAATGGTATTATATATAGGGGTGTATGTATCACGTAGAAAAGTTACTTGAAAATTGAAATGATTATAAAATAATATGAATTGTTAGTATTTCGCTCTTTAAATAATAATATTATTATATTTCAAAAAAAAAAAAAGAAACAAAACAAAAAAAAAAAAAAAAACATAAAGAAAGAAACAACGACACATAAACAAACAACAAACCAAAAACAAAATAAACAAAAATCTATTTAAAAAAAAACCCCAAACAAACCCCAAACCAAACAAAACTTAAACAACCGAACAATAAACAAAACAAAACAAAACAAAGCAACAACAAACAAACAAAAATCAACAACAATAACAATAAGAACAACAACTTCGCTCAGGTCTAACACTGTTGGCTACAAATGCCATCTTTTACCATCTAACTCTACTGATATATATATAATATATATATATATATATATATATATATATATATATATATATATATATATATATATATATATATATATATATATTAACACCGATTTGGAATAACGGGTCACACAATTGAGAGAGAGAGAGAGAGAGAGAGAGAGAGAGAGAGAGAGAGAGAGAGAGAGTGAGAGAGAATGAAAATGGGTGAGTAATTCGGAAAACCCCAAATTAGCCACCACGACCTGTTACTTGTTCCCGCCAGATGACGACGGCCCATCAGAGCGACAAACAGACGGACAAGCAGGCAGATCGACAGACAGTGTGGTGTGAGCCAGGTCCCTTGCTAGTTATATCATAGTTAACAGGATGAGCAATAAAATTTTGGGGAAACCCCTCACACCCATCTTTTGCCTGCCAAGAACAGCAACTCCATCGCCTATCATTCACAAATATCATGTAACAACGATTTTAAATTACGGATCACGGCTATGAAAAACGTTGTTTTTTTTATTTTATCCACGCTGTCAGCCTCCCGGGCATCAAATTATCTTACATGACTCTTCCCATGAAAAAGGACGGATTTGTAACATGAGTAATGAATATCTTGAAACTGAAGATGCTGCTTTGTTTGTAAGAAGAAGAGACATTCATGAGGAGATTGGGGTCAAGTAAACACACACACACACACACACACATACACACACACTATCTCTCTCTCTCTCTCTCTCTCTCTCTCTCTCTCTCGCTCTCTCTCTCACACACACTCCTTATCCTTTGCTCTACTCCTCCAGGGTCTTTTAAATATTCATGAACTGACCTGCGCCCACCTCTGATCTATTGATGAGTAAAAAGTGGAGGAGGGGATAGTGGATGGTTTTGGCATGAGTCATCTATGACTAAGTCTAAGGTTAACCATTACATACAGAGAATCCGTCATATTACGTCATTGACATTTTGCACATCATCATCATGGCGACAGTCGGGCTGTTAGTTAGAACTTCTTATGCCAACTGATACCGTTTTGTCATTATCGAAAGAAAGAGAAGAAAAAAAAAAGATGTTGGGAGCTGACACTCTGTGGTGCAAGATAATAGAAGTTTGAAAAAGTGTGTATTGTTTGTTTCTATTTCGCGATTGTGACGCTTTTGGGTCATTTCGGTGACAGAATGGAGAATGTGTGCCAGACGAAGCAGAAAGAAAAATTCACGGAAATACTCCTAACAATAACCCCCACCCCCAAAAGGAAATAAAATAAACAAACAAACAAAAAATTAAAGAAAAAAACCCCAACCCTCCCCCCCCCCCCCCAAAAAAAAAAAACAAACAAAAACAACAACACAAAAAAAAAAACAAAAAAAAAAAAAAACAAAAAAAAAACAAAAAAAAAAAAAACAACAAAACAAAACAAAAACAAAACCCTCCTCCCCCCTCCCCCCTCCCAAAGGGTCTTCCTCAGCTGGGAATCGAACCGCCCCAAGAAGGCTTCATAAAGTGTCCATAACCCGGCCTTGTCACTCGGATATCTCACCCCAATGAATGGAAAACAAAAGTCGTGACATCCCTCTTCCTCTCTTTCGGTTCAAAACTCCATCGGAAGTGTGTAATCAGTCCGCCAGAGGGACCAACGACGAGTAGGTATCATATTGAATCAGAAAAGCGACATAACTATTTCAGTATTAGGATGGATAGGCAGATTCTTAGGCTTATGGAGCATCAAAGATCGAGGATGGATTATTTATGTATGACCAATTTTCAATTACCAGTATTCTATGATGGCATGTTTCGATTTTACATTGCCGTATTGATACCTTTTTCCTGACATTCAAAGTTGTGTAAAACTGTCTGTGAATGATACAGTGCAAGCTATATATGAGATTCTGTAATTATAAACTATTGTTTAAGTCATTTAAAGGAAATCCCTATTAAGCCTTTAGTAAGATAAGATAAGATAAGATAAGATAAGATATTGGCGACCAGCACCTAGGCTAGAAAATAAGATGCCATCATTCCGAAACCAGAAGATCAGTTGCAGAAAGTATGCATCCAGTCCTCCGAAGGACTGATTTCACACTTCTAATGAGATTGGAACCATCACACCTGTTCCCCATTGCCAGGAAGGGTATATAAATCACGAAGCATTAATGTAGACCAGAATGTTTCCAAATCTGGACAACGTCTAGGCGTACCGATAATTTCAACGGCTTCGTGATGCTCGGTGTTCTTTACAATTAATTGTTTTACAATTGGTCCCTGACCAACAGCAACACCTAACATGTAGTTACATTTTTTCCCGGACAGAAACAACTCTGTTCACGAACAGGTACTCATTTTAGACCTGAGTACGGTGAGAGAATGTGAATAAATAAAACCAAGACACATAGTGATTTTAACAGATGCTAAGAAAATTATGGAGGATATAATGATGTCCTTTGCGGATGATATAGACGCCTTGGTGGAAGACCTCATGAAGCTCAGCAAGTTTACCAACATTGTACTGCAGTGGATTCCAGGACACTGTGGGATACTTGGAAATCAGATCGCTGACCAACTGGCAAAGGCAGGCAGTCGCATGCAGCAACCCTCCCCAACGTACTCAACAGGAGAAATTAACAAAATGGCCAAATTTATCCAGTCTCAGAGATGGAGAGAGAAGCACCCAGAATACAACATGAATGACCCAATCAAGGTGCTCGACAGAAAGGAACAGGTCATCATCTTCAGACTGAGAACTGGACACAACCAGTTAAAGGAACATATGTGGAGGATGTCCAGAGCAGGTGCCTCTGGACAATGTGATTGCGGACTTGAAAATGAAAATGGACATCATGTCCTAATGGAATGTCCAAGGTACAACCAGTTGAGAAGGAACTTCTGGCCTGACCCAACCCCATACTCAAAGAAGCTGTACGGCAGTGAGGACGACCTCAGGACCACTGTGGGCTTCATTCACCAGACCGGACTGACCATGTGACGTGACGGGAACGAAGAAGAAGAAGAGAATAAAGAGCCTTTTCCAAGGACTCAACTATGCGCCGAGCGAGGCGCGAACTCAGGACCTTCCGATCCAAAAGCGAGTGTCACACCACTTGACCACATAGCAGCACAAATAAGTCCATTTCATGGAGTACAGATCGTCTGTACATTAACCTAGCTGCAACATATGTTATTGCTTACAAAAAGAACTCATTTAGACTCAGGTGTGAATGAGTTCTTGGCTACAGGCAGTGACGGATATTGTAAGAGTGTTGGTACTAAAAGAACACCAAACAGGCGTCTCGTATTGTATGAAATAGAACTATGGTTCCATATGGCCTGCCGGGGGAATAAATGAAATATTGAGAAGCGTGTTTAGATCATAATTTGCGTTCATTATCACTCACATTCAGTAACAATCACCTAGACTGATAACAATCTAACAAGACCAAAAAATGACCCCCCCCCCCAAAAAAAAAAAGAATAAATAAAATAGATAAAATAAAACAAAACATAAAAACCAAGCAGGACAAAACCACACATACCCCGCACCCCCCCCCCCCCCCCCAAATAACAAAAAAAAAAAAAAAAAAGAAAAGAAAAAAAGAACAAAAACATGACAAAAGAAAAAAAAACCCTAAAAACCCCCAAACAAAACAACAAACAACATCATATATAAATAAGGAAATAAACCTAAAAAACAAACATACGAAAAACAAAAAAAAAACAAAAGAAAACAACCCCCCCCCCAAAAAAAAAATCCCAAACAAACAAACAAACAAACAAATAACAAACAAACAAACAAAAAGAAAATCAACTCCCCCCGCCCCCCTTCAGAAAAAATTAAAGAAAGAGTTAAAGCAAAAACCGAAGCGAAAAAAATAATAATAAAAACTGAATGGTTTAATCTATGAAAATTCATTTTTAGCAATAAAACGGTTCTTGAAATTGTTCCAACACAATATTATGCACAAAATTTTTGTGAATGGTTTTAAGTTCGTGTTATAAAAATTCAATTAAAGTACATATAGTCTAGCCTAGATATATCTTTAACCCCCCCCCCCCCTAAATTATCTACTCTTTATCGTGTTATCGATAGGTAGTCATGAATGGATGGGTAATGTAATTCTCACATGGATGTAACCACACGATATCAAGCGATATTGTGTGATCTCTGACACAGGCCAATTATAGAAACAATTATCACAAACATCAAACACACCGCCTTTTAAAATTTATTTTTAACAAGAGTTCCAACTTCATCAAATTCATCCCGACAGTTAGTGCAGAGGTCTTTTTTCCCCCCTATCTGTCTCGATTTTTCGTGAAGTTATCTTTAAAAAACAAACATTTTTCTGTTGTTGCTAAAGAAGGGTTTTGAGCCCGAATCCTTCCGTGTTAGTAATTTGTTCTTTTCTGAAGTTGTCTATTACAATAATGTTAAATCTACATTCGATTTAAAACTAGACGTGTACACGCTGGGTTCAATACATCCTGCATAAATTTTCTCCCCGATATGGAAAAAAAGTGTGATGTCAAAAAACCGGTTCCAATCTCACTGGAAGTGTAAAACCACTCTTCCGATGGACTGAATACACACTTTGTGTAAATAATCTTCTGGTTTCAGAGTGATGATATCTTATTTTCTAGTCTGGTCGTCAATAATGATCGTTCATCCTCGCTCTTTTTCGTCCCGTAATTGGCTTCAACAGTTATGGCGTCACTTCACTCGTATTGACGCATACTAACTTAGTAACTGGCTTTAAACAAATGGAACAATTGCGGACGCCCTTATGAAATATGTCTCCGACGAGCATAAAAGTGTATTCGGAGGAGAAAAATATGATAAATATTATCGTGTTTTGACTTTTATACATTATGATCACATGACATATAAAAAGTTCTAGCCAGCATGAAGAATAAAAAGTACCAATTTTCTTTGTTTAGAACCATGCTGCTCGCCGTTGCTGGGCGACGTGACATCAGACTATTGAATCCAATGCTTAGAATCTGCGTATACATCTAAATAGTTATGCCACCTTATGTTTCAATACGTACCTATTCATCATAACAGTCCTCCGAAGGACTGGTTACATGCACATTTCTAAGGATTTTGGAACCGGAAAAGTAGAAGGTTTTCCGCCATGACTTTCCCTTCCTATTTCAAAAGTTCTTGGAAAAAAACCCAATAACAATAACAAACCCCCCCCCCCCCCAAAAAAAAAAAAAAAAAAAAAAACAAACAAAAAAAAAACAAAAAAAAACAAAAAAAAAAAAAAAAAAACAACCCCAAGAACAACAACAACAACAAAAAAACAAAACAAAAAACAAAAAAACAAAAACAAATAAAAAACAACAACAAAAAAACCCAACAAAACAACAAACAATACAAAATTAAACAAAAGGCTTATTAATAACTAGTGGGCCTTCCAAACTTTACATCCGTCTTGGATAAGACGTGAAAGAAATAAATATCTATGTATCTCACCACCTAAAAACTATAAAACTATATGTCGGATTGTTTTTGCGGAAGCTGAAATTCAATTTTAAAGAAAAATGAAACAAAACAAAAAACAAAACAAAACAAAAACCAGAAAAAAAATGAAACAAACACACACACGTAAACAACACACACACACATACACACATACATACACACACATACACACAAAAACCTCAACAACTGATACTGTCCCTCGATTTCCAGGACCTTAGACAGGGGATACGAACCTCTATCAAGATGTTTCGGCCTTTGACCTTCGACAAGCGATAGACAAAACAAGTAGTATAATATATTAACGGTGCTAGTTGAGAACAGCCGCTGGCTCCCCCTGCGGAGCCTGTAAGGCGATATTACAACATTTTTTACGGACCGAGACAACGCTGTTAACGCCGCCCGGCTACCCATTTTACACCCGAGCACAGTGAGGGAATGTGAGTAAAAAGCCTTTATCAAAGACTCAACAACGCACCGCTCAGAGCGGGAGTCGAACCCTGGACTTTCCGATCAGAAGGCGAGTGTCATATCACTACACCACACAGAGCTAAACACATCGCAGCCTGCACCTGATTACCTAACAAGGCTCGGTGACATGCTTGACTAGTCTATTGACGTCATTACAAAGGTAGGTCCTTGACATTTTTTCACCTGTGGCCAAATGTAGATCAGGACACCATAATAATCGGTTTTAATCTTGTCCCTATCCCCTAATGTCGGTTGTTTATGATTGATCTTCTATTTTGACTCATTCATTCAACGGTTCTATATAATATTTCTATTCGCCTACTAAATTAGTCATCATCGCTTGTCTGGTTGACTCAAATATCTTTAATAAACATTCATTACACGTGAACACAACAGTTGTCGCCCTTTATTTCAGCCTTAAAACTCTTGATGAGACCACTCTTGTAATTTTAACAAATTTATGCAATTTCTTTTTTAGCTTTTGAGCTTTTATATAGCGCAATATCCACTAAACGTGCTCAAAGCGCTTTACAAGGGGTCCCTGGCCAACAGCAACACTTAACATATAGGACATGACATGACGCCTGTTAGGTGTTATTACATTTTTTCGGACAGAGACAACGCGGTATAAGGCCAGGTACTCATTTTACACCTGAGTACGATGAGGAAATGTGAGTAAAGAGTCCTTTCCAAGGACTCAACTATGCACCGAGCTAGGCTCGAACCCAAGACCTTCCGATCCGAAAGCGAGTGTCATACCACAAGACCACATAGCCGCACAATAGCCAAATACCGGAGCATACTCAATGTCTCAATCGTTTCTATGTTACATGTTTGTGTTGAGAATATTGGCTATTAAGTTTAAAAGCTGGTCAATTAACTTCGTGGCGTTTGTGTGTGTTGAACCCGTGACCTCAAGAAGTCGGGGAGAGAAGGCTCTAGTTAGACTAAGGTTTGAAGCGACTTTTTGGGGGGTTGTGGATAGCTCATACGGTAGAGTCACGATCTCCCCGTCCAGGCGGAGTTGTCGTCCCAGTAAGGTCGCGGGTTCGAGCCTCCATCGGCGCCGCGAAGTTTTTATTCTCCGTTGTCTTCTGGCACTTTCCTACTCACTTCATTTCTTGTCATTATCAACATAAGTGACTGCTCCAATCACTTCTCTGAATTTACCCTTTTGGACCGTTTGGGCACTTCTTCTTCTTCTTCTTCTTCTTCTTCTTCTTCTTCTTCTTCTTCTTCTTCTTCTTCTTCTTCTTCCAGTGTCATCTCATGGGTTGAGGTCGACTTGAAATGACACGCCAATCTTCCCTTTTGATGGCTTGCTGACTGCATTCGGCTGCCGACAATCCTGTCCATGTCCTCACATCATCTATCCAAGTTCTTGCTGGCCTGCCTCTTCCTCTTTTCCCCTCAACTCTACCCTCAAGAATGTCCTTGTTGACAGTTTGATGGCGTCTTAGGTGTCCAAAATACCTTAGTTTTCTTGTTTTTATTACTTTCATTAGGGTCGGTCTGATATCAAGGATGTCACAGACTTCTTGATTTGTTTTCTTTTCTTTCCAACTGATTTTTCCAAGGCGACGGAAAGTCCACATTTCAAAGGCCTCAATTCTTTTCTCTATTTGTTTGTTCAAGGTCCATGTTTCTGAGCCGTAGAGAAGTGCTGAGTGGACATAACATTTGGGCACAGATTATATATATTAACCCCAACAAAACTGAACCAAGCTAACTGCCTTTAATTCCACCCCCATGCAATTCAGACGACAGATGAAAATCCTCGTTTTATCAATTTTAGAATTCTGCTGACATTTTTGGTGTGTTTGATTGAGATAAATGGGATCTTTGCTGGCATCTCACCGGCTGACAGATTGACACCCATAATTAAAAGGATTTTTTCCCCGCCTTTCTCCCTCACCCTGGTGATGTGACTCCATCGTGTCGTGGGTGGCTGGAGAAGTAGGTGAGTGGGTGAGTGTGGGTGGCAGGGTTGCCTGTTAGGGGCGTTTTTAATGCCAAATTTCAGAAATATTACTTTTTTTTTCTTTCTCTTCTCGGAAGTTGCTTGACATCGGCTTGCACTTATTTGTAGGTCTGAAGACCCAATTCCCCATGGCCTCATTGTTGTAAAATGGAAATATTTTTTAAAATGACGTCAAATATTGCCCGTTACAATAATAGTGCATGTGCCAGTGGGCGAAACCCTCCCCCCCCCCCCCCCCCGGGGGGAGTTTTCGCCACATGGTTTTTCTGAAACAGCAATATATCTTGAGTATTAATCCGGGTGTTACCGTTTTTTCAAGTGTCATTTACGAGAGTTATGGCCCTTGAAAGGTCATTAGGTGCAATTTTTTGTGAAATCGTTTTTGTGCATAAAATGGTTGTTTATCACCTTAAAATTGTTTCACATACAATCAATAATGGAATTTTATTGTAATTTCTCATTTTTTGCCTCATATCATAAAATATTTTACAAAGCTATATAGGGTTTTTAAATCTTTGATAGCCATTTTCTCTATAATATGAAAAAATATATATTACAGTGTACTTGTTTCCCTTCAGGATAAATAAACAAGAGGGATTTTGCACTAGGACAATTCAGGCATGCTTCAGGGACATATAACACAAATTAATCCGGGTGTTACAGTTTTTTCAAGTATCATTTACAGGAGTTATGGCCCTTGAAAGGTCATCGGGTGCAATTTTTCGTGAACTCATTTTTGTGCATAAAATGATTGTTTATCACCCTAAAATTGCTTCAAATGCAATAAATAGTGGAATTTTATTGTCATTTCTCATTTTTTGCCTCATATCATAAAATATTTTACAAAGCTATATAGGGTTTTTAAATCTTTGATAGCCATTTTCTCTATAATATGAAAAAAATATATATTACAGTGTATTTGCTTCCTTTCAGTGATAAATAAACAAGAGGAATTTTGTACTAGCGCAATTCAGGCATGTGGGTGTTCTGTAGGATGAAGTTGAATTCAGACGGTGAACGTTTCCCTGGCTGGAAAGGTTGGCTTTCATCAACAACTCCAAACCCCCAAAATGAAAATGAAACCAACATGCCTTCAATTGTTGAATATATGCCTGTCATCAATGCTCCCATAACTGAAGCAGCTACAGTACAGAAGGTGCTACAACTATCTTTGGAGGCAACACAAGAGCTTGGTCATCCATATACATTTGTAACATTTGACCTTGCTGTAGCAAAGAAAGCTTACGATATTGTCTGGCAAAACCCACAGCTTTACAAAACAGTCATTATTCACCTGGGTGTCTTTCACACCATAATGTCATATCTTGGTGCCCTGGGAAAGCTCCAAAGTGGATCTGGTTTTGAAGAAATTGTGACTGAAGCAGGGCTATGTGCACATGGTTCTATGGATAGGGTTATGAGTGGAAAGAACTACAACAGGGCTATACGAGTGCATGTGTGTGTTTTGGAGGCTCTAGAGAGGCTTCTGCTTGCAAAATTTGAGCAGGACACGGATTCAAAACTCAGTAAAGACCTCATGTCTTACATAAAGGAATTCACCGAAGGAATTTCAAGCCATACAGCTAATAAAATTCTCCAGTCAACTGTGTATGCTGAGTTATTTTCCCAGTATGAAGCCTTCAAAGAGAGTGTCCGCTCAGGAAAGTACGGAAAAACTGCACAATACTGGATCCAATACATGGACAGAGTTTGGCTTCTCCTCCAGTTTCTGCGAGCTACAAAGACAAACAACTTTCTTCTTCATATATCTTGTTTAAAAGAACTGTGCCCACTGCTTTTTACCATGAATCACCACAATTATGCCAAGTATCTCAGTGTATATTTTGTGTCACTAGCCAACCTGATTTATTCCCACCCAGGGGCAGAAGAAATGTTACAAGATAATGGATTTAATGTCTCCAGATCAAGGACGCCTGCTGGAAGAATAGCAGTTGATATGACCATTGAACAAACAATAAACAAACATGCAAAGACAAAAGGAGGTATTGTTGGGTTCAGCAAGAGTCTTCCAAGCTATTACCGTTGGAGTGTAACAAGACACAATCGAGCAGAATATGTATCAGCAACCCAAAGAATGATCAGCAACAACAACTGTATGGATATAGACACCCACAAAGAATTGAGCCTTGCAGAAAAAAGACAAAGTGAAAAGCGAGTGCAAAAGATCCTCCAGGCATTTTCTAGGGCCATAAGCGAGTTCGGATGTCATATGTCGTTTGGCATATAAAAAATTATAGAAAATTGGTATTTTGCATTTTGTACTTATTTCATTTTCTATATATATTAATTTGTTCTTTCTTTCTTCCTTTATTATTATTATTTTTTTTAGATGCAGAGGTCGGTGGTTGAGAGGGTATTATTATGTATTCGTCTGAACACATTTAATTACCCGTTAACTTGGACAAGTAATATATAGGGAATGAGATTAGCGGAAGAGTAGCGTCCCTTGATTGGACGTCACCCATAGTCTGTGACGTCACAGGCGGAAAAGATATTAGAGAGAGAACGTCATGTTGGTTGTGCGCATGCGTCTCTCGTCCTCGCTTATTATTGGGACAAAATAAATAAATGAATAATACATGAATAAATGAATAGATAAATGAAGAAATGTTACTTAGATAAATAAATAAATAATATATATAGATAAATTATTTAGTTAAAATTAACAAATAAATAAATATGAAGTGCATTGAGCATAGTGAATTCTTTAAATACGAAATATAATTATGAGCATTTCAAAATAAAAATTGGCGACACCTCCACGTACTAATAGAAATTAGATCAATATTAAGATTTTAAATATATTTTATTGCATACGTCCATTTTTTAAAAGATCGTATTATATCTCAAATCGCCTTTATGTTAGGGCAGCAGCCTCTTATGGTTCACACTATTATGTCATGACGACCGACCCAATTAGCAAAGGCCGGTCCGCATTCGTGCACCGTCGCGAAGCCGCCTGGTAGTTAGACCCCACCGATGTAACGGACTTGCCGTGGATCTTTACCATGCAGTGGTGAGGGGGCTTGAGCCACACGGGAGGGCAAAGGTGTAAATCTAGGTCGACCGTCACGAGACCATCCCGGGTATCGAGCCAACGAGCCACATGAGATGACTAAATTTGATCCAACCCAGTGCCCGAATAGCAGCCCTATCCCGGGCGCCACACTATTATCTTCATGTTAGGGTGAAATAGCTTTGTAAAAAAACTATAATATTACAGGGACTGTGTGTGTGTGTGTGTGTGTGTGTGTGTGTGTGTGTCAGTGTCAGTGTTTGTGTGTTTGCGGCTAAGTTGAGTCCTTGGAAAAAGCTCTTTACTCACATTCTCTCACCGTACTCAGGTGTAAAATGAGTACCTGGCCGTCAACAACATTGTCTCTGTCCGATAAATTGTAATATCGCCTAACAGGCGTCCTGTTTCGTTCTTTTTTTGTTCGTGTTGCTGTTGGTCATGGACCCTTTGTAAAGCACTTTGAGCACGTTTAGTGAATATTGCACTATATAAAAGCTCACTCAAGTTTGGTGGTGGTTTAGGGGGGGGGGGGGGGGGGGGGGTAGGGGGGGGGGAGGGGTGAGTGAGTGAGTGGGTGACTGGATAGATGTATACAATACTGTAAATAGCCCATGCCTAAAATGGACAGAACTGGATTGGATTATCAAACTAGATTATCGGCCATAACGGGATATTATTTTAAGTTACATTCTTGGTCATAAAGGTGTGTGTGTGTGTGTGTGTGTGTGTGTGTGTGTGTGTGGGTGGGGGGGGGGTGATCCCCTTCAAAGATAAAGGTAAAAGATAAGAGTTGTCTGGGCGGTGACTACAGTATCTCATGCTAATTGGATTCAATAGTCTGATGTCACGTCCGCCCAGTAACGAGTAGCTTGGTTCTAAACAAAGGAAATCGGTACTTTTTATTCTTCATGCTGGCTAGAACTTTTTCACATGTCATAATGTGATCAGAATGTGTAAAAGTCAAAACATGATCGGATTTATAATGTTTTTTTTTCTCCTCTGGATACACTTTTATGCTCGTCGGAGTAGTATTTCATAAGGGCGTCCGCCATTATTCCGATAGTTTAGAACCAGTTACTAAGTAACTATGCGTCATTACGAGGGAAGTGTCGTCACGACTGTTGAAGCCTAATTAAGGGAGAAAAAAAACAACAACCATAAACAAAACGACACTTCTATAGATAGAATGCGGTTGGCCAAGGAGTTCACAACATTGCCATCCGGAAGTATAACGGACCAACACACAAACTCTGTGTAACCATGAACTTTTATAGTCTGGTTAATACAGTTTAGTGAGAACAACTCACAAACGCGGATGGCAAAAACAATAACAAAGGCCTGGGTGACGTCATCTGCATACTATCTATATGAGCACTGATAAGGATTCACACTTCGTACTTTTGGATATTATCTTATTATTTTATTCTTATTATTTTCCAGCATAATATAACGAGTTTCATTGTTATAACTTTGATGCCAAACAAGTCCGAGTAAATAATTATTTATTATCTTAAAACGATAGGGATTCTCAGATCAGCATGACCTTAGAATACAATAGCCAATTGTAAGAACTCTGAAAATGCTAGCTGTAAAACCAGAACGAATTTTTAATAGAATGATGATGGCGATGATGATGATGATGATGATGATGATGATGATGATGATGATGATGATGATGATGATGATGATGATGGTGAGGACGACGATGATGATTATCATGATGGTGATGATAAAGAAGAGGATGATGATGATGATTATGGTAGTGATGTATACGGTGATAACGATGATGACGAGGATAATAATAATATATTTGATGACGATGATGATGATAATGATAATGATGATAATAACAATAACATTTTCCCCATGAGCATTAGTAGTGGTGGTAGTGGTGGTGGTGGTGGTGGTGGGTGGTAGTGGTGGTGGTGGTGGTGGTGGTAGTGGTGGTGGAGGTGGTGGTGGTGGTGGTGGTGGTGGTGGTAGTGGTAGTGGTAATAGTAGTAGCAGTCGTAGTAGTAGTAGTAGTAGTAGTAGTAGTAGTAGTAGTAGTAGTAGTAGTAGTAGTAGTAGTAGTAGTAGTAGCAGTAGTAGTAGTAGTAGTAGTAGTAGTTGTTGTAGTGGTAGTAGTGGTAGTAGTAGTAGTAGTAGTAGTAGTAGTAGTAGTAGTAGTAGTAGTAGTAGTAGTAGTAGTAATAGTAGTAGTAGTAGTAGTAGTAGTAGTAGTAGTAGTAGTAGTAGTAGTAGTAGTAGTAGTAGTAGTAGTAGTAGGAGTTTGTAAGACAAGAAGTAACGCCTGTTGGGCGATATTGCAATTTTCCCCCAGACATAGACGCGGTTAAAGGCCAGATACTCATTTTACACATAAGTACGGTGGGATAATGGAGAGTCTCTTCTAAGGACTCAACGATGCGCCGCTCAGAACGGGTCTCGAACCCTGGAACTTGCGGTCCGAAGGGGAGTGCCGTACCACTAGACCACATCGCCGCAATGAATCATATTTTACTCTCCTCGTCTTAATAATAATAATAATAATAATAATAATAATAATAATAATAATAATAATAATAATAATAATAATAATAATAATAATAATAATAATGATAATGATAATAATAATAGTAGTAATTAAAAATAATAAAAATAATATTAATAATAATAATAATAATAATAATAATAATAATAATAATAATAATAATAATAATAATAATAATAATAATAATAATACGAGCATGACTGTTTGTTTACATCATAACCTTGAGTGAGTCAAATTCTTCATGACCTTTGACATGGCGTATTAATCTTCATACCTCTCGTCGCCGACAGAGTAACACACATGGCCCCTCTCAATTCCCCCCTGGTTCGCCACAAGTACGACGGAACAGTTCAAACCATGCCAGGTTTATTATTCATTTTTATTTATATAATTTGTGACCAAACCTCTAAAAAAGGTAATATGTCGTGAATGAATCAGATGCTAAATACTTATGTTATGCGTTTAGGTAAAATACTAAAAAAAAACCGCCAGCCGGATATAACTTACCATTACACAAAACAATGTGTAACCTTAAACGTTTATAGATAGTATGCGCTTGGCTAAGAAGCTCATAACATTGCCATCCGGAAGTATAACGGACCAACACACAAAACTGTGTGTATTCATGAACATTTGTAGTCTGGTTAATACAGTTTAGTGAGCATTACTCATAAATCCGGATGGCAAAAAAAAAAAAAAACAATAACAAAGACCTAAGTGACGTCATCTTCGAACTATCTATAGTCTGATTGATGGATTTTAGTGAGAAGTAATTTTTAAAATGTCTGTCTTCAATCAATAACATAGAGGTGAGTGACGTCAACTTCGTTCCATCAATATCCAACTTTAGATTTAACAGTTATAATTTGAGTAAAAGTAAATGCCTTCATTTGAAACACTGAGCTTTGAGTTTGAGCTTTGTTATATAGCTCAATATCCACTAAAAGTGCTCAAAGAGCTTTACATGGTCCCTGGCCAACAACAACACTTAACATGTAGGACGTGACAAGATACCTGTTAGGCGATGTTACATTTTATTTTCGGGCAGAGACAACGCTGTTAACGAGAAGGTACTCATTTTACACCTAAGTACGGTTAGAGAATGTGAGTAAAGAGCCTTTTTCAAAAACTCAATTAAGTGCCTAGCGAGGCTCGAACCCAGAATATTCCGATCCGAAAGCGAGTGTCATACCACCTAGACCACCTAACCGCACAAAAAAAAATTGAGTTAGGTCCCTTAACATCCATGACACTTGAATTTCCTAAGTCTGATACGTTTGATTTTTAACTCAATGTTTTCATTTAGTTTATTCTGGGTTGATACCAGATTGACAGGGTGGGTCACATGAGCTGTGCTTTTTTTTTTTTTTTTTCCAATTTTGTTTTGTTTTGAGACAATCCCTAATTTTCTTGTAATCATTTTACTCTCAACCAGTCTGGCATTATCTATCTCTGTATCTGCTCGTCTTGTCTAGCCTTGTGAAATTCTGCGTCTCTATTTCTATTGGCTGACAGGCAGTAGTGACGTAACGGGTGTCTGCAGATAATTTGATTTTAGGTACAATTGGTGGTCTCCACGCGTGGTTTGTGGTTTGACCTTTTGTTGATAACGT
The DNA here is from genome assembly GCF_034508935.2 of Berghia stephanieae. Taxonomy (NCBI): domain Eukaryota; kingdom Metazoa; phylum Mollusca; class Gastropoda; order Nudibranchia; family Aeolidiidae; genus Berghia; species Berghia stephanieae. Next base: position 27,296,370 of record NC_088369.1, on the reverse strand, counting down.
AAATAAAAAAAAGCAAAACTAAAGAAAGAAAAACAAACAAACAAAAACAAAACCAACAAAAAACAAAACACAAAAAACAAAACAAAAACAAACCAAAAAAAAAAAACAACAAAAAATAAACAAACAACAAATCGAAGACTAACATCAAAAGAAAGCAAAAATTAAAGAAAAAAACAAAACAACAAATAAACCAATTAAGACAAAAAGCAAAACAAAAGCAAACCCCAATCAAAAAACAAAACAAAGAAAAACAAAACAATACGAAAATCAAAACAACACAAAGCATACAGACACACACACACACACACACACACACAAAAAAACAACAAACAAAGCAAACAAACACATCCTCCCCCCCCCCCCAATAAATCCAAACAAACCAAAAAAAAAAAAAAAACAAAACAAAAAAAACAAAAAAAAAAACAAAAAAAAAAAACAACAAAAAACAAATAACAAAAAGAAAAGAAAGCAAAACAAAAGAAAAGCAAACATAACCAAACATAATCAATGCAAATCACACAGACACACACAAAACCCAAAATAAACATTATATAGATAGTATGCGCTTGGCAAAGAAGCTCACAACATTGTCATCCGGAACACAAAACTATATTTTACCTTAAACGTTTATAGATAGTATGCGCTTGGCTAAGAAGCTCATAACATTGCCATCCGGAAGTATAACGGACCAACACACAAAACTGTGTGTATCCACGAACGTTTATAGTCAGGTTAATATAGTTCAGTGAGCATTACTCATAAACGCGGATGGCAAAAAACAATAACAAAGACATGAGTGACGTCATCTTCGAACTATCTATACTCTGGTTAAAACCGTTTAGTGAGAATTACTCATAAACGTGGATGGCAAAAAAAACACCAACAAAACAACGTGAACCAAGACGTGAGTGACGTCAACTTCGTTCTATCTATAAAAACAATAACAATGATCAGATAGTGGTCGGTTTCATTCACGTTATTGTTTATAAAAACAAAAAACAAAAACAAATAACAAAACTATGTTTGTCCGAGCACGTGTGAAGGTGTGTCACAAATTCCATGTTTTAATTGGTCAAACATCTCCTGGTTAATTGTAGGATTGCAAACTGATTTATGTCGCAGTCAAATCAAGTCGACCAGATTTAATCGTCACGTTGAACTCTTTATTCTTCAAGCTGGTTCGAATTTTTCCAAACATCATGCGATCAGAATATATTTCTAATGTCATAACATGTCAAATTTTGTAAAGATAATCTCCTCTGGATACACGTTTATGTTCGTCGGAGAAGTACCTCATAAGCGCGGTGATGGGGATTTTGGCGGCAGCCAATTTTGTCGATCGCTTGGAACCAATTACTGTGCGTCGTTAAGAGGGAGTGACGTCAGACTTTCCAACCCCATTAACAACTTCTGTTCGAATAAAATAATTACATGACATATGTTCACATAAATACATAATACAATAATATTATATGATGTCATTTGAGAGTTTGATTCATCATTGAACATTCTTTGTGATTAGTCATCAAAACAATCATACGTATTTAGAATTAGATATTGTGGACGATAAGACCAGTCCGATGAACCCCTCACCCTCCCCCGTTTTACTGATCTCCGAAAAAACATAAATTATTGTTACCCACAGTCACAAACATGTATAGATAGAATGAAGTTGACATCACTCGGGTCTTTGTTATTGATTTTTGTCATCCACGTTTATGAGTAATTCTCACTTAACTGTATTAACCAGACTATAAAAATAAAAGTTCATGGTTAAACATAGTTTTGTGTGTTGGTCCATTATACTTCCGGATGGCAATGTTGTGAGCTTCTTAGCCGAGCGCATACATGTTTCGACAGCCATTTTAGTGATTAGTTTTCACAAACTTATGTCAGACTACAAGCGTTTAAGGCTCTTAATAGTTTGTGTGCTGGTACGTTATATCCGGCTGATGGCTGTTGCAAGTATTTTATCTAAACGCATAGCGTAATTTGTGTCGGTTTTATTGCCGATTTCATTGCATGCCTGTTACCCGAGTCGGCCCCACATATCTTTGGTATTGCTAAAAATGTTAACACATGCTGTTGACCTCTCGAGGTTCCAGCTTTGAGAGCTTTTGGAAAGATAAGGGTCATCTAAATCAATCGACTTTTGAATGACGAGTTGTTCTTAACAACGCCACTACCGCATTATCTCATTCATCTGTAGTGTTTCATTCATCCTGTTTTGTTGATAAAGGGGAAACCCGAAACGTCCATTGTATCTGTTTTCGTATATTAAATTGAAGCTTACATTCAATCACACATTGTTATTTATGTATTCGAGCTTCGAGCAGCAAAAATTTACATTACATGAATAATTAGTCAAACGCGAATTCATTTCTTATACTGTAAAATGTTTCTGTTTATCTGAGTCCGATGCCATGGATTACAAGTTGATTGAAGTACCGTAATTATAAATTTGTGACATGACAGTGACAGTTGGAATATTATTAGAACAAAAATGAGTATAACTGATTCAAAGAAGAAAAAATATAGAACAAAATACACAACTCGTAACGTTTAGGGCACAAAAACCCCTCATCACTCACTGAAGAAGGGTCTTGAATTCGGAGCTTTATTTGTTAAGGATTTTGCTCATTAAAAAAAACAACTTTTCTTGAAAAACAAACAAACAAAACACAAACAAACTCGCAATCCTGGTACTTCGTGAAGTCCCAGGTTTGAGAGTATTTGACCATTGTTAGGCTATACGTTAACGAAGGCAACGTGCAATTTAATGTCAACCTCATTCAATCCATTTGCGTATTACTTCCTGATATTCACGGCGCTCCCACCAGGATGTTTAATATTGAAATTCGATTTCAGCAAAGGGTTGCACAATTGACAATAAATAGACGTCTAATCATTTGCTATTATTTGCAAACATCGTTAAAATTAGACGGAAGTTCATCAAATATTCCAGTGGAGACATTAGTTATGATTGGTGAAAAAGTCATACGAGTTGTACTCTCATCAATGCATAATAAAATGTAATTCGCAGAAACTGTTGTATAGCGCAATTTTGAAGTTAAATCGAGCTTAATGTAGATACTTCACAATACAGGGTGATTTAATAAAATGCAGCGATATAACGATTTTTACTGCTCAAATTGTGACTCACCATCTCAAAACAGTTTCATGTTCACGTCGTAGTGGACTTTATGTTGAAAATAGAATGTAGATAACGAAGGAGATAGAAAGAAAAATGGATGCCTTTGAGATATGGGTGTACCGCAGAATTCTGAGAGTACCATGGGCCAGAAAGAAATCAAACAGTCTGGTTCATATTGATGCAAGCTAAAGGTTAGAAGTTAAAATGAGAAAACTGAACTATTATAGACACGTTTGGAGCGACAACACCATCCAAAAATCAGTGCTAGAGGGAAAAGTCGCTGGCAGAAAGACAATGAGGCAAACCAAGGAAGTCCTGGATAGGAAATTATGTGGAGGCAAAAAGATAATCAACCGCTCGGTAATGGCCCTTGAGCGTGAAGAATGGCGTTCCATGACATTCAACCTCTGTAGGGAAACGGAACTCCGGTAAGGAACTTAAGAATTCAGATTTAGAATCATCATTATTTATTTTTTTAACCCTGTCCTTACCCCCTTCAGCAAAATCGTCACATTGGTTACGACACTATTTACATTTTTAAAAATTCAGATTTATTTTGTACATTACAAACATTGAAAAATGATCTTTGTTTAATTAATAAGAACATAAAGTTGTTTTGTAGAGAGATTGTTTGGGTTTAAAAAATCCATTTATCTGCTGGGTACGCCTGCCATTTTGGGAAAATACTGAAAATGATCGGTAAGGAGAGAGTTAAATAGAGGATTTTTGTAGTTCACATGACAGAACGACAGTCGACAACATCTTTTTAATAAAGCAAATTAAACTCACTCAAAGTGCATACAAATGAAGTCAAAATATGTGAGAATTTGTATGGCGCAATGTGCTCTAATCGTGCTCAAATCTTTTTACAAAGGATTCCTAGCTAACTACAACGCTAAACATGTAGGGAGAGAGACATGAGGCCTGATACGCGAGATTACAATTGTTTTTTTTCGACAGAGACAAGGTGCTAATGGCCAGGTACTCACTTTAAATATGAGGACGATGAGAGAATATACGTTAAGAGCCTTTTACAAGGACTCAGCTATGAGCCGCTAAGAGCGGGACTCGAACCCTGGATCTTCTCGATTTGAATGCGAGTGTCATACCACTAGACTATAAAATTATGGCAGCATATTTAGACTTAAATGTCTCTGTTCCACAATGACGTCATACCGTTTTCAGAGAGTTGATCACAGTTTTTGTTTTGCCAGCCAAAACTTTATCGCACACTTTCTATAAGCACCAGGAAAAATGTGAACCAAGTCCTTGGATTGGTCTGGATATTTTAAAAAATGAGCTTTTATATAGCGCAATATCCCCTAAACGTGCTCAAGGCGCTTTACGTGGGGTCCATGGCCACCAGCAACACATTACATTTTTTTCGGACAAGGACAACGGTGTTAACGGCCGGGTACTCATTTTACACCTGAGTACGGTGAGAGAATGTGAGTAAATAGCCTTTTCCAAGGACTCTACTATGCGCCGCTAAGAGCGGGACTCGAACCTAGGACCTTCCGACCCAAAAGCGAGTGTTATATCACTAGACCACATAGCCGCCTTAACCAGTTAACTGCCACATCATAGAAAAAACTCGTTCCTCAAATATCGATATATTTAAATGACCCTCATTAATAAGTTAAAAAAAAATCCCTTGATTCATCTCCAAGGGGAATTTTGTTTTTAGGGTCTGTTCCAAGAGAAGATTAGATTAGCGCAGGTGTCAGCCGCAGTGCAGACGCAGAGTGAGCTAGGGCGAGGTGACACTCAAGGACACACAACGAGGCGGTTAGTCGAGCTCGGTACCTATTGAGTAGTAGTACGAAGCAAAGTCCGTACCGCTGAGCCACGCAGGAAGTCCAAGGTTTGAGAATTTTTGCCAAGATGAGGCGGGTCGTTATAGCAATATTATTTCAAATACAATCGGCACGTATTGGACACTACTGTTTAACTATCTGATCATCTGTTTCATCATCATCATCATCATCATCATCATCATCGTCATCATCATCAACATCATCATCTCCCGCCTCTTCCTCCCCTTACTCCACCTCTTCCTTCTTCTTCTCATCTTCCTCCTCCTCCTCATCATCATCACCATCGCCATCACCACCTTCCTTCTCCTACTCATCTTCCTCCTCCTCCCCCCCCCCTCTTCCTTATCAACACCATCATCATCATTGTTAAAAACCATTTCATAATAATATTTTTATATTTGGTGGTTATCACCGATACCAATATTACTTTTATTTTATTGCTATCATTAGTACCCCATTATTATTATTATTATTATTATTATTATTATTATTATTATTATTATTATTATTATTATTATTATTATTATTATTATTATTATTATTATTATTATTATTATTATTATTATTATTATTATTATTATTATTATTATTATTATTATTATTATTATTATTATCATTATCGCCCACTTGATCTATTGTGTAATTATTACACCCGAGCTATTTTCTAAGAAAAAACAAACTCCAAAAAAACCTCGGTCAATACTTGTTCAAACATCATAGTTCATTTAAAACCGCATCCTCAAATTACGGAGGGGAATCCCCTCACATGATTGGATTCAACAATGTCAATGTTGTAGTCTGTTTTACTTTTGAACCCGCCGTACTCTGGAAAAACGCGCATTTAAAAAGTAGGCCAGAAAACTCGTCCTTCATTTATATGTCAATTCAAATGACCCTCGTCTTGTCAGAAACTTTCAAACCTGGGACTTCGCGAAGTTCGATGGTCGTTTAAATCAATCGATATTTGAAGGACGATTTTTCTGGCCAAACTTTTCAATACGAGTTTTTCCAGTGTACGGAAGTTAACTGATCGTGTTCTATTTTTACTCATTTTTGTAATAAACGAGGTTTAACAGACCTAAGTTAGTGAGAACTAATCACTAACCGGCTGCCTAACATAAAAAGAAAGAGCTGAGTGACGTCATCGTCGTACCGTCTATAATGCGTTTGCTCGTCTCTTGTCTGGTAACAGATGGAAGCATAACTTATTATACAATTCTTATTCATTTTTTGAAGATCTGTTTTTTTTTCAGAAGAAGATTGAGTTGGTTTTGCAGCGTGAATGAAGGACTGTAGATTCCTTGAAGATGTCATGGGATGGAAGGACTGTAGATTCCTTGAAGATGTCATGGGATCGAAGGACTGTAGATTCTGTGAAGATGTCATGAGATGGAAGGACTGTAGATTCCTTGAAGATGTCATGAGATGGAAGGACTGTAGATTCCTTGAAGATGTCATGAGATGGAAGGACTGTAGATTCCTTGAAGATGTCATGAGATGGAAGGACTGTAGATTCCTTGAAGATGTCATGAGATGGAAGGACTGTAGATTCCTTGAAGATGTCATGGGATGGAAGGACTGTAGATTCTGTGAAGATGTCATGGGATGGAAGGACTGTAGATTCCTTGAAGATGTCATGAGATGGAAGGACTGTAGATTCCTTGAAGATGTCATGAGATGGAAGGACTGTAGATTCGTTGAAGATGTCATGAGATGGAAGCCATCTGGAAGACGAAAGAGAGGTAGACCTATTCTTGTTGTTGTTGTTGTTGTTGTTGTTGTTGTTGTTGTTGTTGTTGTTCTTCTTCTTCTTCTTCTTCTTCTTCTTCTTCTTGTTCTTGTTCTTCTTGTTCTTGTTCCTCTTGTTTTTATTGTTCTTGTTCTTTTTGTTCTTGTTCTTGTTGTT
>NC_088369.1:27274493-27284493 GCF_034508935.2 Berghia stephanieae | reverse complement strand
AACCAATCAGAGTACTCCCTGCAATTTAGCCCGTTCCGTTCCTTTGCTTATTTATTTCCAGTAAAGAAAAAAGCGTGGCAAGTATTCCTTAATTTCATGGCTACCTTTATTACAAGTCAAACATATACAAATAGGTCAGTTCCGCAGTTAGTGAGTGTTTGTCACAATATTTTGACACACTGATGGAGGAATTGCACTGCAATACATGACGCCACAATACATTTTTTTTTCAACCGTCTGTATTAAAATTGTGAGTTGAGTGATGCCCAGGATCTGTGGGCTGTTTGCTTCGAGTGATAGGCAATGGCATCAGGTGGCTATGGGTCGTTGATTCGCGTTATTGGCTGATACCAATGGCAAAATATACTTTATCTTAAATTTTTTAGTCGAAACTAAAACCACTGAAATGTTTATTCAACTAGTTTTAATAAATATATGATAATTTTTTTTTTAAAAATGCCCTTCCGCCACAACATCATAAGATATCGTCGCCTAGATAATTCATCAAACAAGATGTCTGATGTCAACAGAAATCACCCATGTTGTTCAAATGAGCAAATTGGGGGTTAATAACTTTGTCCAAGGGAAAACAACGAAAGTGCCCAAGGCGGGGATTGAACCCGGGACCTTCCGGGTCACAGTGCAATGCCTTAACCACTCGGCCACTTCGACGTTATTTTGAAAAGTGTTTGAACTGTATGTTGATTGAATAATCCGAGACTAATAATCCAAAAAAGGCATCCATGTTAGTAGCTTGCCAGACATAGCAACAAGAGATCAAATTGTGACCATTAGGTGGAAGCACCAATTCTAGCATGGGGCAGGGAACTGGCCTCTCCTATGGCACGTTTTGTCGCCAAACCCTTCACGTCACCGGCTACTTGCTTTGGTTCTAATCGGAAAGGCGAGTGGCGATCACCAACCAATACTTCGCGGAAAGGACGAAAAATAAAATCAAGGGGTTTTCCCCCACTGAGTTACCAACTGTCCCACACTTCATTCATAAAAATCACCACCACCACCTCTTGCGTCGACTAATTTTCCGTAGCTTCGCGCATTAAGTTTCCCCGACCCGAAAAGTTGGCGAGAAGAGAAATCCCGTTATTACGACGCACAATTCGTTATAGCCCAAGTTAATGATAGAAGAGGGAAAAAAAGAGCATTCAACAATAATAATTTAACTCTCTTTCGCCCCATACAACATACCTTGTCTACGAAGCAGTGACTTCTTATATTATGAAGTCTTAGCTACGAAGTCAATCACCTCATAAATATTCATGAATATAAAGAATGCTTGTTTCTTTCTCTCGTTTTTTTTTGTTTTTGTTTTTTTTTGTCATCCTATATGGAGCGTTTCCCATGCCACATTGCAAATAATATTATTATTTCCTCAGTTTCTTATTTTACATCTTAACCTCTCTAACAGTCCATCATCTTGAACGAAACGCAAACAATACCTACAGTAACCTACCAGATTCTCCCTCACCTTTTAACACGGCAAAGCAAGAAACACTATAATATTGTTATATTATTGCCAAGCTAGAGCCGAGATCTTTCACCATCTTCTTTTTACCTTACATTCATTGTTACATTAGTATGCTATGAAGTCTAGACCTATGTGGTAGGCTAGCAGCTACAAGTGGTCAAGAGAAAATTAAAAGCTAACATTTTTCCCAAAGGGGAAAACGGAACGTGTGTGAAGTGTTTGCTCTGAGTGTTACCAAGTTGGTCGACTATTCAATCTCGGTTCTAAGATTGGCTTGTTGAATTGATTGCCAGAAGGATTTTAAGGTTATAGCTATAGTAAAAGTGAAGCATAAAGTGAAAGTTAAGAGTGAGGGAAAACAACACTCAACACAGGCCACTCGTTGACTACTTGGACTTCTATTATCTATTGACTTTCTCTGTTGACAACGGTAAGACTTTCTAACACTAACACACAGCTCTGTACACATTGATCTTTTTACGCATTGTTATGTAGATATAAACGTCATGTGTGTGTGTGTGTGTATGTGTGTGTATGTGTGTGTGTTATGACGTATTAGGTATCTGTGTATGTGTCTATATATGCCTACATTGGGCGACTTTGTGGTTTTGTGGAATGAAATTCGCTTTCGGACCCGGTAGGCCCCTGGTTCAAATCCCGCTCGAGTTGAGTCCTTGGAAAAGGCAGTTTGCTCACATTATGTCACAGCACTAAGGTGTAAAATCACTACCTCGCCAGGTACGAGCTGCTTTGTTTTATTGATAAGGAGCCAATGAGCATTGTAAATTGACATTGGTGTTATATCAATTATCCATGACATTACATTACACCGATGCCGCGGCTACAGCGTCGTCTTAGTCCAATATAAATTGTAAACTGCGCCTTACACGCATTATGTTTCGTTCTATATGTTAAGTGTTGCTGTCGGCTTCTGACCCCTTGTAATCGTTTTGAGCATGTTTAGTTAAGTGTTGCTGTCGGCTTCTGACCCCTTGTAATCGTTTTGAGCATGTTTAGTGGATACTGAGCTTATAAATTGTTTTTTTTTTCTTTTCTTTCATATTTGTTAATTGTGTAATATTACGCGAGTATGTTCCTTTGTCCTATCTGTTTATTTCTCTCTCTCTCTCTCTCTCTCTCTCTCTCTCTCTCTCTCTGTCTCTCTCTCTCTCTCTCCCTCACTCTCTATCTATCTCTCTCTATCCCCCCCCCCTCTCTCTCTCTCTCTCTCTCTCTCTCTCTCTCTTTCTGAGTGTATTTGGGTTGTCTGAACATTGGAATGCTTGTCTACAGTCTATACCAGAAATGCTTTCGTTCTTCTCTTCAACAAAGCAGTATTTGAAAAGAAAAGAAGATAATAAAACGGAGATACTTCAACCCTAATACGAGCAGGCCATTAAGGATAAAATATATTCATGTGCAAATGTTTGCAAAGGGGGGCTTCGTCCATACACTTAGGTCCGTTGAAAAATGTGTGTTGGTCCGTTGTTGTGGTTGGTGTGGTATGGTAGTGGCGGCGGTCGGAAAACAAAGCAAAACAGAACAAAACAAAACTAGAGTTTTTATATAGCGCAATATCCACTGAACGTGCTAAAAGCATTTTACAAGGGGTCCCCAGCCAACAGCAACACCTAACGTGTAGGACGAGACATGACATGACGCCTGCTAGGTTATTATATTATTTTTTTTCAAGACATAAACAACCTTGTTAACGGTCAGGTACTCATTTTACACCTGAGTAAGGTGAGAAAATGTAATTAAAGCGCCTTTTCCAAGGAGAAAACTATGCGCCGCTCAGAGCAGGACTCGAACCCAGGACCACCCGAAGGCGAGTCATACCACCAGACCACATAACTGCACAGTAAGACGTTATACAGCTGTACGATGAAAAAACACATTATCTTTAAATTCTAAAAATTGAATCGATATTTGAAGGACGACTATAGGGTCTAGTAGTTTGACACTCGCCTCCGGATTGGAATATCCAGGGTTCAAGTCAAGCTCTGAACGGCGCATTGTTGAGTCCTTGCAAAATGCTCTTTACTCACATTCTCTCATCGTACTCGTGTGTAAAATGAGTACCTGGCATTTTACAGCGTTGTCTCCGTCCGAAAAAAAAAAGTAATATTGCGTCATGGTTCGTCTATGTTGAGTGTTGCTGTTAGCTTGGGACCCCTTGTAAAGAAACTTATCCAGAAATTTTCTTATAATTAAGATGACCCTCAATCAGTACAATTTCTTAAATTCGAGAACCCCCCCCCCCCACCCCCCAAAAAAAAACAAACAAAAAAAAAAAAACAAACAAACAAAACAAACAAACAAACAAAACTATAGCGTTTATATAGAGGAATATAACGTGCTCAAACCGTTTTACAAAGGATCCCCAACCAACAGCAACCCGTAACATATAAAACGAGACATAACGCCTGATAGGCGAGATTACGTTTTTTTCCGACAAACAACACTGTTAACGACCAGGTTTTCATTTTACACCTGAGTACGGAGAGAGAATGTGACTAAAGAGCCTTTTCCATGTACTCAACTATGCTCCGAGCGAGGCTCGAACCCAGGACCTTCCTATTCAAAAGCGAGTGTCATACCACTAGACCACATAGCCGCACATTGAGAATTAAAAAAAAAGTCTCAGGTTTAAAATTTTCCACAAAATCAGCGTCGTCATAATTTATTTTTACTGTTTGAATTAAAATAGAGAAAAAAAAAGCCAAAAATGCGTTTGAGCACTAACTGCCATTATTTACATTCACGCGACTGTCCGAGGGGCATGGTTATATTCCCTTGTGTCTATAGCCTTTAAAACCTGTAAATGCTCTTTGTAACTTTGATCTGGTGCGGCGGGACACACATATTATAATTTATATTCCGTTCAACATTAATCGTGACTCCAGAAGAAACAGGAGCTGACCCATGAGTCAATCCATAACATTATGTAGACTTCTATCTTATATCCATAATAGTGAATCCATTCAACTCTAAGCAGATGAGACTGACCAGCCTTTTCATTGGGATGACTTTTTCCATCGTCTGTCGTTTTCACCTCCCATTCAACTTTTTAACTCTTGCCCTGTCTGTCGTGTCCCCTCCTATTACAACAGTAACAGCAGTGTTGCCAGGTTGACGGATTTTTTTGACGATTTGTGTATACCCTTTAAAAAAGTAAAAGAATTGCAATCAAATCTAATTATTCTTCGTTTCCCCCCTAAAGGGACGTTTAGGAGCAACTATTGTGAGTACTGTTGGCCTATATCTAAATTACACAAACTAATTAAGATTATCCGAAAGTGAAAACAAGCATCAGACAGTCAAACTCGCGCTCAAACAAAATCGAAACTCCGAATCTTCATGCTTTTAAAAAGGAAACAGTTGTAAATAGATGAGTAGCGTTTAGTAACATAATTTTTCTTGTGAGGCAATATTCTATTTATTGTTGACGATAAATGGTTTAAATCAAATGGCGGATTTTTTTTGCGGAATTTAGGCAAATTTCGCAGGTGAAGTAGAGTAAAGTTTGCGAATTTTGGCGGATTTCTGGCATAAAGTTGGCGGGAATTTTGCAAAGGCACATGGCAACACTGATTATAACAGTAAAAGTCTAGCTGTGTTGCGACGGAGACTTGTCAGTAATGACCATGGCCTACTAAAAGAGTATAGTTACGTCATTGTAATGACAGGTAGGTAGTAACATAAACTAGAGACCCCCTCACTAATCTGTAATAGGTTCATTACATTTTGACCAAAATGTGATTCCCACGAAGGAGACCGCGCGTCCTTTGAAAGATCTAATGCAACGATTGATTTCGACAGGATGTGCATGGAACCCCATCTTCTGAAACTGAACGCTGATTTTCAGCGTGCTATTAATGGAATGCGTTTAAGTAAAGTACTCACCAGTTCTGCGTTTCGGATCAATCGTACCAACATCTTAACTATAAGTAACACTAAAATTTAATAATATTGTCCGACTGATAGGAGCTATTGAGACACAATCAGCCAACTGGCAGTCAAAGGACAATACCGAAGAGCTGCTGAGTGACGTTGACGGCACACATTCTATACATCATGCACGTTAGAGCACGGCAATCCCAGGTTTGAGAGTTTTTAACCAGATTAGAGTAACCTTAATCAATCTTATTTTGCCAGAGTACTGCAGTATGGGACTTACTATAAATAGAAAACGGTAGGGGCTGCCTGAATCCTGTGATCATGAAAATTATACTAACGAAAGAGTGAAAATGGAGAGGCTTCGTAAGGGAGCAATAAAGACAATGGACATTTCGGGTACAAACCCTTCGTCAGCACAACAATACACAAATTGTTCACACAGGAAGCCTCTCCATCTTCACTCTTTCGTTGGGACTTATTATAGTCCGTTCCACAACCCGTTGACGCGAACCTCTTTACAACCATCTGATGGATTTTAATGATTGTTGGATTCAATAGTCTGATGTCACGTCGCCCAGCAACGTCGAGCAGCGTGGTTCTAAACAAAGACAATCGGTACTTTTTTATTCTTCATGCTGGCTAGAACTTTTCATATGCCATGTGATCAGAATGTGTAAAAGTCAAAACAGGATCATATTTGTATTGTTTTTCTCCTCTGGATATACACTTTTATGCTCGTCGGAGAAATATTTCATAAGGGCGTCCGCCATTGTTCCGATAGTTTAGAGCCAGTTACAAAGTTACTATGCGTCATTGCGAGGGATGTGACGTCATGACTGTTGAAGCCTATTGGCTCGACCTCCAAAATTGTTACTGACGTAAAGTCGAATTTTTGTGCATCGGTTTCAGTACCATCTTTGGGATTTTTCTTCTTTACGGTATATAAAAACGAAGGGTTTGAGATGAGTGAACATTTGGATGGTTTACAATAACAATATTATACACAGTGAATTCTTTTGTGATTACGATCACAAGCATGGCTAGGAGTTCACTTTTCACGAGATTCATATGCACTACTCAATAATATTGCTACACTGGGTTCAAAATGACACAGCAAATTGTACACTTTGTGCCCACTTGACTTTAGATAGTATGCGCTTGGCTAAGAAGCTCATAACATTGCCATCCGGAAGTATAACGGACAACACACAAAACTGTGTGTATCCATGAACGTTTATAGTCAGGTTAATACAGTTCAGTGAGCATTACTCATAAACGCGGATGGCAAAAAACAATAACAAAGACCTGAGTGACGTCATCTTCGAACTATCTATAAAAACAATAACAAAGACCTGAGTGACGTCATCTTCGAACTATCTATAGATAGTTCGAAGATGACGTCACTCAGGTCTTTGTTCTTGTTTTTTGCCATCCGCGTATAGATAGTTCGAAGATGACGTCACTCAGGTCTTTGTTATTGTTTTTTGCCATCCGCGTTTATGAGTAATGCTCACTGAACTGTATTAACCCGACTATGACCGTTCATGGATACACACAGTTTTGTGTGTTGGTCCGTTATACTTCCGGATGGCAATGTTAAGAGCTTCTTAGCCAAGCGCATACTATCTATAGTCTCAGTTCCAACTCACAACATTTTGTGACTCTAGATGTCACCAAAAGAAAGGTAAAAGTGGGTTGACGTTAGTAGTGCTCAAGGAAACGGAACTATTATTGAATACAACCCATTGCTGTCTTTCTTTGGAGTATCTTGGGGGAGGGGGGGGGGGGGGGGGGGAATTGGCATTATTTTTGACCAGTGTCAGGCTGTAGCCTTCGTTGACAGATAGCCCGACACTGACCACAAAAGAAAACAAATCACGAGTTGTATTAAGTCGTTCAACCAATAGGATCATTTGTTTCCCTGACAACTTACTTGGCAGTGCAACTAACATGAAAATGACGTCAAAAAATAAGTGTTATCGTCATGATATATAGATAGTATGCAGATGACGTCACTCAGGCCTTTGTTATTGTTTTTGCCATCCGCGTTTGTGAGTTGTTCTCACTAAACTGTATTAACCAGACTATAAAAGTTCATGGTTACACAGAGTTTGTGTGTTGGTCCGTTATACTTCCGGATGGCAATGTTGTGAACTCCTTGGCCAAGCGCATTCTATCTATATGCTATATTGATTGTTCGAAGATGACGCCACTCAGTTCTTTGTTGTTGTTTTTTGCCATCCGCGTTTATGAGTAATGCTCACCGAACTGTATTAACCCGACTATAAACGTTCATGGATAGACACAATTTTGTGTGTTGGTCCGTTATACTTCCGGATGGTAATGTTATGAGCTTCTTAGTCAAGCGCATACTATCTATAGATAGAACGTAGATGACGTCACTCAGGTCTTTGTTATTGTATTTGCCATCCGCGTTTATGAGTAATGCTCACTGAACTGTATTAACCCGACTATAAACGTTCATGGATACACACAGTTTTGTGTGTTGGTCCGTTATACTTCCGGGTGGCAATGTTATGAGCTTCTTAGCCAAGCGCATACTATCTTTTTAACGAAGACTACGGTCATGCTATGAGTGAATGAAGGCTACTGTCAGGCTATGAGCTAACGAAGACTGCGGTCATGCTATGAGTGAATGAAGGCTACTGTCAGGCTATGAGCTAACGAAGACTGCGGTCATGCCATGAGTTCACCAAGACGACGGTAGACGAACTCCTTAACCTGCCATTTGAACATGAGCATCAATGTCAATCAGTTGTCACAATTCTCAAACCTGAGTCTTCTTTTGAAGTCTGAGATTTAAGACTTTTTGACAAGTTGTATATCAAATTATGACATGAAAGTGTTCCGGTCAAAATCAGAAAAAGTTGTTTTGTCAATATTATGTATTAAATGAGTGATCTTTCCTCTGTAACTCGAGCTTTACTCCCTCCCTCTCTCTCTCTCTCTCTCTCTCCTCCTCCTCCCCTCTCCTTCTCCTCTCCTTCCAATCTCTCTCTCTCTCTCTCTCTCTCCTTCTCAATCTCTCTCTCTCTCAATCGCTCTCTCTCTCTCTTTCTCAATCTCTCTCTCTTTCTCAATCTCTCTCTCTCTCTCAATCTCTCTCTCTCTCAATCTCTCTCTCTCTCTCTCAATCTCTCTCTCTCTCTCTCTCTCTCTCTCTCTTTCAATCTCTCTCTCTCTAATGTCTCTCATCTCTCCTCTCTCATCTCTCTCTCTTCTCTCTCTCTCTTCCTCTTCTCTCTCTCTCTCACTAGCTCTTCTTTTCTTCATTGTTCTCTGTGGTCTCTCCCTTCCTTTCAATCCCTTCATCATTATATCATGATAAGTAACGTTTTGTTGTATGTTCATATTATGATGGAAGAGCGATCAGCGTGTTAAGTATATGGTATAGATGTGTCATGTGCATTAGTAATGTGTCAGTGGTATAATAATATAGGGATGGAAAGTCGTGATGTCACACCTACTTTTCTGGTTTCTAAATCCTTGGAAGTTTGTATGTAATATGTAACCAGTCCTTTGGAGGACTAATAATGAATTAATAATAACATATTCTTCTTCTTCTTCAAGTACCAAGTCTGTGCCAGACAATCGGTGATCATGGTACGCCATTCATAATCTCTGATCAGATAACCTCAGAAAACTAATATTACTCTTCTCTTTCTTTGTCACCCATCTGTTCAAACTATTCAAATATGTTTTTCTTAGTCTACCTTTACTCTTTTTACCTTCTATCTTTCCTGTGAGAGCAAAATGTTCAATACATTTATGTGATTTAGGTGCCCTAAAAATTGCATTTGTCTTTTTCTTATTGTACGAATTAATAACCTTTTAGTTTCAGCTTTCTCTAATACTTCTTCATTAGTTTTCTTCTCTGTCCAAGAGATTCTTAACATCCTTCTAAGATACCACATTTCTGATACCTCCAGTTTCTTTCTAATGTCTTCTGTAACTGTCCAGCTTTCACAGCCGTATTATAATAATACTGACCATACATAGGCCTTCAAAACCCTAATCATAACATATATTTAGACTAAAAAATAAGATGCTACCACTCTGATACTGCAGGTATCCGGAAGAGTGGTTTTACACTTTCAATAAGACAGGAACCCGTTTTGACACACACTTTTATAGTATAGATGTGTCGTGGGCATTAGTAATGTGTCAATGTCGTAATAATATATGATCGTAGGTGTAAGTTTGTAGGTCAATAGTGTGTCATGTATTTTTGTATGTAGGTATAATATTTGACCTTGTCATGACAGAATAGTCAGAGTAGGGGAAGAAGGAGTGGGGAATGAGGGGGAGAAAGAAGGGGATTAGGAGGACAGGGACAGGGATACATCGATGACCCAAATTGGTAACTTGACCGGGCGGTATAAAATCACCAAGAGCTCGTATTAATACACTTCAACAGTCATGACGTCACTTCCCTCGTAATGACGCATGGTAACTTAGTAACTGGATCTAAACTATCGGAACAGTGGCGGACGTCCTTATTAAATATTTCTCCGACGAGCAATAAAAGCGTATCCAGATTCTTTAAAAAACATTATAAATGTTTTGACTTTTACACATTCTGATCACAAGACA
>NC_088369.1:27266993-27269493 GCF_034508935.2 Berghia stephanieae | reverse complement strand
AAAAATTGATACGTACATTTCTAGTGTTCTCTACACCTTGCATCGATTTGATAAACACAATAATGAAGTGTTCACTTGTCTCGTCCTAATGGCGGCTCCCGTCTTTCCAGGGTCCTGGCCTGGTTTGAGTTAGGCTGTCGGTGGCGCAGAGTTGAGCCCTTGGAGAAGGCACTTCGCTCTCACCGAACTCTGGTGTAAAACGACTACCTACCTGGCCGTTATCTGTGTTGTTTCTATCGAAGTTGATTGTACTTGACTATCGCCTTATAGATAGTGTGCGCTTGGCTAAGAAACGCACAACATTGCCCTCCGGAAGTATAACGCACCAACAAACCAAACTATTTGTAACCTTAAACGTTTATAGTCTGATTAATACAGTTTAGTGAATGGCAAATAAAAAAAAAAAAAACAACAAAAACAAAAAAAACAAAACGATAACAAAGGCCTGAGTGACGTCAACTTCGTTCTATCGTGATGTCTCATGTTACATGTTAAATATTGCTGTTGGCTTGGAACCTCTTGTAGTACGATTTGAGCATATATAGTGGATTTAAATAAAGAATTATACTGTGCACCATAAATAACTAGTCTCACAACATTGACTGAATAGGATCAGTTTCACCATTTCATGCTCCCCCCTCTCTCTTCCCACTTCCCCCCTCCCCCTCTCTCCCTCTCTCTCTCTCTCTCTCTCTCTCTCTCTCTCTCTCTCTCTCTCCTCTCTCTCTCCCTCCTCTCTCTTCCCGCTTCCCCCCTCCCCCTCTCTCTCACTCTCTCTCTATCTCTACTCTCACTCTCTCTCTCTCTCTCTCTCTCTCTCACTCTCGCTCTCACTCCCTCTCTCTCTATTTCTACTCTCACTCTCTCAACCTCTGTCTCCTTTTCTATCCACCAGTCGCTTTGCCCTTCCCCCCCCCCCGCCCCCTCTTTCTCCCTCTCCCCACTCATACACACATTAATACTAATATGAAAAGTACTGACAAGGTGTCGTATATTAGCTAATTTCTACTCACAAGCATTAAGTTTCGTTTACAAGTGCACGGCGCGTGAGTAATATTCAACATTTGCTCATCAACACCGCCAACCACCCCTTGCCGCTGTGTCTCACCGCCTGCCTCCTTTGATGTTTACCTTAACTCACCTTGTGGTATTATTTGATTTTTTACCTTTCTGGAACTAATTCGCAGCAAGAGATTTATGACAAAAGTAATTAAATGCCACCTTGTACCTGAAATTATAAACTTTTCTCCCAGGTCGAAACTATTATGAAAAAAAGTACCAACTGGAGTGTCATCATATATCACTTATTTCACACAACTTGCTATAGAAAATAGAAAAAAAATCAAGAAAAATAAATCAACAACTCAGCACTCAACATAACCAGAAAATAACAACGACAAACAAGCAAACAAAAACTAACAACAAAAAAAAACCCAAACAAAACCCAACAAAAAATTAAAGAACCCCCCCCCCCCCCAACAAAAAAACCAAAAAAAAAAACCCAACAAAAAACAAACAAAAAAAAAAACAACAAAAGACAAAGCAACTAAAACAAAAACAAACTTAAAAAAGGAACAACTCAAAAAAAAAAAAAAGACAACAACAAAAAAAAAAAAAAAAACAAAAAAAAAACCCAACACAAACAAAACAAATTGATAAATTGTATCTAGAATATGAATAAAAGTTACACAGAGCACTTAAAGGCTTTTTAAGATCTTAAACGATACGATGCGATTTCAATAGAATATAATCACAAAAAAAAAAAAAAGAAAAAAAAAAAAAAAAAAGGAAAAAGAAACGTAAACCACTTTCGATTAATTGTTTCGGAATAACGATTTAAATTGTTGTAAATGTGTCTTTATCACAATCTTTAGAATGCATGATGTCAAAAACAAAACAAAACAAAACAAACTTATGGGTTCAAATAAACGTATACTTATTTGCAAGTCCGATAACACAAATGGCTATGGGCTCATAGGCATAATGGAAAGAAAATCCCCGATAAAACAATATAACATTATTTTTTAAAAAGCCCGTAATTGCATCCAGTTACCAGATCTGCGAATCTCGTTCGTTCAAATTATCAACTCCAATTTATATATTTAAACCATTTTAACTCAATGCGGTTTTCATACGAAAAAGAAAAAAAAAACCCAACATTTCTTTGATATCTGTAAAAACAAATTTTGATAAATATATTAAACTGTTTTCAATACTCATCGCTGACGTGTTGATAATATGGCAACCGAGCCCGCTTATGGGTCTAGTTTAACATTGTTGTAATGGATGGACAATGTTTTGCTTCATTTTTTGAGATTTCAATCACAACATAACAATGAGCCCATATAGGAACTGGGTTATCAGACCTGCAAATAAGTTGACGTCGCTAAGAGCAAAGCGATTTAATGGTTGTCACGGTAACGTTGGATATTTTGGATCGTTGTCTATAGTAATTTAGTTGGAAAACTTAAATATTCCTCCAAAAAGAAGCAGCAGAAGA
>NC_088369.1:27254493-27259493 GCF_034508935.2 Berghia stephanieae | reverse complement strand
TGTTGGCCGCATCGTAACAACTGTGACGATTTTCTATGAGTGGTAAGGAGGGGGGGGGGGGGGGGGGGATGTTAAAACCCTTGTAGTATAGTGATAGCCCAGTCATGTTCTGACTCAGAAAACTTGCGAGAGATTTCAAATTTCTAATGTCTTTGAAGTGAGAGAGACTGACGCACGGGCACTGGCCCCAAGTTTAACCCTTTCACAGCGAGCTTTGATTTTTTAAACTTGAAGTTTTATATAGCGCAATATCCACTAAATATATTCAAAGCGCTTTACAAAGGGTCCCTGACCAAGTGCAACACGTAAAATGTAGAACGAGACATGACACATGTGAGGCGATATTACATTTTTTTTCTGACAGAGTCAAAGCTGTTAACGGCCAGGTACTCATTTTACACCTGAGTACGGTGAGACAATGTGAATAAAGAGGCTTTTCCAAGGACTCATCTATGCGCCGAGCGAGGTTCGAACCCAGGACCTTCCGATCCAAAAGCGAGTGTCATACCACAAATCCACATAGCCGCACAAAAATAAATTATAATTGACTCTTTTATAAATCATGAGCTTTAGTTTTTGTTAAAAATTTGAAAAATTGTGAATGGAATACGAGAGTATCCGACAAAGCAAGACAGAAAAATACAAGAACACTAAAACATCCCAAAAAATCAGTCGGTCTCGACAAGGCAAGGCTGACATGTTGGGATGGATATTTTCTTGTATTTTTCTTTCTTGCTTTGTCTGGCACTGTTTCATACACATTGTTTCAAATATTTTGATATTTGGTATGACCCTCGACTTCTGACCAAGGACGACAGATTTTTTATTCACATTCTCTTTCAGTATCCAGGTGTAAAATGAGTATTTGGACGGTAACAGTGTTATCTTCGTCGAAAAATGAATTGTTTTCAAATCTTTGTCTAACACCAATGCCTGCTCCCTAATGTGTTACTTTAAGCTTTCGTTGTATTGTTGAATATCTATAAATATGCTCAAAGTGCTTTACAAGGTGTCCAATGACAACAGCAACACATAAACAAATAGGACGAGACACGACGCCTGTAAGGTAAGGCTCTATCCCAAAATTCATTTTTCGACGAAGATAGCACTGTTACCGTCCAAGTACTCATTTTACACCTGGATACTGAGAGAGAATGTGAATAAAAAATCTGTCGTCTTTGCGCCACCTACAATATTACTCGAACCGGGGACCTAAAGGTCAGAGGGCGAGGGTCATACCAAATATCACAAGGCTTCACTAAGTCAATTAGAAGTAGAAGATATAATATACAAAGTCATAAACAAAAGTGAATATAACAGGTTAAAAAAATAATAATAATAATTTAAAAAACCCAAAATACCAAACACGGAACGTTTTGGGCTCAAAACCTTTCTTCAGCCAACAGGAATAGATAGATAGGTAAATAGATAGATAAATAGATGGATTTATAGACTGTATATAGATAGATAGATAGATAGATCGATGGATCGATGGATATATATATATATATATATATATATATATATATATATATATATATATATATATATATATATAAATAGATAGATAGAGACATAGATTGAAAAATAGATAGATAGATAGATAGATAGATAGATAGATAGATAGATAGATAGATAGATAGATAAATAGATAGATAGATAGATAGATAGATAAATAGGTAGATAGAGAAATAGATGCATTCCATAACCAAGTGTGTATGTATTTATGCATGTATGTATATATGTATGAATGTATGTATGTATGTATGTATGTATGTATGTATGTATGTATGTATGTATGTATGTATGTATGTATGAATGTATGTATGTATGTATGTATGTATGTATGTATTATTTGTATGTATGTATGTATGTATGTATGTATGTATGTATGTATGTATGTATGTATGTATGTATGTATGTATGTATGTATGTATGTATGTATGTATGTATGTATGTATGTATGTATGTATGTATGTATGTATGTATGTATGTATGTATGTATGTATGTATGTATGTATGTATGTATGTATGTATGTATGTATGTATGTATGTATGTATGTATGTATGTATGTATGTATGTATGTATGTATGTATGTATGTATGTATGTATGTATGTATGTATGTATGTATGTATGTATGTATGTATGTATGTATGTATGTATGTATGTATGATATGTATGTATGTATGTATGTATGTATGTATGTATGTATGTATGTATGTATGTATGTATGTATGTATGTATGTATGTATGTATGTATGTATGTATGTATGTATGTATGTATGTATGTATGTATGTATGTATGTATGTATGTATGTATGTATGTATGTATGTATGTATGTATGTATGTATGTATGTATGTATGTATGTATGTATGTATGTATGTATGTATGTATGTATGTATGTATGTATGTATGTATGTATGTATGTATGTATGTATGTATGTATGTATGTATGTATGTATGTATGTTATGTATGTATGTATGTATGTATGTATGTATGTATGTATGTATGTATGTATGTATGTATGTATGTATGTATGTATGTATGTATGTATGTATGTATGTATGTATGTATGTATGTATGTATGTATGTATGATGTATGTGTATGTATGTATGTATGTATGTATGTATGTATGTATGTATGTATGTATGTATGTATAGTATGTATGTATGTATGTATGTATGTATGTATGTATGGTATGTATGTATGTATGTATGTATGTATGTATGTATGTATGTATGTATGTATGTATGTATGTATGTATGTATGTATGTATGTATGTATGTATGTATGTATGTAGTATGTATGTATGTATGTATGTAGTGATGTATGTATGTATGTATGTATGTTATGTATGTATGTATGAATGCATGTATGTATGTATGTATGTATGTATGTATGATGTATGTATTATGTATGTATGTATGTATGTATGTATGATGTGTATGTATGATGTGTAGTAGTGTGTGTGTGTGTGCACGAGAGAGAGAGGGAGGGAGAGAGAGAGATAGATAGATAGATAGATAGATAGATAGATAGATAGATAGAGAGAGAGAGAGAGAGAGAGAGAGAGAGAGAGAGAGAGAGAGAGAGAGATGTAGGAGGACGAGCAATGAATTTCAGGTATGCATTGGTATGGCTATGATATTCGTTTAATACATTATAATCATCCTCATCATCATTGCGATCATTATGACTTGCATTTCGCCTGGTCATAATTATAATGTTTACTGTGGTTGGAATTGTAAGATCTCTTTGTCAGACAATTATTTTTGGATCGAGTTTGTATGGATAAAAATGCATATCGGTGCACATTGAATTTGCCATTGAGATAACGTTAATAATATAGATATTCTATATTCTTTTAGAATTAATTATAAAAGATTCATAAAATTCCTGCTGTACATGCTCAAAATAAATCTTTCTTAAGGGTGTATCTCGAGAGAAGATCAGATCTGAGATAGCGTGCAGTACTGCGCGACGGAGTATGGAACAAAGGCTAAATTTTCAGCTCAAGAAAAAATGAGATGCAGACACGGGGATCGAAAGGCCAGGTACTCATTTTACACCTCAGTACGGCGAGAGAAACTTTTCCAGTGACTCAACTATGCGCCACTCAGAGCGGAACTCGAACCCAGGACCTTCTGATTCGGAGGCGAGTGTGAAACAACAAGATGACATAGCCGCACTATATTGTTGTTTATAGTAACCAAAAAAAAACAAAAACAAAAAAAAAAAAAAACAAAACGAAAAAAACAACCAAAAAAAAAAACAAAAAAACAAAACAAACAAAAGAAAAACATTCTTGACATTTTTGGTAATTTTAACTTAAAGTCACATTTTGGTATGTGAATCTTCATCAAAATCATCATTGCCTTTTTCACCCTGGGTCAGAGTATAGACCACAGACAAACAGTTTCCATCCCTCTCATCATCATCATCATCATCATCATCATCATCATCATCATCATCATCATCATCATCATCATCATCATTATCATCATCATCATTGCATTTTTTCACCCTTTATCAGGGCATAGACCACAGACAAAGTTTCCATCACTCTCTATCATCATCATCATCATCATTATCATTGCCTTCTTTCACCCTTGGTCAGGGTATAGACCACAGACAGTTTCAATCCCTCTCTATCATCATCATCATCATCATCATCATCATCATCATCATCATCATCATCATCATCATCATCATCATTGCATTTTTTCACCCTTGATCAGGGCATAGACCACAGACAAAGTTTCCATCACTCTCTATCATCATCAAAATCATCATTGCCTTTTTTCACCCTTGGTCAGGGTATAGACCACAGACAGTTTCCATCACTCTCTATCATCATCAAAATCATCATTGCCTTTTTTCACCCTTGGTCAGGGTCTAGACCACAGACAAACCGTTTCCACCCCCCTCTATCATCATCATTGCCTTTTTCACCCTTGATCAGGGCATAGACCACATACAAAGTTTCTATTCCTCTCTACCATCATCATCATCATTGCCTTTTGCACCCTGGGTCAGGGTATAGACCACAGACAAACAGTTTCCATCCCTCTCTATCATCACCATCATCTTCTTCTTCATCATCATCATCATCATCATCATCATCATCATCATCATCATCATCATCATCATCATCATCAAAATCATCATTGCCTTTTTCACCCTGCGTCAGAGTACAGACCACAGACAAACAGTTCCCATCCCTCTCTATCTTGAGATAACTGTTCATATCTCTTTCCATGTAATATCACTTCTCTGTATATATCAGCTTCTTTAATTCGAAGCTGCTTGCTTGGCGAAGGCGTCATCGGGTCAGCAGAGTCCTTTCGGCTTTGTCTGGTGTCCTTCATACATTCTGTCATTGCAGAAATTCTACGGTCGCCCAAGCTAAAAAAAAAAAGGATTTGATTTTGTCCGTCTGTGTTTCTATAACAATTTGAGTGTTATGGAACGGGTGTCGTCAACCCTTCGACAAC
>NC_088369.1:27229493-27249493 GCF_034508935.2 Berghia stephanieae | reverse complement strand
TAAACATTAATATTATGGGGAATGCGTGTGAAGGGTCTCAAATTAGCAGAGAAAGAAAAATGATAATAATCGGTGACCCACCACCCCAAAACGGTATTATGTCAGGATGACTCAGATGCTAAAATGTATTTATGACTTACTTGACGTATAGATAGTATGCAGATGACGTCACTCAAGCCTTTGTTATTGTTTTTGCCATCCGCGTTTGTGAGTTGTTCTCACTAAACTGTATTAACCAGACTATAAAAGTTCATGGTTACACAGAGTTTGTGTGTTGGTTCGTTATACTTCCAGATGGCAATGTTGTGAACTCCTTGGCCAAGCGCATTCTATCTATAGATAGTATGCAGATGACGTCACTCAGGCCTTTGTTATTGTTTTTGCCATCCGCGTTTGTGAGTTGTTCTCACTAAACTGTATTAACCAGACTATAAAAGTTCATGGTTACACAGAGTTTGTGTGTTGGTCCGTTATACTTCCGGATGGCAATGTTGTGAACTCCTTGGCCAAGCGCATTCTATCTATTGCTGATCGCTTCCTAATCCCCGGACTGGTACGATTTGGCCGCTTCTCTGATTTGTTGAGTGAGCTCTTTCCACGGATGACGGTCTGCTGCGATGTATCTCTCGGGTATTCTAAATCCTTTTCGCATTTCAGCAGTTAGTTCTCGTGTGTCGTCGAGGCGCTTGAGGTCTTTATTTATCGTAGTGTATATTGTGAGGAATGGAGAGAGATAATTCATGCAGTATCCGAAGCCTGGACCAGGCATGGAACCTAGAAGAAGAAGAAGATATTGTGATTGTTGTGCGCCTGTCTGCCTGTTAGTCATGTCTGTTTGGTGTAAAGAATAGCGCCGTCACTTTATTTGCTGGAATATTTCGGCTTCTCCTTACAATGGAGACTATTTGGACGTATTTTAAGGAACATATCTAATCTATAGCTAACACTATTTGACTTGGCTAGATCATGTGCAAGTTTAAAAAAAAGTTTGGGTCATTTGTATCGAATTATATATATACATATATATATATATATATATATATATATATATATATATATATATATATATACATACACACACACACACACATATATATATATATATATATGTATATATATATGTATATATAATTTTTATTATTATTATTATTATTATTATTATTATTATTATTATTATTATTATTATTATTAATTGTTATTATTGTAGTCATTATTATTATTATTATTATTATTATTATTATTATTATTATTATTATTATTATTATTATTTATTATTATTATTATTATTATTATTATTATTATTATTATTATTATTATTATTATTATTATTATTATTATTATTATTATTATTATCATCATCATCATTCATGTTGCTCCTGTTCTTTTCCTTGTTGTTCATGTTGTAGTTGTTGTTTGTTATTGCTTTTGTTTGTTTTTTTTTTGTGTTTTTTTTTTTACCAAAGAATAATTACAACAGTTTCAGTTTTAAAACTCGGAACTCACACAACGTATACGTGTTCGCAGAATTGGTAACCCAAATTGTTGTGGGCTCATTGATTCGATGGAAATATTCTATGACCAACGCAAAAATATACACCATTACAATCATGTTAAATCAAGCCCACCATTGCGTTCTGTTGTCAGACTTGTACATGACATGAACGTTCCTCTGATCTCACACCTTTTATTTTTAGTTAAAACTGGTAAATCCGAAGATTATCGGTTTGACCACGGCATGATGTCTGGCCGGTCTCCAGCAGAGATTGGAGATATAATTACCATGTGATTTCAACGTGTTAAATGATTTTGTTTTATCGCGTTTCTCAAGATTGAATACCAGGCAGGAGACACGCCAAACCGCTATGTGGCTATGTGGTTTAGTGGTATGACATTCGCTTTCGGATCGGAAAGTCCTGTGTTCGAGCCTAGCTCGGCGCATAGTTGAGTCTTTGGAGATGAATCTTTACCCACATTCTTTCACGGTAGTGTAAAATGAGTACTCGGCCGTTTACAGCGTTGTCTCTGTCCGAAAAAATTGTAATATCGCCTAACAGGCGTCTTGTCCCGTCCTACATATAAAATGTTGCTGTTGGTCAGTTACCACTTGTAAAGCGCTTTGAGCACGTCTAGTGGATATTGCGCTATATGTCCTCTATGTCCTAATATCTACATCTGCGTCTCTTCATGGTTGTCGCTGTGCTCACTGTATCTGCCCTTTTTTCTTAGAGTTTCAAAATATTCCTAAAATGCTTCGGAGGCATTAGTTATGAGGCGATTCCAATGTATGTGTCAATTTGGTTTTTACGGTCGCTGCCTACAAGAGACTGAAAGGACATTTGTTGTTTTGAACAATTCCTTCAATTTGGTTTTTATGTGTAGTTTTAAAAAAATCATTTTTAATATACGGACTAATCGTTTAAATGACTTATTTAACTCAATGTCTTTCTTCATAATCATAGTTTGATCGTGACGCCTGTGCTGCTTCTCACAATCCCATGTGCCAAGTCATACCATAGTTCACTGTCTTATATAAGTAAGTATATTCATATATATATATATATATATATATATATATATATATATATACATATGTGTGTGTGTGTGTGTGTGTCTGTGTGTGTGAATGTGTGTGTTTGTGTGTGTGCGCGTGTGTGTAGAGATATAGATTGATAGATGGATAGATAAAGAGATAGATAGATAGATAGATAGATAGATAGAGATAGAGATAGAGATAGATAGATAGATAGATAGAGAGATAGAGAGATAGATAGATAGATAGAAAGATAGATAGATAGATAGAGATAGAGAGAGAGAGAGAGAGAGAGAGAGAGAGAGAGAGAGAGAGAGAGAGAGGGGGGGAGAGAGGGTGTGTATGTGTGTGAGAGAGAGAGAGAGGGAGAGGGAGAGAGAGAGAGAGAGAGAGAGAGAGAGAGAGAGAGAGAGAGAGAGAGAGAGAGAGAGAGAGACTCGCCGACAGGGTAATTTGATTTCGCAATAGGTAGGTTGTCAATTGACCGATTAACTAGCTGTTGTTAACCCGCCCTGTCTCCGCCACGTCCCCATCTTACTCCGTTCCGCCCCCAGCCCACCTCCCTGGATGTTGTCATAAACTAGAAACCTCAAAAATCTTTCGTGTGTCCACATTCATATTTTTTTCCAGATGTTTTGCGAGCTGTTATCACAATATGTAGTCCATTGCTCTATAATTTGGTATTGTGCGGCTATGTGATCGAGTTGTAGTCGTATGACACTCGCTTTCGGACCGGAAGGTCCTGGGTTCGAGCCTCGCTCAGCGCATAGTTGAGCCCTTGGAAAGAATCTTTACTCACTTTCTCTGACCCTACTCAGGTGTAAAAAGAGTACATGGTCGTTAACAGCGTTGTCTCTATCCGAAAAAAAATTGTCATATCATTTAACACACGTCATGTCCCGTCCTAATGTTAAGTGTTGCTGTTGGCCAGTGACCCCTTGTAGAGCGTTTTGAACGTTTAGTGGATATCGCCCTATATAAATGCTCTATTTTTAAAAATTGTCTTTAGGTAGCCTATAATAATAATAATAATAATAATAATAATAATAATAATAAATAATAATAATAATAATAATAATAATAATGATGATGATGATGATAATAATAATAATAATAATAATAATAATAATGATGATGATGATGATGATAATAATAATAATAATAACGGGCATTATCATCACTGTGTAATGCTCTATACACGTTACACAAATAAGAATACACAGTTGACATGATATACAAATTTTACCATAATGATATCAAAAGAAGCGGAGTATGCCATTTTAATATTTTAAAAAATGAAACAGTGAAAAGGTAGCGGTTTCACAATAAATTGAAACTATCAATTGAGTTTGCTTCTCTTCTCCACTTCCTGACCTGCATTGGCTGCCTGTTGAGAAAAGGATTAAATTCAAAGCTTGTGTTTTAGTGTATCGTTGTCTTGAAGGTACTGCCCCTTCCTGCCTTTCAGAACTAATTGAAAGATATTCAAAACCCCGCCCCTTACGTTCGGCCAGTGATTCCACAAAACTAGTTGTCCCTCGAATTCGGAAAAATGCTGGAATGAGATCCTTTTCTCATTTCGGACCCTCTATTTGGAACGCCTTACCGCAGAGCATTCGTGAAAAAGAATCTTTGTCTATTTTTAAACGTTCGCTTAAAACATTTGTTTCGATTTTAGTAGATGGTATGAGAAGCAAGATAGGTTTGGTTTGTGTTGTGTGTTGTGATGTGTGTGTGTGTGTATGTATGTGTGTGTGTGTGTGTGTGTGTGCTTGTGTGTGTAAATGAGTATGTTTCAGCCAAAGTAATTTGTAATTTAAGCTCTTAGAGTCTGGTGTCTCGGAGTTATAGCGCTATATAAGTTTTCAGCATTATTATTATTATTATTATTATTATTATTATTATTATTATTATTATTATTATTATTATTATTATTATTATTATTAATTATTATTATTATTATTATTATTATTATTATTATTATTATTATTATTATTATTATTATCCTTCTTGGACGGTCTGTCCACACGAGGGGCCCAGTACGGGTTGGTCAATGAACGGCCGCCATAACATTTATAATTGTAATTATTTCTAAGATAAGCTTCGATTTGTCTGTCGAGGATTGTAAACTCCTATTTGGTAGAATATTTATTTCTAACATACTTTTGACTTTTGATATAGTGATGTGTGTGACGAGCGATTTTCTTTCACTGCGTGATTTCTTTATCATTCGTCAGCGTCTCGTTTTAAAACCACTTCAAACCTAGTGGACGAGACATATAATTGATTAACTCCTCCAGTAAGATAACCAAACATGGACAGTCTTTCTCCAATAAAGCTCCAAATCTTTCTAACGGAAATTTTGGTCGTTAGGTGGTAAACATTTCCATTGTATAACGGAACACGCACTTTCAGCTTAAGGCTTATTTACCTGTTCAAATTGTCTGCCCATTGTATTCATGCCACCTGCTAATTACCTTTCCCAAACAAGTCTCCAACGTCCCTAGGCCCTGAGGTCTTGTCTCGTTCAAGAGTAGCTCAAATTACAATTAAGGTCTAGTCTCTCCGGTAATTATCCGTTATTCTTTCTTACCAACGCATCTGGATATCATTGGCTATCTAAAACAGGAAATTCTTCTGATTGGCTATTTTCGTTTCACAAACCCAAATTCATATCTGAATCTGATCACACACACGCTTAGAAGCCCACGAGAAAAGAGTTATCTCTCCAATTTCAAACTTGTAAAAGTTTGTCTATCTCGGCTGGAGGTAAAATGAATTATTGGTTAACATTCAAAGTTGAACGAGATATTACTGTGAATTCAATTTAATTTATCTATTATTAATATTATAGTTTGTGTATATATTCTAATTGTGCTATTCCATGGATGTTCGTAAGTTGGAATACCTGTACAAAACTATATCTATATGTATCTTATTTTATAGTTAACAGTTGTTTATGATCTATGTTATTATTTCATTTATATTCAATATGTATATTGCTTGAATGTCTGTACCCCACCGCCAATCGCCGGCCACACATCATAACCTCAATTATAATTAATAAAAATAAATAAAGAAATACCAGGGACACAACCCTGTTAAATTCTCATCATGTAAGATAGCTCGACTGTCAGTTGATGTTTAAACCATATACTAACTCCCATTATCATGAAGTTACTGCTTCTCCTTGCCTTTGTCGGCAAATAAAGGCTATTATGATGTGTCGCTCAAGGACGATTCGGTGGCGAAGGACAAACTCGATTGGCTCTAAGACCTTGTTGTTTTAACTCTTAAATTGAAGGTCCTTGTCCTGATCCTGAGTCCTGGCCATTTTCCTGGTCCTTTTCCGTGTCGTTGGAGCACCCAGTTGTGCCGAATCCCTGCATCCCAGTCCTTGAACAGCGGTAAACCCCTGATATCAGCCTAACTACAACACACTGTTGTGATGTCCAGAAAACTCTGCAAAGCAAGCGCCAACCCTGGAACTAGCTGATACATTTGCCTCAGTCAAGCAAGCCGACGGGATAAAGATAAGCCAAACGGGCTTATACCATTTTCAAACGTATTTTCCACAGACACATATGATTATATCAAAGTAACAAATAAATATATAATAGATTAGATCCACTCAATTAGAGCTATTCTTCCTGATATTAAATAAATACTTATTCTTTCTATCTTTTCCTGTAACAATCTAATTAAACTTTATGTATAGAATTGTTATTATTGCATTGGGCGTTACTATTGTCTTGACTCACTTGTTATTAATACAATTAAGTTATAAGGGACCCTAAGGCAATTCTTAATCACCCCTAGATTAAACCTGAGCCGTTTGTGATATAGGTTGAGTGGTGCAGCTGGTAACGAGAGCCATAGCGCGCATACTAGTTCGAATCCAGACCATTGAGCTATCGGTTGGACTCGATCCCACAACAATAACACCAACCCGTCACAAAATGGTAGGCTCGTCCGGGATTATGAATCTTTAATATAATATAATATGTGAGTCATTAATCTAGATATAATATTTAAACACCCATTCTTTACTTCTGCTACTATCTCAATTTAACAATAGCATTCTATTACATTGGGGGCTCGTAAATATATCTACCTTAAATCAAACCAATCAATAAATCATTTGATTAATTAATTACAAATATCATAGGAAGAAATCTTATTTATTATCGAAAGTCACTGTGGTTACATTTGAAATTGGAACATGCCCATTTTCTATATTTTCACTAATCGATAATTAGTTTACTAACACTGATTTATGATTATGATTATGACAACCATGTTATTTTAATTATGCATAATTAGGCAACATAATTTTAAAGCAGTTTACAAAACATAAATTGTTATTTCATTGCCACTTTTGTTATGCCATTGTTGCCATAAATTTTGGACCTCCAGCCGAGAGTAACCCCCCCCCCCCTTCCGAGAGATACCCTCCCCCCACCCCTTCAAAAATTAAGTTAAACATATCTTAATTAAAAATTACAGTCACTCTAACTTCAAGTTAGGTCATCTTGCAAGTTGTTGTTTACACGTGTAACGGTAAATAGTATTATCTCTCTATTGACACGAGCACGCCAAATTAAGCCCCAGGCAATAACTACTCTTTCTAAGTATTGTGTCACTGTGTGTGTCATATATTGAAATTTGGCTTAGCGAAACCTTGCACTTTTCAACAGTGTGTTGTGACTTACTTCACTATTGTCTTCATTCATATTTAACCCTTACTGGCAAAGTTCTATTTGTTAACTTTCTGCTCTACTCCTCCTTCCACCTATCGCATCATTCTTATTCACCTTCTGCAGTTGTTCAATCTGTAATTAATCAGCCATGGCTACTGGTGTTACAATTAGACGCGAGTTTATCCAGTTAGGAAAAGAATTAGGCCTTTCTGGTGAACAGTTATCTGCCTATGTCAATGAAAACGCAGAAAGGGAGATTATTAGACTTGAGGAGGAAGAGAAGCGTGCTAGACTAGAGGAGGAGGAAAAAAGGAGACATGAACAGGCTTTGAAAGACAAAGATCTGGAACTGGAGAGAGAGCGTGCTCAGGCAGAAATGCAGCGCACACGCCAAAAGGAAATTGAAATGTCTTTAACAAGAGACATGGCAGAAAACAGACTCTCTAGCCATAGCCCCATCCCATCCAGTCAGGGCAATGGAAGCATTGATAAAGTCATGTCGTTCCCGGTAGAAACTTTCAACCCACACATTGAAGGGATTGATCAATGGTTAACGCGATTCCAGGAGTTAGCGATCTCGTATGATCTTCCGGAGGACAAATGGGCACTCAAAGCGTCTCAGCATCTCAAGGGCAAAGCCTATGATGTTTACTCTCGCCTGACACAGGACAACAAAAATAACTTTCAGGAGTTAAAGTCATCCCTACTGAGACATTTTGATGTCAGCGCAGAATCCTACCGTAGAAGATTCCGAACATTAAGGAAGGACAGGCATGAAACATACCACCAATTGGCAGATCATCTACAACTCAGCCTCCAACAATGGTTGAAACTATCTGGCAACCCAGACACCTATGAGGGATTAAACCAGCTTATCATGGTGGAACAGCTGAGAGATGCAATGCCCCTGGATGTCCGTCGTTTTGTCGATGAGCAAGGCGCTCATAAACTAGACGATATAGTAACATGTGCTGACCGGTTTGCGACAGCCCAAGAAAATCACCTCACCGAAAGGAGACAACACCAGATTCAGAAACCGCCCACCTCATATGAAGAAAGAACCAAATTTCCGTCACCATATGAAAAGAAGAATAACAATAACCAATACCAAAGAAGTAACACAACACAACACAAACAACACCTATATTGCAAGAACTGTAATATGAAGGGACATGCAACAGAGGAATGCCGTCGCGATAACAAGCGTAACGGTCATCAGAAAGGGAAACCGGTCAGTGCCAACGTAGGACGCACTTCTGACGATCACCCTCTAAAAACAAAAGAACCGTCGGATCACCCTCCAGTCGTTGACACAGTCAAAGTGAATGGGAAGGATGTGACCGTTCTCTTACGACACGGGATTAGATTTTCACGCGGTCGTAGCACGCGACCTGGTTCGGCCAGACCAGTTCACGGACGAAATTATCAAGATTCAGTGCGCTACTAAAGACACCCCACCTCTGTCACTTCCGATAGCCAATATTGAAATTTCCTCTCCCTACGTAGTAGGAACAATACCTGCTGGAGTTTTAGAAGCCCCTACTCACCCTCTCATCCTTGGATGCAAATATGTATTTCTTGGAACGCCGAAGCACCCAGTTCACGCTTGTCCCATGCAGACAAGGGCACAGGTTCAACATGATTTACCAACTCTATTACCAAATCCAGGACCAAAAGAAATTAAAAAGGCTCAAGCCGAGGATACAACGCTAGCGCGCTGCTTCGCCAAAGTGACGGAAAAAGGCGATATACCGAGAAAAAAGGGTTTGTAATCCAAAGTGGACTACTATATCGAGTTGCCTGTCAAGACCGCCTTCAGCTTGTCGTGCCAGCCACTCATCGTCGACAGATTATGGAAATGGGACACAATATTCCGTTTAGTGGACACATGGGAACAGCAGCCACATCAGATCGCATCTCAACTCACTATTATTGGCCCGGCATCACTGAAGACATTAAGCGGTTCGTCAAATCCTGTCCCATCTGCCAGCGGAAATCTGCTCGGACCTACACAGTCCCAGTGACCTTAGGCGAGATGCCAATTGTAGGCACTCCTTTTGAACGTGTTGCCGCTGATATAGTCGGACCATTCCCTTTAACAAAAAAGAGAAACATGTACATACTGACCCTCGTGGACACATGCACTATGTGGGCCGAGGCGACACCGCTACCGCGCATAGACTCAAAGACAGTGGCCGACGCTTTTATAGGCATATTTTCACGACTCGGATTCCCGAAACAAATACTGACGGATAATGGGTCTCAGTTCTGTGGCAAACTTATGGAAGATGTCTATCGCCTACTCCACACTGAGCACCTGACCACCTCTGTCTATCATCCGCAGAGCAACGGACAAGTGGAACGGTTTAATGGAACACTAATTTCAATGTTAAAAAAGTTAGTGAAAGACAGGCCGGAAACATGGGATACCTTCGTCGCCCCAGCCCTCTATGCTTACCGAGAGGTTCCACATACCTCTACGGGCTTTCCTCCAGCAACCCTACTCTTCGGACGACCCATTGCAGGACCCCTTGAGGCGCTAAAAAAGCTTTGGACAGAAGATGATGTGGATGAAACGGTCAAAAATGCCTCCCAGTACGTTAATGACCTGAAAGACAGACTAACCACAAGCTGGTCAATCGCCGCTTCCACCCTCAGAGAGGCACGGAAAAAGCAGGCGAAATATTATAATAAAAAAGCAAGGGACCGCGAACTACAGGAAGGAGATAAAGCTCTGCTCTTACTTCCAAGCGGAACCCACAAGCTGCAGATCCAATGGCAAGGCCCTTATACCATCATTAAGAAGAAGTCAAGGACAAATTATGTCGTAAATGTGGATGGAAAGGAAAAAACATACCACATTAACTTACTCAAAAAATTTGTCGACAGACCTCCCTCCTCTCACCTCATGGTCATGATGGTGGCAGAGGAAATTCCCGCCACGGAGCACTTGGCACCAGACCTACCGTTGGTCGGACAGGAGACACACACAGATGTCGCCATCAACCAAGAGCTGTCGGAGTCGCAACGAAACGAGTTGCAAGACATCTTAATTCAACACTCACCCACTCTGACAGACAAACCAGGACGGACCAACATCGTAAATTTTGACATGACCTTAATTGACCACAAGCCTATACGATGTAAGCCCTACCCAGTCCCTATAGCAAAGGAGACAGTAATCGAGGAAGAAATTCAGGCCATGTTAAAAGCTGGCATAATATCAAAATCCGATTCGCCATACAGCGCTCCTCTAGTACTGGTTCGCAAGCCTAGTGGAGAACACCGTGTCTGCGTGGACTTCCGGAAGCTCAACGCCGTCACTCAATTTCAACCTCAGCCCTTACCAAACACGGCACGAATGTTTTCTCGCCTTAGCAAAGCCAAATATTTTTCTAAGGTGGATTTATCCCGTGGGTTCCATCAGATAGCAATTCCAGAACATCTGAGGCCATACCTTGCTTTCAGTACACATCAAGGCCACTACCACTACAATGTTATGCCATTTGGACTACATAACGCGCCAAGTATATTTTCAAAAATGATGATTGAGTTGTTGCAACCGCTTGTCAAACGTCACAACATAGTTCATTTCATGGACGATCTACTCATAGCCTCAGAGGACTGGCCACAACATTTGGAAACTCTCAGTGCTCTCTTGGAACGCCTAAAGGAGACCGGGCTCACAGCACGCCCGACAAAATGTAAGTTGGGGTATCGCAACTTAGAATTTTTAGGACACGAGCTGCAACAGGGAACAGTTACGCCCGAATTGAAAAATGTGGAAAAACTTAGAAATGCACCACAACCAACCACAAAAAAAGACGTGAGGTCATTCCTTGGACTTTGTGGCTTCTATCAGTCCTACATAAAAAAATTTCAACTCTCTTGCCGCGCCTCTATCAGATCTGACCCATAAATCACGGCCCGATAAATTACAATGGACCCCACAATGCGAAAACGCTTTCAACGCTCTTAAAAGGATCCTGACGTCACGGCCCGTTCTGCGCTTACCTGACCCCAACAAACCTTTCATTCTGAGGACAGACGCAAGTAAAATTGGAATAGGCGCATCGTTACTTCAACCTGACCTCGATGACCCTACAGTCCTACACCCTGTTGCTTACGCAAGTAGAAAATTATCGCCTGCGGAACAAAGATACTCAACAGTGGAGCAGGAATGTCTTGCCCTGGTATGGGCCATACAAAAATACCAAATATACCTTTATGGACGTCACTTCACTGTTCAATGCGACAATCAGCCACTTCTATTTCTGGCCACAGCTCAACAATTAAACGCTAAACTCATGCGTTGGTCGCTAATACTACAGCAATTTTCGTTCCATGTGGAATTCATCAAAGGCACTGATAACCATGGAGCCGACTTCTTAAGTCGCCATCCGGTATCCGATGACGCCACACCAGCATAACCGTACTTCCAGTACTATCTTATTGTCCACGTTTCTCAGATGATTTTAAACTAGACTTAATTTTAATCTCACAAGGAGATTTTTCAAGAGGGGGAGAATGTGACGAGCGATTTTCTTTCACTGCGTGATTTCTTTATCATTCGTCAGCGTCTCGTTTTAAAACCACTTCAAACCTGGTGGACGAGACATATAATTGATTAACTCCTCCAGTAAGATAACCAAACATGGACAGTCTTTCTCCAATAAAGCTCCAAATCTTTCTAACGGAAATTTTGGTCGTTAGGTGGTAAACATTTCCATTGTATAACGGAACACGCACTTTCAGCTTAAGGCTTATTTACCTGTTCAAATTGTCTGCCCATTGTATTCATGCCACCTGCTAATTACCTTTCCCAAACAAGTCTCCAACGTCCCTAGGCCCTGAGGTCTTGTCTCGTTCAAGAGTAGCTCAAATTACAATTAAGGTCTAGTCTCTCCGGTAATTATCCGTTATTCTTTCTTACCAACGCATCTGGATATCATTGGCTATCTAAAACAGGAAATTCTTCTGATTGGCTATTTTCGTTTCACAAACCCAAATTCATATCTGAATCTGATCACACACACGCTTAGAAGCCCACGAGAAAAGAGTTATCTCTCCAATTTCAAACTTGTAAAAGTTTGTCTATCTCGGCTGGAGGTAAAATGAATTATTGGTTAACATTCAAAGTTGAACGAGATATTACTGTGAATTCAATTTAATTTATCTATTATTAATATTATAGTTTGTGTATATATTCTAATTGTGCTATTCCATGGATGTTCGTAAGTTGGAATACCTGTACAAAACTATATCTATATGTATCTTATTTTATAGTTAACAGTTGTTTATGATCTATGTTATTATTTCATTTATATTCAATATGTATATTGCTTGAATGTCTGTACCCCACCGCCAATCGCCGGCCACACATCATAACCTCAATTATAATTAATAAAAATAAATAAAGAAATACCAGGGACACAACCCTGTTAAATTCTCATCATGTAAGATAGCTCGACTGTCAGTTGATGTTTAAACCATATACTAACTCCCATTATCATGAAGTTACTGCTTCTCCTTGCCTTTGTCGGCAAATAAATGCTATTATGATGTGTCGCTCAAGGACGATTCGGTGGCGAAGGACAAACTCGATTGGCTCTAAGACCTTGTTGTTTTAACTCTTAAATTGAAGGTCCTTGTCCTGATCCTGAGTCCTGGCCATTTTCCTGGTCCTTTTCCGTGTCGTTGGTGCACCCAGTTGTGCCGAATCCCTGCATCCCAGTCCTTGAACAGCGGTAAACCCCTGATGTCAGCCTAACTACAACACACTGTTGTGATGTCCAGAAAACTCTGCAAAGCAGGCGCCAACCCTGGAACTAGCTGATACATTTGCCTCAGTCAAGCAAGCCGACGGGATAAAGATAAGCCAAACGGGCTTATACCATTTTCAAACGTATTTTCCACAGACACATATGATTATATCAAAGTAACAAATAAATATATAATAGATTAGATCCACTCAATTAGAGCTATTCTTCCTGATATTAAATAAATACTTATTCTTTCTATCTTTTCCTGTAACAATCTAATTAAACTTTATGTATAGAATTGTTATTATTGCATTGGGCGTTACTATTGTCTTGACTCACTTGTTATTAATACAATTAAGTTATAAGGGACCCTAAGGCAATTCTTAATCACCCCTAGATTAAACCTGAGCCGTTTGTGATATAGGTTGAGTGGTGCAGCTGGTAACGAGAGCCATAGCGCGCATACTAGTTCGAATTCAGACCATTGAGCTATCGGTTGGACTCGATCCCACAACAATAACACCAACCCGTCACAATGTGCTTCACCATTTAGGCATTTAAAGCAAAAACAGCAGTGCTTTTAATGATTCTTTCCCTCACAGGCAGTCAATGCAGCTCATACAGTACAGGAAATGGGGGGGGGGGGGGGAATTGTGCCATTCTCTTTTTTTTTTGACACTAATTTAGCATTTATCAAACACATCAGGGACTAATCTATAGGAAAGAGAGTACTTTAAAAGTTTGGTAATTGTTGGAAGCACGTCTAGACATTATTTCAGCAGATATGTGGGAAGGGAGTCAAGATCACAGTGCTTGGGTGGATTTTTCATTATGGTCTCTCGAACTTCCTCTTCGGTTGCATGCTCAAATGAGTCAAGAACAAAAGATTTGAAGGGTGGGGGTGTGTTTCTGTCGATTTATCCTAAATTTGCCTGATTATTATAATCTTACTCTTGAATAAATTTTCAAAATCTTTATCTATCACTTTTTGAAACTGGGAATTAACAATTCTTTTGTTTCGCTAGTAGGGTTTTAGTTACGCTGTTGATTCTTTATACGTTTTTGTGTTTCCTACTTTAGCATTGAAATACTTTCTTTTGGCCGTCTAGATATATTAAATTGTAGAACTTATTCTTTACTAATTTATACATTTCTTTGTGTACTTCGAGGCCACTTTTTCGCCAAACTCTTTCTGCTTTCATGTTCTCAATTTTGGGTTGTTTTATCTCCAAGTCACACCAATTTAAGTCTGGTCTTTCTGAAATGACACGAGTTTTCTAGGAGCGTTTGTTAAGAGTGTCTAAAGCCATATTTTAAAAGTCTAATATACTTTTCACATTTGAAATGATTCCATAGAGTAGTCTCTAAAACGTTCATGATTGAATCAATCAGAAGTGTACAAAGCTCGTATTGATGTAAACACAATCACTATATTCATCATCATATTTCATCATCATCATCATCATCATTATCATCATCATCACCATCATCATCATTATTATCATCGTCAACAACAACAACATCAAATACTACTACTACCACTACTACAACCGCCACCACCGTCATCATCATCATTATCATCGTCAACAACAACAACAACAACAAATACCACCACTACTATTACGACGACGACAACAACAACAACAATAACAACAACAACTACTACTACTACTACTACTACTACTACTACTACTACTACTACTACTACTACACTATACTACTAACTAACTACTACTACTACTCTACTATACTACCACTAACTACCACACTATACTACTACTACTACTACTACTACTACTACTACTACTACTACTACTACTACTAACCACCACTACACTACACTACTACTATCTATACTACTACTATCTACTTACTACTACTACTACTACTACTACTACTCACTACTTACTATACTACTTACTACTAACTAACTACTATACTACTAACTACTACTATTACTACTACTACTACATACTATCTACTACTACTAACTACTACTATACTACTACTACTACTACTACCATACTATTACTACTATAACTACATACTACTACTACTACATACTACTATCTACTACTACTACTACTACTACTACTACTACTACTACTACTATTACTACTACTACTACTATACTACTACTACTACTACTACTACTACTACTTATTACTACTTACTACCACTACTACTACTACTAACTACTGACTACTACATATTCTACTCCATCAATACTACTACTATACTACTACTACTCTACATACGTACTACTACACACTAATACTACTAATACATTAACTATACATACTATCTTACTACTACTTCTAACTACAATACTTACACATTACTACTAATTACTACTACTACTACTACTACTACTACTACTACTACTACTAACACTAGCAGAGAAACCGATGAAAATATGTCAGCTTGCAAGTCCCTAATCAATCATCATTATCATTCTCTAATCACCTCGCACTTTTATTTCATTTCAGAACGTTTCACACCAATCACGAGCAATGAAAATGGATCACTTAACAAAATGACATTTTAGAACTCTTCCACAACACTTCTGAAAACAAAAACAGCTTCCACATCGTATCAATAATTGATACAATATTTGACATGGCTTTGTGTTTTAACAATTTATTAATGAAATGGTGGGATTAATTATTGAGGGAAAAAATAATATAAAAGTGTCACTTTAGCAATTTGTGATCCTGGTTCAACAATCAAGTACTAGCTAGATAAAGGAAAATTGTATTTTAAGTTAAAATATTCAGAATTAAGACTTTTTTCAATCTCTAACAAGCAAAGCTCGGTTAAATCAGTGAAAACATTTAAATTCGCTGTTATTCAATATCAAAAAATGCTTGGAAAATTCTAGCAACAAGAAAAAAGAATTTTGGATAATAAAAAGATTTATAAAGATTGTTGATGGTGTAAAGTGGGACTCGCAGTGCAGTGAGCTTTAGTATTTCTAACAACAGGAGACAGGAATCTTCAATAAGAAACAACATCTGCAAAGAAACTTTGGTGGTGTAAGGAGACCTGAAGCGGACTTTAGTTATTCAAGCATTTAGAGAAAGGAATTTTAAATCGTAAAAAAAAAAAGAATCTGTAAAAAATAGTTGGTGGCGTGAGTGGGACCTTAAGTGGACCTTGGTAATTCTAGCAACAAGTGAAAAGAATTTTCTAATAAAAATATATATAGAGTAACGGTGGTAGTAAAAGTGTGATCTATAGTGGACTGTAGTGATTCTAACAACAGGAGAAAAACATTTTCAATATTAAAAAACATCTGTGAAAATTGTTGGTGGTGTAAGTGGAACTGGAGTGAACTTAAGTTATAATAGCAATCGGAGAAAAGAATTTTCAATAATAAAAACATCTGTAAAGTTAAGAATCTTTGGTGGTAAAAGTGTGACCTGGATTGAATAGAGAGACGCTTCAAGGTTGACGAGAAGCTACTGTAAGTACGCCTGTCCCCACGACATCTGCTCCATCATTGTGGACGTCACCACTTGTGCTGGCGTAGTCGTTAACGTGCTGGCGGGTGTAACTACAACATTCAAAATAGGCTGGCATCAGAACCACGAGC
Source organism: Berghia stephanieae (assembly GCF_034508935.2). Taxonomy (NCBI): domain Eukaryota; kingdom Metazoa; phylum Mollusca; class Gastropoda; order Nudibranchia; family Aeolidiidae; genus Berghia; species Berghia stephanieae. The sequence goes on along the minus strand of NC_088369.1, from coordinate 27,232,906 downwards.
CGGAGTGAGTATTACATTTTTAGAATAGTATACAACAAACAACAATAATTATAACTAAAAAGAACCCCCCCCCCCAAAAAAAAAAACAAACAAAAACAAACAAAAACAAACAAAAACAACAACAACAAATACTAATACTACCACTACTACCACTGCAACTACTACTACTACTACTACTCTTACTACTTCTACTACTACTACTACTACTACTACTACTACTACTACTACTACTACTACTACTACTACTACTACTACTACTACTACTCCTCCTCCTCCTACTACTACTACTACTACTTCTACTACTACTACTACTACTACTACTACTACTACTACTACTACTACTACTACTACTACTACTACTACTACTACTACTACTACTACTACTACTACTACGATACTGCAACTACCACCTCCACCACCACCACAATAACCTACGACCCACAAAACCAGTTTAATCTCAAAGTACTTTCAACAGGATGTTAACCAAACCCAGCAACGTCTCACTGACTGTTTGACAAACAATGTGACTGGAAAGCGGTCTATGGCCTTAAAGGCCACTCTTCAGTCCTCCCCTCCCTACCTCTTTTTGGTTATAAAAAAAAAACATATTTATTTGGTTTTGTCACTCCAAGCCATCTTTGTAGCACACTAGAACAAGAGAGAAATAAAGAAAAGAAGAGAGAAAGAAAGAAAGAGAGAGAGAGAGAGAGAGAGAGAGAGAGAGAGAGAAAGAGAGAGAGAGAGAGAGAGGGGAAAAAGAGGAAAATAGGGAGAGAAGAGAGAGAGTGAGAGAGAGAGAGAGATGGAGATAGATAGATAGATAGAGAGATAGATAGATAGATAGATAGATAGATAGATAGAGAGAGAGAGAGAGAGAGAGAGAGAGAGAGAGAGAGAGAGAGAGAGAGAGAGAGATGTCAACGAGACTCGATTCTCTACCTGGGCTTTCTAGTTTCTGATTGCACACCCCAGGCGAGGAGGCACGGGTAAGGAGTTCGAAGATTGGACGATAACAAATCACTTTATTTTAACTTTGCCCATACATCTTTTACTATCGTCAGAATAAGATTGCACCAGTTTGACAAAAAGTATCCATATGAGATTCAAAGAAATTCTAAAAGGCCCCGAGTTTAAACCTTTTTGACTAGTTGGTAGTAGCACCAAGCAATGGGACATTTGTCGTTAGGGTCAATTCCAAGAAAGACTGGAATAACCCAGACGTCTACCCCAGTGCAGCTAGGGCGAGGTGACTTGCTCAAAGCCACCCAGCACAGCTAGGAGTCGAACCTTTGTACCTTTTTAGTAATTGATATTTGTGCGACTATGTGGTTGAGTGGTATGAAAATCGCCTTTGGATCGGAAGGCCCTGTGTTCGAGTCCCGCTATGAGCGGCACATAGTTGAGTTTTTGGAAAAGATTCTTTACCCACTTTCTCTCACCGTACTCAGGTGTAAAAAGAGTACCTGGCCGTTCACAAAATGTTTCCCTGTCCGAAAAAAAAAAAGTAATATCGCCCAACAAGCGTCATGTCTCGTCCTACATGTTAAGTGTTGCTGTTCATTTTAAAAAGTGCTTTGAACACGTTTAGTGGATATTGCGTTATATAAGTGTTCAATAAAAAGTATAAATTTTCTATCCAATTGATCAAAAGTGTTATGTCATTGTCAGGGTTATCTCTTCCCCGAGACTCACCTGGTTGCCGTCTCACAATATCCATGGCCTAAATAAGTAATGGCGTGAAGCATGTTGCATGGGCATGGGGCAGGAAATTGAGAGGAGTCGAAAAAGGAACTCCAACTTTATTGATGAGATTTTATCTTTTCTGCTTTACCTCTCTCTCTCTCTTCGACTTCGTACCCCCCCCCCCTCCCTATCTCTCTCTCTCTCTCTCTCTCTCTCTCTTGGACTTCGTACCCCCCTCTCTCTCTCTTTCTCTCTCTCTCTCTCTCACACATACACACTCACATACACAAATACACATACACAGACACTCTCTCTCTCTCTCTCACACACACACACACACACACACTGTCTCTCTTTCTCTTTCTCTGCCTTCCTCCCTCTCTCTCTCTCTCTCTCTCTCTCTCTCTCTCTCCCTCCTTCTATCTCTCTACCTCTTTCTCTCTACCAACCTATATATTCATCTAAATATCCATCTTTCTAGTTATCTAGTTATCCATTCTTCTGTTTATCGATCCCCCCCAATCGATCAATTCTTCCACCCATCCACCCATTCATTCATCCACCTATCTGTCTACTTTTTTACTTAAAAATAAATAAATAAATAAATAAATAAAAAAAAATAACAATAATAAAATAATAAAATGTATAAAGCGCCAATCTCTACCTCCACCTTAGTGTGTTCAATGGCACATAAGACATAGATTACATACACATTTTTGTATGCCGTCTAGTGGTATGACACTCGCTTTCGGATCGGAAGGTCCTGGGTTCGAACCTCGCTCGGCGCATAGTTGCGTCCTTGGAAAAGGCACTTTGCTCACATTTTCTCACCGTACTCAGTTGTAAAATGAGTACCCGACCGTTAACAGCGTTGTCTCTGTCCGAAAAAATTGTAATATCGCCTAACTGGCGTCATGTCTCGTCCTAAGTGTTCAGTGTTGCTGTTGGCCAGGGACCCCTTGTAAAGCGCTTTGAGCACCCATATAAGTGTTCAATAAAATGGATGAGTGGAAAGATGGATGGATGGATGGATGAATGGATGAAGAAATGGATAGCTGCGCTGTATAAAAGCTCAATATTTTAAATGTTACAATTTTAAGAAAATTAAATATTTCAATTGTAGGTGGTTATGCTTATACCAATGTAATATGAAAAATGTGATTTTGAAATATTAAGGAAAAATTAATCTAAAATATTCTGTGTTCAGTCTTGACTTGAAGCACTTAATCAATAGTATGAGCGCTTCTGGTAAAGCCTAAAAGAAAATTACAGATCGATGGTGCCGCAAAGTAAAATGCACGCTCCGTGAATTTTGTTTTAGACATTTATCTTTCTATAGTGGTGTTGTGAGGAGTGGAGAGTCATCCATACAATCGTCCATCCATCCATCCATCCATCCACTCAAACAACCATCTATCTCTTCATCCATCCATCATTCCACTCATCCATACAATCGGCCATCCATCCATCCATCCATCCACTCAAACAACCATCTATCTCTTCATCCATCCATCATTCCACTCATCCATACAATCGGCCATCCACTCATCCATACAATCGGCCATCCATCCATCCATCCATCCATCCATCCATCCACTCAAACAACCATCTATCTCTTCATCCATCCATCATTCCACTCATCCATACAATCGTCCATCCATCCATCCATCCATCCATCCATCCATCCATCCACTCAAACAACCATCTATCTCTTCATCCATCCATCATTC
>NC_088369.1:27219493-27226993 GCF_034508935.2 Berghia stephanieae | reverse complement strand
TAAAGGGGTGTGGCTCCTATTTCCGTTTGTAAATATAATATGGCTGTCACAAGCATGAGCAAAACAATTGTTTTTACTCACTTTGAACTGTGTGAAGAACTGCACATGAGCATTAAGTTCTTTACTACGAAAACATGGCAATTCATATTTTTGTATGGGATTGAGGTATGATCAAAAACATTATCTTTGTGCGGCTATGTGGTTTTGTGGTATGACACTCGCTTTCGGATCGGAAAGTCATGTGTTCGAGCCTCGCTCGGTGCATAGTTCAGTTGAGTCCTTGGAAAAGACTCTTTACTCATATTCTTTCACCGTACCCAGGTGTAAAATGAGTGCTTGGCCGTTAACAGCGTTGTCTCTGTCCGCAAAAATGGTAAAACCGCCTATCAGTCATTATGTCTTCTCCTACATGTTAAGTGTTGCTTTTGGCTACGGACCCCTTGTAAAGCGCTTTGAGCATGGCGATATTGCACTATAGAAATGCTCTATTTTTTCTCGTAATGATTATTAATATTAAACGTTAGTGGATATTGGTCTATATAAATGCTCGTTTTTTCTTTCTTTCTAGCTCATTACAATGGGTTAGATTAGCGCCTCTTTGGCCCCAAAGCTCAACTAATCACCCCAAAAGCAGTATAATATTATGATGGGCCACAATACTTAGAATAATAATGATAATAAGAAGAATAATGAAAATAGTAATAATAATAATAATAATAATAATAATAATAATAATAATAATAATAATAATAATAATAATAATAATAATAATAATAATAATAATAATAATAATAATAATAATAGTAATATCTCTTCCCCCCCCCCCCCCCTCTCTCTCTCTCTCTCTCTCTCTTGCCAGTAGTTTGTTTCAGCATAATACTAGATTTGACGAGGCGGTTAAAAACGGATAAAACAGTAAGTTTTAGCCGTGCCAATGTCTATATTTGTCACCTATGACTGAGGTCCACTGTCACTGTTCACCTTCCGGTGTCCGTCTCCGCCCCCTTGACACAACTCAGCAGACGAAATTACCAGTTCAATTGATCACGATATTCCAGGTTCGTTTGGTCTTCATCTCATACCCCCTTCCCCATCCATACATCTTTTATCTATTCTATTAGAAGAGTTACAAGAATATATGTGTCAGTGCATGACATAATCAGTCGGATGGTGAAAGGTTTTGAACTGAGATATTGTCAGGTTTAATTAGAAGGTCAATTTTGATCAAAAATGAGTTCTTGTCATAAATGATTAAATCAACCCTTTTGTACACATCTTCGAGAAATATCAAAGCTTAATTTCACTTCTAAATATGTTTTACAGCTAGTCAAGTTGAAAAAATATGAAATTTGAGAAAAGTTGCCGGATACCTTTCCCTTACATTTGACCATAACTTCATGAAAAATCACCCGATTTATTCCAAACAAAGAGGGCGCATATTCTTTCAGAAAATGCAAAATAATACAAATCCAAAATTTTCACCTTCTGACTGATTATGTCATGCACTGACACACACACACACACACGCACACACACATACACACACACACACATTGGCAAAAATCTAACATTGCCTCTACCGGACGATTTTGAACCCTAACCCTTTTTTTCCTACTATAAAACTATTTTTTACAGATTGATATGCGAGTAACTTGCAAACCTTTTTTAAAAAAAAAAAATGAAGGGTAATTCTATCACCCGTTGACTCAAATGGTTATCTATAGGGAATGAGATTAGCGGAAGAGTAGCGTCCCTTGATTGGACGTCACCCATAGTCTGTGACGTCACCGGCGGAAAAGTTATTAGAGAGAGAACGTCATGTTGGTTGTGCGCATGCGTCTCTCGTCCTCGCGGTCCAATCAAGGGACGCTACTCTTCCGCTAATCTCATTCCCTATAAAATCTGTTAGGGCCTAATGAGATGGTCACTTACCACGTTTATGTTGCCAGAATCATTTGCGCCCACCTACAGACTTTATTATGGGACCAATTATTTTGATCGTGGATGGCTCAAAATATTCGTCTCGATCTATTTTAACTTCCACAATAGTATAATAATTAAAATGGATAAGTGCCTGTTCAAAAATAATCTTTTATTTCCCCGAAAATATTGATGGTTCTCCGCTACTTATAATAAAAGAAATCAGATGATATATCTGTATATTTACCTTTTCACGTAGAAGAGTTACATGAAAAAAAACCAAAAGAAAAGAAAATGAGTTTGGTGTATTTGTATTTAACTTTTCACTAAGGAGAATTACACAATACACACACACACTCACACACTCACACACACACACACACACACACACATATATACATATATATATTTATATATATATATATATATATATGTACATATTATATACATATACATGTATATATAATACATATAGTAGTATATATATATGATATGATATACGAGGGCTCTTTCAGAAATAACCGAAAAATGCCCATTGCTCAGCAACCAGTGGAGATTTTTTATTTCTGTAAACGACATGATATTCCTTATTTCCTTACGGATATTCCCAGAAATTATGAAGTGCATCATTTTGCACAATGAATTTCTAGACGATTTTAAAGATGGCGGCCCACCTTGAAACTTGGTCAAAGGAGGAAATCAGAGCTGTCATACGTTTTTTGAACGCCAAAAGTCTGAATCCTACCGAAATTCATAAAGAACTTCAGAGTGTATATGGTGAGCATGTTATAAGCCGTACACAAGTCTATCACTGGTGTAATTTGTTTGAAGCCGGCCATTCCGACTTGACAGACAGGGAAGGGAGAGGGCGTTCGATAACTGCGACGTCAGAAGACAATGTGAAGCGAGTTGATGAGCTTATTCGTCAAGACAGGAGGTTGAAACTTCATGAAATCGCAAGCAGTCTTGAAATTTCGGAAACTTCTGCCCATAGAATTGTATTTGATGAACTTGGCTACAGAAAAGTCAGCGCAAGATGGGTTCCTAAGCAATTGACAGACAATCATAAAGAACAAAGATTGGACATCTGCAGGGAACTTTTGAGAAGAAGCAAGAGCTCACGCAGGGTTCACGGGCATACTGCCAACGCCGGCGGAGACTTTCTAGGGTACGATGTGACTTTTCTTGACAGCATAGTCACCGGTGATGAGACTTGGTTGCACCATTGCACCCCAGAAACAAAGCAAGATTCGATGACATGGAAACATCCATCCTCACCTGTCGCGAAGAAATTCAAAGTCATGCGGTCAGCAAACAAAATAATGGGAACTGTTTTCTGGGACAGTCGTGGTGTTATTCTGTTCGAAACCTTACAACCTGGAGAAACAATCAATGCTGCAAGGTACTGCCAAACTCTTGACAAGCTTAGGGAGGCCATTCGCAGAAAGCGCCCAGGGCAGTTGACCAACGGGGTCATTTTGCAACACGACAACGCTACACCCCACACAGCACGAGTGACGCAAGGTTGGCTAGAGAAATATGGATGGGAGATTTTGCCACACCCACCACACAGTCCAGACCTCGCACCATCTGATTATCACCTCTTTGGGCCACTGAAACGTGAGCTGGCAGGAAAGCGCTTTGATGTCGATGAAGAGGTTGCTGACCATGTGCGGAAATGGCTACAAAACCTTGACGGAAATTTCTTCCGAGAAGGTATCTATTCCATGGTGCGGCGTTGTCAGAAGTGTGTCGACAGACTTGGCTGTTACGTAGAGAAATGAATTACGAGTCAAGGTATGAACACGTGCAAGAATTTTGTTGATAGCATAAAAAACGCGGATTTTACAGGCATTTTTCGGTTAATTATGAAAGAGCCCTCGTATATATATATGTATATATATATATATATTTATATATATATATATATATATATATATATATATATATATATATATATATATATATATATATATATATACATATGAAAAAAAAGTTGTGTCTGGGAACCCCGCCAAATTAGCGTGAAGTGTGATTATTACGTTAGGTTAAATAACCCATCACCTAAACAAACAATAATATGATATGAAAAGGGGATGAACCATTCTTCCATTGTAACACGATAGCAGTATTTTACATTGATGGACTAGTATGTCTTAATACTGCTCTTTTAGTCAGAAGAGGGAGAAGAAGAAATGATGACATGAGCCATTTGTTGTAAATGTACGAGGAGAAATTGAAAAGCAAGACTTTGGATTGCCAGATAATTTCTTTTGAAAACGCTGAAATGATGCGGATAAATCAAATTATTTATCCTTACCTACCTTATGTTAATAATGTTGATTATAATAATAATGAGAATAATAATTAAAATAATAATAATAATAATAATGATGATGATGATGATGATGATGATGATGATGATGATGATGATGATGATAATAATAATAATAATATAATAATAATAATGCGGCTGCTGCTGCTGCTGCTGCTGATGATGATGATGATGATGATGATGATGATGATGATGATGATGATGATGATAATAATATCAATCTTTCATATAAACAATTCTGAGTGCCTTGGATTAAAACTGTTCCCATTTTGAGATCAGGAATTCGTACAGCAATGATATATATATATATATATATATATATATATATATATATATATATATATATATATATATATATATATATATATATATATTTTGATGTCATAGCAAAGACGTGAAACAAACTCATAATACGAAAAAAATGGGAAAAAAAATGTCATGTGACAACTCTGTCAACCTGCAATCAATAACACGGTATTTTTTGGGGGGTTTGATTTAGAAAAAGAAAGCAAGAAGAAGGGGAAAAGATTCAAATTGGCAACCCTGGGGTAGTCGTCGAATCACATGGTTTTGTTGTATCTCTGTTGTTGTTCTGGTTGCCCCACTGTCTTTGGTAAGACCAAAAGAGATGAACACATACAGACAAGTCAAAGTCTAAGAAGGACTGAATATTTGATGGTGAAAATGATGATGACTCCAAGACAAGACAAGACACCTTTCAAGTGAGACTAAAAATTTTTTTTTTTAAATTGAGCTTTTATATAGCGCAAAATACACTAAGCGTGCTCAAAGCGCTTTACGTGGGGTCCCTAGCTAACAGCAACACCTAACATGTAGGACGGGTCAAGAAGCCTGCTCGGCGATATTATATTTTTTTCGGACAGAGACAACACTGTCAACGGTCAGGTACTCATTTTGCACCTGAGAGAATGTGAGTAAAGAGTCTTTTCCAAGGACTCAACTATGCCCCTAGCGAGGCTCGAACCCAGGATCCTCCGATCCGAAAGCGAGTTTCATACCACAAGACCACACAGCCTACAGCCTATTGTGCTTATTTCAATTCACACTCCCTGCCCAACTGTAACTCCGTGCATCGATCAATTTCTTCCTTCCAACTTGTTTCGAACATTTTTGTACAGATAAGGCTGTGTGTTTCCATTATGGCGATGTTCTGTCCTGCTAGAGCCACTCCCTTTTTTTTGTTTAATAGAGCAATATCCCCTAAACATGCTCAAAGCGCTTTACGTGGGGTCCCTAGCCAACAGCAACACTTAACATGTAGGACGAGATATGACGTCTATTATTGGGCGATATTTCATTTTATTTTCGTACCACTAGACCACATAGCCGCCATTCTGCCTCAATACATGATCAGCCTATGTTTTTAAAAAGTTTGTTTGTTTGTTTTTCTACCGTATTAAGGAGTTCTAAGCTTTCTGTATGTGATACCAATGTGACTTTGTGGTCTATTGCTATGGCATTCACTTTTCTTTTCTTCTCTCCCCCTCCTCCTCCTCCTCCTCCTCCTCCTCCTTCTTCTTCTTCTTCTTCTTCTTCTTCTTCTTCTTCTTCTTCTTCTTCTTCTTCTTCTTCTTCTTCTTCTTCTTCTTCTTCTTCTTCTTCTTCTTCTTCTTCTTCTTCTTCTTCTTCCTCCTCCTTCTCCTCCCCACCCTCTTCCTCCTTCTTTTTCTTCTTTTTATCTCTTCTTAATTTTCTCTTTTTGTTTGATTCTGGCGTTCAGGCCCATTTAAGTTCGTTGGTTTCCAGTATGTGGAATTGTTTGTCCATCTAATGTCACTCACCCTCCCAACAACAGGGCCGGCCCTTCTCCATTTCCTAACACATTACGAAGTTCACAATAACTAACTGTAAATAAAGAATAGAATAGAAAGAGAGCAGACACTCACCCAGACAGACCAAGTTCTAATTGCTTAACAAGGTGGCTGTAAGTACATTTTACAATCAGGAGCGGCACGTAATGCGGAGGATTACGCGCTTAGCTCACCTTATTAGTCATCTCATTTCACCTGAATGGATCTCGGGGGGGGGGGGGGGGGGGGGGGGGGGGGGGGGGGGGGGGGGGGGGGGGGGGGGGGGGGGGGGGGGGGGGTAATGAAAATGTTTTTGAAAATGTGACCCAGCGCGTCAAATTGGAATTATGTCGGAGTGAAGCGGTTGCTGAAAAGTGAATTTAAAATTAAATTGATTGGAAATATGAAATTTTGGATTTATGAAACAATAAATTTCCTCTTCAATATGATACATAAATTTACCCTAATGTGCAAATTTTAAACAATTCAACTCAATTTTTAGTAACCATACCACTCCGAAGTAATACCGATTTCACATTGTACGTCAGAAATTATAAAAGAAAAAATATGAAAAGAAAACGAAGCAAATTGGATAATTAATTGGATGTTATGTCATCGGAGTGCGCGTCGGTCCCAAGGCCAACGTTCAACATTATATTATACACATCATTACACCTCTGGAGAATTACGTAGTAAATAATATACGCGTGATTCACTCTTTGTTTTGATGTTTTTGAGAACTTGCAAATTGGTCGTGTGCCTTTATCTCGCCTACGAAACCATCTACCATTGACATTACTCATTCCTTGAGTTTTATATACATACATATACATATACATATACATATATACATATACATATATACATACATATATATATATAATATATATATATATATATATATATATTATAATAATAATAAATAATTGAGCTTTTATATAGCGCAATATCCACTAAATGTGCTCAAAGCGCTTTACAAGGGGTCCCTGGTCAACAGCAACATTTAACATGTAGGACGGGACATGACGCCTGTTAGGCGATATTACAATTTTTCGGACAAAAACAACGCTGTTAACGGCCAGGTACTCATTTTACACCTGAGTATGGTGAGAGAATGTGAGTAAAGAGTCTTTTCAAAGGACTCAACTATGCGCCGAGCGCGAGGCTCGAACCCGGGACCTTCCGATATATGTGATTTATGTATGTATGATATATTATGTATGTGCTGTATAAAAATACATATGTGGCCACCGTGTCAAAGCGGTGTAATATCGAAATAGGGGCTGGGAATTAAATATACAGCCCCAAATATGAAACAACATAATATTATGTGCGGCTACGTGGTCTTGTGGTGTGACACTCGCTTTCGGATTGGAAGGAAAAGGCTCGTTACTCAAATTCTCTCACCGTACTCAGGTGAAAAATGAGTACCTA
>NC_088369.1:27209493-27214493 GCF_034508935.2 Berghia stephanieae | reverse complement strand
AAAAAAAAACAAAAAAAAAAAAAAAACTGAAACTCAAGCTCAACATAAAAGCATAAGAAAAAAAAAATGAAATGTTAGTTTTCGTTAGTAGTGCTTAAGGAGACAGATTATTCCATCGGTTGTTCAATTGAATACAAGTCAATGTCTACTTTCTTTTGGTAGTCGTTGCTTTTTGTGACCGTTTGCAGTAAATTTTGGTCTAGCAGTGCACAGTGCACAAAGGCAAATAGCAACTCAGTCAATCCCACAACCAGGGAATCGGGAAAACCCGATAAAAAAAACCCATAAACCCAATCCCACCTCAGTCCCGAGGAATAAAGTGTTACTCTATACTGTCGTACTCTGGAAAAACACATATTTAAAGATTTGGCCAGAAAACTCAGCCTTAAAATATCGATCGATTTAAATGACTCTCGTCTTGGCAAAAACTCTCAAACCCGATACTTCGCCGAAGTCCCGGGTTTGAGCGTTTTTGCCAAGACGAGAGTCATTTAAATCGATCGATATTTGAAGGACCAGTTTTCTGGCCAAATTTTTAAATATGTGTTTTTCCCGATTACGGAACTATAATACTGATATAGATAAAATATATACAAGGATTTCTGATTCCTGGAAAAGACATCAGATTGTGACAAAGTTAAGTTGTCTCACACCTTACTTTCCATGTTTCCTATGTGGTCTAATGGTATGACTCTCGTCTTTGGATTGGAAGGTCCAGGATTTGAAACCCGCTCTGAGCGGCGCATAGTTGAGCCCTTGGAAAAGACGCTTTACTCTCATTCTCTCATTGTACTCATGTGTAGAATTAGTACCCGGTCGTTAACAACGTTGTCTTTAACGGAAAATTGAATATCGTCTTACAGGCGTCATGCATGTCTCATCCTTCATTATTAGTACTACTACTACTACTACTACTACTACTACTACTACTACTACTACTACTACTACTACTACTACTACTACTACTACTAATATTAATAATAATGATAATGATAATCATCATCATTTACTGTAATGGAGCTAGACCCAAATGTTCAGACTAAAAAGGGTTTAAAAGTAACAAAAACCCCCCAAAAAATTTGGTACTTTTACCCAAAAAACCCCCCCAACAAAACCAAAAAACAAACAAACAAAACAAAACAAACACCCCCCCCCCCCCCCCAAAAAAAAAAAAAAAAACAAAAAAAAAAACCCCAAAAAAACCCCCAACAAAACGAACCAAAAAAAAAAAAAACCCAACAAAAACAAAGAAAAAAGAACCCACAAAAAACCCCACCATACAATACCAAAATACCCCCCCCCCCACGTGTACATATGTGCAGGTCTGACTTCCGAACGCAGTCATGGGGCCTAGTTTAATATTGTTGTTATGGACAATATTTTGCGTCTTTTTTTTTTTTTGAGATTTCCCTTACAACAATGAACCCATAATGAATTGGGTTATCAGACAAGCAAATGAGTATATGTCGCCTCCCCCCCCCCCTCCCCTCCCCGGAAAAAAATAGATAAAAAGGGCACCAAACCCCCCCCCCCCCGAAATAAAACCCCCAACAAAACAAACAAATCAACAACGACAAAAACAACAACTAAAAAATAAAACCAACAAAAGAAACCCACAACCCCCCCCCCCCCCCAAAAAAAAAAAAAAAAAAAACCCAAAAAAAATACCAAACAAACAAACAAAAAACAAACAAACAAACAAAACAAAACAAAACAAAAAAAAAACAACAACAAAAAAACACTAACAACAAACAAAACGCACAATATCTTCCTTTCTTCGAGAGCCGTCAGCCATAATGTTGTTTTCAAACGCCTGATTAAACAGACCAATCTAGTCTAACAATACAAAAACTACCTGCTGGATGGATAGGGGGGCAACGTATACATATGTGACCCATTGTCTCCAAACGGTGTTATGTCGGGATGAACCGAATGCTACAAAGCCAAAATTTATGCTAAACTGGTGAAAAATTTGAAGTATTGGTATTGGTACCCTGAAATGTTATATCCATTCTCCTCAATCAAACATATAAACACAACCCAAGTCTGATATTTCTTGTTATAAATTCAATTTTCAGCATCTTAATGATCCCGACTTAATACCGTTTTGAGGCGTAGGGTCACATATGTGCAGGTCTGACATCCGAACCCACTTATGGGCCTAGTTTAAAAGTGTTGTAATGGACAATATAAATAAGTGCTAGTCGATAGGGGATGTTGGTGAAAATAATCTCAACTTCACTTTGGATCGACAGCAGTTCATTTGGTAACGAGTCAAAAACGCTATCGACGGAGTTATAGATAGTTCGAATATGACGTCTTTAAGGTCATTGTTATAGTATTTTGCCATCCGCGTTTATGAGTAATTCTCACTAAACGGTATTAACCTGACTATAAACGATCATGTCACACAAAGTTATGTGTGTCGGTCTGTTATACTTCCAGATGGCAATATTGTGAGCTCCTTAGCCAAGCGCATACTATCCATACTTCTTCTTCAAGTACAAAGTCTGTGCCAGACATCGGTGATCATGGTACGCCAGTCATCTCTCTGATCAGATGACCTCAAAAAACGAATCTTATTACTCTTCTCTTTCTTTGTCACCCAGCTGTTCAAACTATTCAAATATATTTTCTTGGTCTACCTTTACTCTTTGGAGTTATACTATATAATTAAAATAAATAAATAAATAAATAAATAGATAGATAGATAAAATTCCCTTTATTCACCCCATAGGGGAAAATTTGTCTCTAGGGTCAATTCCAAGGGAAGACTGGAATAACCCAGGCGTTAGCCGCAGTGCAGCGTCGCAAATTGAGCGAGGGCGAGGTGACTTGCTGAAGGCCATACAGCCTAGCGGTAGGTGATCGAACTCGGTACCTTCCGGGTACGAAGCAAAGCCCGTTGCGATGAGCCACGCTGCCCCATACTATAATCGTAATCTTTATCTAAATTGAAGGATACATTTTTTTAAAAAGAAAGAAAGAAAGAAAGAAAAAAAAAAGAAGATTAAGAACTACTTCAATCCTTTCACACATACCCACGCACACACAATGACACTCTAAATAAATACGATAATAGCCAGCTGGTCTCATAGACAAATTAATAGGGTATGAAGAGAATGACAGGAAGTGTAAAAAATATATATAGATCTAGCCGTAAAATGCTATAATAGCATTTGAAATTTTGCCCCAAAAACGTTTGCTTCTTACTAAAAGCAAAAAAACAAAACAAAAACAAAACAACAACAACCCCCCCCCCCCCAAATAAAAAACAAAAACAAAACAAAAACAAAAACAAAAAAATATAAACAAAACAACAACATAAAAACAAAACAAAACAAAACAAAAACAATCCTGAGCCGTTATATAGCACAATATCCACTAAACATGCTCAAAGACAACAATCCAAATCGTGTTCCTTGCGTCAATTAATTGTTCTCATTCCCTTGCAGCATGGGAAACCTGTCCAACATCTGAAAGAGTTGTATGAGTCACGCATGGCGTGGCCTTATTTACAGGTCTGATTACCCAAATTGTTATGAGCTCAGTGTTGTCATGGAAATACTCTAAAACCAACGCAAAATATTTACTGTCCATCACAACAAGGTGAAATCAAGCCCACAATTGCGTTCGGTTATCAGACCTGCAAATATGTTCACGTCGGTCGCGCTTCATAGACCAGAAACTTATTCGTAGTAAAACAATATAAGTGGATTTGTCGTCTTGTTTTATGACTCGCACTCGCCTTTAAAACATTCACTTTCGGATCTGAAAGTCTTGGGTTCGAACCTCGCTCGGCGCATAGTTGAGTCCTTGGGAAAGGCTCTTTTACTCACATTCTCTCACCGTACTCAGGTGTAAAATGAGTACTTGGCCGTTAACAGCGTTGTCTCTGTCGGAAAAAAATATATAATCTCGTCTAACAGGCGTCATGTCTCGTCCTACATGTTAGATGTTGCTGTTGGTAAGGGACCCCATGTAAATCGCTTTGAGCACGTGTAATGGATATTGCACTATATAAAATTCAACTTAAAAAAGCCCAACTTTAAGTATTGCTTTTGGCTTGGGGTTCATTGGAAAGCGATTTAAGCACATTTTATTATATATAAAATCTCAAGGTTTTATTTTAGAAATTAAAGAAAACAAATGTATCAAAAATAAAATTTGGAAAAGAAAAGAACGATATTAAAGATAATTAGCAGGAAAAGAGATGAAACATGTTTGAACATAAACCGTCAATGAACCGAAACATATTAAAAATAAAAAGAGAGATAAAAAAAAAGAAACAAATCAAAAACGCAAACAGGAAAAGAAAATAAAATAAACAGGAAAACAAAAGAACCAATCTCAATGGGAGCCAGTGGCATTGGGAGTTATCTGCCCCAGGGTTGCCAGTTTGGCATTTTAAATGCCAGATTCCAAAAATCTGGCATTTTTGAAAACCGTTTGGCATTAGAAAAATCATTTGGCATTTGGCATTTTCATTTCGCATTTTCTTTTCTTGTATATTATACTTCAAATGACACCTTTTCTTAATTAAGTTTCATAAGAAACACGAAACAGTAAGTTTTCTTAATTGTCAATATTTATTTAACTGCTTACGTATTTACCTTTCATGTTAATGTATTTCTTTTTCATTCTTAAAATCCAACCGTGGTGTAGTGGTTTAGCACTCCACTTAGTTGTCAGTAGGTAAAAAATTACCCCAACAGGAAATTTTGTATAATTCAAAAAAAAAAAAGAAAAAAAAGAAAAGAAAAGAAAACACGCAAGCCACCAGGATATGATAGTAAATTGTCTATCAAAAGTGAATAGTTTTCTTTTGGGGGTGGGAGTCAACAGACTTTGGCATTTTTTTGAGTGTTTTGGCATTTTTTGAGTCTTCCCCTGGCATTTTGTTGAAAAATAATCTGGCAACCCCCTAGTTTTCGTACACGAAGTTAAGTGTGAGAATTTTGACTCACTCACAGTTTAGTTCTGAAATTGTCTTGTACACA
>NC_088369.1:27171993-27204493 GCF_034508935.2 Berghia stephanieae | reverse complement strand
CTCTCCTCTCTCTCTCTCTCTCTCTCTCTCTCTCTCTCTCTCTCTCTCTCTCTTCTCTCTCTTCTCCTCTCTTCTCTCTCATTTTCTGTTCCCTTTCTCTATCTGTCATTTCTATCTACAATTATCTTTTATCTATCTTCCTCTTATCTCTCTCTCACTCTGTTTTGTCTGTGTCTATTCTTGTGTGTGTGTGTGTATTATCATATGTGTGGTCGTTGTGTGTTCCGCCGTGTGCGTGCGCGCGCGTGTATGATTGTGTTTTCCCTCCTCACCCTCCATCCCTCCATAACCCTATCTTTCTTTCTTGTTTTTTTTTCCCTCCCCCGCCCCCTCCCCCTTCACCCCCCTCTCTTTCTATCTATCTCACGCACTCCTCTCTTTTTAGACCTCGACTTTCTTGAATCACAAACACACAAAACAATACAATACAATGTCAATTCACCCCAAGATGCAATAGATGAACACTCAATGACAATCGATAATTAAGGCCAAGGGAAAAGACAGGGAGACAGACAGAGAAAAGAAAAATCAACACAAAGTTTGAGAATCACTGAACCGTGACCATCGTTTTTCCCACGAAATTAACTGCCTCCTAAAACGTTTCAATTCGCTTTCTCACAATAATCTTGAACAGGCTTTGTGAGAGTTTGTTTTACTGCACATTACATGATGATGATGATGATGATGATGATGATGATGATGATGTCGATGATGATGATGATGATGATGATGATGATGATGATGATGATGATGATGATGATGATGATGATGATAGACAATTATATATTTGAATAAACAAATTATTCAGTCGTTTTTTTTTTCAACTTCAAATTTCAGTACCACTTTTTTTAAAAATGTACTCTAAATGTAACAAAAATGTCTAAATGGTAGAGAGAAAAGTAAGTCGATGGCACTGAGCTTTTTGTTATTGTTTTTAGACATCTATTTGGGTGATTAGTTCTCACTTAAGTCCCTCTAAAATATTGCAGGTTATATACAGAATTGTGTGTGAGTGTGATTGACGGGTACACATGATGAATATTTTACTTAAACGTATACCAGCAATGGAGGTGATCTATAAATAGTTCGAAGTTGACGTCACTCGGGTCTTTGTTTATTGTTTTTTTGCCATCCGCGTTTATGAGTAATTCTCACTAACTGTATTAACCAGGCTATACACACCGTTTTATGTGTTGGCCAGTTATACTTCCGGATGGCAATGTTGTGAACTTCTGAGCCAAGCGCATACTATATATAGATAGAATGAAGTTGACGTCACACATATCTTTGTTATTGTTTTTGCCATCCGCGTTAATGAGTAATTCTCACTAAACTGTATTAAAAAGACTATAAATGTTTAAGGTTACACATAATTTTGTGTATTGGTTCGTTATACTTCCGGATGGCAATGTTGTGAGCTTCTTAGCCTAGTGCATACAATCTATATGCAGGTTTTCGACCAACCGAGCCATTGACCAGATCTGTTTCTGTCCAACGATGTGATATTTATTATAAATGTATATTTTGCTGCTTGAAGCTCGAAGATATAAATAACAATGTGACATTGAATGTAACGTTCAATTTAATGTACAGATAAAATGGACGTTTCGGGTTTCCCCTTTATCAACAGAACAGGATGAATGAAACACGACAGACGAATCAGATAATACTGTGGTAGCGGCGTTGTTAAAATGAATAAACAAAAACATCAATGTTATTCCAGTGGGACGGAATAACACACCTTTAAAACAACTATAATACACCCATTACACACTTATAACATACCTTTAACACACCTATAACACACCTATCAGGAAATCAATAACAATAAGGAGAATGGTGGGAGATCTCAATCTTCTGATAATGCATATTTAATTGTGTTCACGTTTCCTTCGAAGGAGTTGACACACTTTTCTTACAATGTTAAAGCTCAAGATCACTTTTTACTTTTTAAAAATAGTTGTCAGTATGAATGTGTGTGTGTGTGTGTGTGTGTGTGTGTGTGTGTGTGTGTGTGTGTGCGCGTAGACATCGTTAACTTATCGCCTGACACAAAGACCGTAACCATCGTTAACATATAGATAGTATGCGCTTGGCTAAGAAGCTCATAACGTTGCCATCCGGAAGTAAAACGGACCAAAACACAAAACTGTGTGTATCCATGAACGTTTATAGTCGGGTTAATACAGTTCAGTGAGCGTTACTCATAAACGCGGATGGCAAAAAACAATAGCAAAGACCTGAGTGACGTCAACTAAGAACTCTATTATTTTGCCGGGCCTGACACGAGAACCCTCTAGGACTTATAGTTTGACGTCATTTTTTAAGGTGTATGGACCGCCTAGTGAGTTGTCCTTATTAGTGCTCCAGGAAACAAGTTGAAAGTTGAATACAACTCACAGTTTGTATTCTTTTGTGGCCAAAGACTTGTCTTTTGACGTCATTTTTTTTGGTCAGTGTCAGGCTATAGATAGTTCGAAGATGACGTCACACAGGTCTTTGTTATTGTTTTTTGCCATCCGCGTTTATGAGTAATGCTCACTGAACTGTATTAACCCGACTATAAACGTTCATGGATACACACAGATTTGTGTGTTGGTCCGTTATACTTCCGGATGGCAATGTTATGAGCTTCTTAGCGAAGCGCATACTATCAAAAGTTTACGATGGCTATGGTGCGTGTGTGTGTGTAGAAATTACAGTCTTTACATGAATGTTGACAAAACGAAAGAGGACACATTCGATTTTCGAAAAGCATGCTAACACATCAAGACATACCAAGATGTACCGGTAGAAATTGTAATTTTAAATACCTGGGTGTACACATTGACGACAACTTGAATTTTAACTCACTCAATCCAAGAGATTTTTGCTACTTTTCATAATTCGAAAAAATGTATTAGATATGAGCATGTACGTAGATAGTTTTATTCAATTATATTTAAAATGCAAAAACTAAAAACATAAGCTTTGATACTACGCCTATAATTTGTCTCATAAAAATGTAATAAATAGTCATCAGGTAAAAGTAACCCGGGTAAACAACGGATATAGTCGGTGTTAGGGTTGAGTGAGTTAAAATACACATTGACCATGTATGTAAAAGAGTAAACCAAAGGACATATTATTATATTTGAGGAAAAAGGAACTTTTTTGACGTAGGCCATCATTTACAAATCTCTTGTATTGAGCGTTTTTCAATGCGGCCAATGACCTTGAGCACATGGATATGTAATATAGATAGATCGAGATGACGTCACTCCGGTTGTACTCTGGGTGTACACATTGACGACAACTTGAATTTTAACTCACTCAATCCAAGAGATTTTTGCTACTTTTCATAATTCGAAAAAATGTATTAGATATGAGCATGTACGTAGATAGTTTTATTCAATTATATTTAAAATGCAAAAACTAAAAACATAAGCTTTGATACTACGCCTATAATTTGTCTCATAAAAATGTAATAAATAGTCATCAGGTAAAAGTAACCCGGGTAAACAAGAGAATGTTTATGGTTTTTTGACATCCGCGTTTATGAGTAATTCTCACTAAATTGTATTAACCAGACTAGAAACGTTTAAGGTTACACATTGTTTTGTGTGTTGGTCCGTTAAACTTCCGGATGGCAATATTGTGAGCTTCTTAGCCAAGCGCATACTATCTGTTGATCAAGCCCATTTACAGCGATTCTCCCTTGTATAATCATCATTCAGACACACTGAGGGTAATGTAAATCCATCGATATTTGAAGGCCGAGTTTTCTGGTCAAATTTTTAATTACGTGTTTTTTCCAGTCAAAGACGCTCTACAGATTACCTTTTTGTATAGATAGTATGCAGATGACGTCACTCAGGCCTTTGTTATTGCTTTTGCCATCCGCGTTTGTGAGTTGTTCTCACTAAACTGTATTAACCAGACTATAAAAGTTCATGGTTACACAGAGTTTGTGTATTGGTCCGTTATACTTCCGGATGGCAATGTTGTGAACTCCTTGGCCAAGCGCATTCTATCTATATAATATTGAAAGTGTTGCTCTGACTGAGCATGTTGGTTCGTATGAATCAGAAGACGACGAATAATATTATTACGACGTCCACGCAGAAGATGTTGATGGTTGAGGAGTAGGAGGAGGAGTGGGAGAAGAAGAAGATGGAAGAGGAGTGGGAGGAGGAGGAGTGGGAGGAGGAGGAGTGGGAGGGGGAGGAGTGGGAGGAGGAGGAGTGGGAGAAGAAGAAGATGGAAGAGGAGTGGGAGGAGGAGGAGTAGGAGGAGGAGAAGGAGAAGAAGAAGAAGAGGAAGAAGAAGAAGAAGAAGAAGAAGAAGAAGAAGAAGAAGAAGAAGAAGAAGAAGAAGAAGATGAAGAAGAAGAAGAAGAAGAAGAAGAAGAAGAAGAAGAAGGCCACATGACATTTTTTGGTAACCCAATGTGGATTGGGACTCGTCAAAGTTCCAACATGACAGGTAAGTTTGTTGAATTTTTGAATTATATATAATATATGTTCATATATTATAATAAATTTGATGCATTTATGTTTCAATACTTGAACATTATGTAAGCACCATTCCGCTGTGAATGAGTTTAAACCAACACTCACTCAAATCACAGACGACGACTGTAACTCTGACAGGCAAGTCGTGTGTCTCCCATATGCTGGTTACGTGGTTACTTTTCCGTCTTCTAATTGCTCGCTCCTAATTATTATTATTATTAGTAGTAATATTATTGACGAAGACAAACATCTTCAGCCTGTTAATAATTCACAGTTCAAACACACACACGCACACACAAACACACACACACACACGCACACACACAAACACATAGCACAGACACAAACACACACAAACACAACAGACATACACACACACTCACACAACACGCGTGTGAGTCGTCTATTTACAACAAAAAAATTCATTGTAACATACTATGAGCATGCATACAAATACAGTGTTTACAAGTCTCTCTACTTAAAAATAGCCGTGGAGGTTATTGAATAATAATTGGACGAGTGAATGAAACAGGAAATAGGTTACCCTTTCAGTTTAATTATTTAATTATTTAAAATGGAATCCAATGTGAGTTGGTCTCGCTCGCTCTTCGCCTGTGGCAATACGCTCGCTCTTTATGAGTTCCTGAGCTTGAAAGAAGAACAATACTTCATCTTTTATATAGTGCAATATCCACGAAATGTGCTCAAAGCGCTTTACAAAGGGACCCTGATAAACAGCAACACGTAACATTTAGAACGAGACATGACGCCTGTTAGGCGATATTACAATTTTTTTTCCGACATAGACAACGTTGTTAATGGCCGGGTACTCATAGAGAATGTAAGTATAAAACCTTCTACAAGGTCTTAATAATGCGCCGAGATAAAATTATAGGAACAATTCATCTAACGGTCAATAATTGGTGAGTATTTTTATTTAAAACCTTGAGCTTTCAAACTTGAACTTTTATATAGGGCAATATCCACTAAACGTGCTCAAAGCGCTTTACAAGGGGTCCCTGGCCAACAGCAACATTTAACATGTAGGACGAGACATGACGCCTGTTAGGCGATATTATAATATTTTCGGACAGAGACAATGCTGGTAACGTCCAGGTATTCTTTTTTTAAAGCTTTTTTATAGAGCGCAATATCCACTAAACGTGCTCAAAGCGCTTTACAAGGGGTCCCTGGCCAACAGCAACATTTAACATGTAGGACGAGACATGACGCCTGTTAAGCGATATTACAATTTTTTCGGACAGAGACAACGCTGTTAACGGCCAGGTACTCATTTTACACCTGAGTACGGTGATATACTATGGGTAAAGAGCCTTTTCCAAGGACTCTCTATGCGCCAAGCGAGGCTCGAACCCGGGACCGTCCGATCCGAAAGCGAGTGTCATACCACATGACCACATATCCGCAAATATTTAGACATTTAAAAAAAATGACTCTCGTCGTCTCAGACATGTAAAAATAAGAGTGACCTCCAGACGTTATAATTATAATTATAACTATATCGATATATTTAGACATTTCAAAACACGACTCTTGTGTAAAATAAAATTTTAAAAAACAACTTTCACTAGTGGGAATTCAACGTGTACTTGAACCAGGGAAGATTGACGGCGCCATGTCTGTCGGGAAAAGCAACCAAGTGGAACGAGAACACAATGAATATCGTTTTGAAAATGAATGATTGTAATGAGTAAACAACGAAAAATAAAAAATTAAAGGTTAAATGACGAGATATCGATTTTAAATATTGCACGTTTTATTACCTGATATTTATTGATTCTTAATGATCTTGTTATTATTTTTTTTTGTTTAAAAAAAATAAATGTACTGTTCGGGGTTAGAGAACTTTTTCTTCTTCTTCCTCTTGACTTACTGACTGTCTTATGAGTATTTCGCGTCTCTGTCATCGGACTGGAACGCCTCGGCTGCCTCCACATCGTCGTGCTGTGGCGTCCAAAATAGTGTTTAGTTGATTTCTCCCTGAATTATCTGGTCACTTCTTATATTGTTTACTTTCCGGTTTCCTACTTCCGATTGGAGTAACTTTACTTTGTCTTTGATTAAACTTCTAATGTTATCTTTCACTTGTCGTTGGCATTCATTTCTTTTTAACAAAGTAAGATCGTAACATTCTCACATCTTACAGTGCTTTAAGTCTTAACCCTCTCCGTACCAACTACAGGAAAATCGTCACATTCGTTACGATACAACCAACATTTTTCTAATTCAAATTTCTCTTCTACAACAAAAAGTTTAAGGAAAATGAACAATGAGTTGTAGAATATGTTTTGCTAAAGAAATTATTTATCGCAAGAACTTTACTGCTACTGCTATTGTATTTGAGTGATAAAAAATATATATTTTGTGGTAGTTGGGTGTGAAGTTTTGGGGGATATCCTGAAAATGGCTGGTAAGGAGAGGGTTAAGGTCTTCTTCTTATTTTTGCTATTAATATGTGTGACCGAGTGTCGAAAGTAGTCCGTCCGTCAGAGCCATTAGGCCCATGGACCAGGAGTATATTCCTTATATTAATTTCTATTCGTTACGATCGAGAATAAATATCGATAGAACGAAGTTGACGGCACTCAGGTCATTGTTATTGCTTTTTGCCATCCGCGTCTATGAGTAATTCTCACTAAACTGTATTAACCAAACTATAGACGTTCAAGGTTACACATAGTCTTGTGTTATACCAAGGCATTGGTTATATCCGACGTCCGTATTTTTTTTTTCGAGCTTGGTATGGATAGGTCTAGCGGCTCTTCTCTTTATTTTTAGTATTTTATCCGTGCCCGATGTCTTTATCCGGAAGACGGCAGAGGACGACAGTGCCGCATCATCGGAGTCAGTCTCCGGTTTGGGTTAGCCTAAGGCCATTTAAATCTTCCACAACTTCAAAACCCGTCATTAAAAGGTTGCTTCTATATAACTCTAATTTCTTCACTGTTTCTTAATCGACGTCTAGGCGGCAAGAACTCAATTAAAGCTTATAATAGACTACAATATATATAGATTTGTGCGGTTATGTGGTTTAGTGACACTCGCCCTCGGATCAGAAGGTCCTGAGTTCGAGTCCCGCTCTGAGCGGCGCATATTCGTGGAAAAAAAGCTCTTTACTCACATTCTCCTAACCTTACTCAGGTGTAAAATGAGTACCTGGCCGTTAACTGCGTTGTTTCTGTCCTTTAAAAAAAATGTAATATCACCTAACAGCCGTCATGTCATGTCTTACATGTGAAGTGTTGCTGTTGGCAAGGAACTCCTTGCAAAGCGCTTTGAGCACGTTTAGTGGATTTTGCGCTAAACACAAGGTCAAGCTCAAGTCTTATATCTTTTGTGACTTATGACAAACAAAAAAAACAAAAAAAAACCTACAAAACAAAACAACCCCCCCCCCCAATCAAATAATCCCCCATCCCCTGCAAAAAAAAAAAAAAAAAAAAAAAAAAAATAAAAACAAGAAAAAAATACAAACGCACTCCGGCTCCATAGGCCTAATGGCTACGAAGGACTGCCTAGTAGAAGAAGGAATATCCAGACTAACATGCTACAATGCCATAAAGCCGCACAAAAAGTAAAGCGCCTAGAGTACGGTGTACTCCTACTCCAATTGTGAATGACATAATTGCTGTATTATTATAAATACAATTTAATTTTGTGAGTCGAGTGTCTATGAGCATCCAAGCGACTAATGTTCAACATAAAATTATATCAAAGCAGGTCGAGGTGGGAGGTCTGTCTATTGATAGAATGAATTTGACGTCATTCAGGTCTTTGTTGTTGTTGTTTTTTTTTGCCATCCACGTTTAGGATTAATTCTCACTAAACTGTATTAACCAGACTATAACTGTTCATGGTTACACAGAGAGTTTTGTGTGTTGGTTCGTTATACTTCCGTATGCTTGGGTGGGGTTCCTGACCTCCCGTAGTGGCCAAGGGGGTACATACTGTGTCTTCTATCCCCCTATATCTGTTTTCCAACATGCTTTCTGTCTTTGTCTTGGAATGAGATTACTTGGTTTTGTCCTGGTCCTGGCCAGATGCCCTGGCTGAGAAGGAAACAGTCGAATGTATAGTTAGTTTTGGGAAAGGATCTTTTTTTCATTGTAAATCATCTCTCTGTTATGCACTGTATTATGCTTTCTTTGTATTATATATGATTTGTAAAACATTTGAGTGTGTTCCTCTTAGCGGGGACCTGTGCTTGTGTCTGGATGAGACTTTTAGTGATCTCAAACTAAGTACTTTGATAGAGTGATTTTGGAATCTACACCTGTTTCTTATTTGAACCAATTCCCCCTTGTCTTCCCTTTTCTTGGATGCTTTATTGTAATTCTAGAACTTTTTACTATCCCATTTTCTTCCTTTTTACTGGCGCTGATATGACCTTAATGTTTTGCAAGCGCCGTGAAACCCTTAAAAACAAAAACATAAACTTCCGTATGGCAATGTTGTGAGCTTCTTAGCCAAGCGCATACTATCTATATATGATACAAAAACACACATCAATTAACTTGTTTACGACTTGTCCGTGTCGCAGTGGGACAATGGTACACGGTTATCCCGACTTGGTTAGCATCGTGGCCTTCGTAAGCTCAAACCCTGATACTGACCAAAAAATTAGGTCACAAAAAAAAACAAAAAAACAAACGACGATTACCAATCTATAGTAAAAAGTGAGTTATTGTTGAAGTGCTCAAAATGAAATAAATGATTCCTTTGGCTGATTTATTGATTACAACTCACAATTACCTTTTCCCCTTTTCCTTCTTTTATGACGATTTTTTGGTTAGTATCAGGCTTTTAGTTAACGAAGGCGACGTTAGGGCAAACCCACACCGGAGACTGACTCCAACGACCCGGTACTGCCGTCCTCTGCCGGATAAAGACGTCGGGCACGGACAAAATACTAAGATTAAAGAGAAGAGCCGCTTGACCTACCCATACCAAGCTCGAAAAAAACAAAAATGCGGCAGAGGAAGTCGGGCGCTTGGTAGGTCTAGCGGAGACTGTAAGTGGGCGGATGTTTTTTTAACCCCATTGGAAAGGTGGTGATGGTATTGATGATTATCGTCATCATCGCGTTTGCTATAAGTAAGATGGGGGTGGGGGAGGTTGGCAGGAAGAGGGTTAATTCGTCACTAGACTTAGGTGTGAATTAGTGTCAATCCAAACTTGGAAACAGTATATTGTCAGTCACTTCCGAATCGTGACAAAAAACAGTGACCAACAGGAAGTTCCATGAGTATACGTTGTGATAAACACACACATGCACACACACAAACACACACACATAAACACACACACATGCACAATATTTGTATGTGTTTTGTGTATTGAAAGAATGTCTTGACACTGCAAAGGCAAAATTAATCTATGAAAATGTCAGGTTGCTTAGTTAGAAAACATTATATAGCCATCTATATATTAGTCTATGTCATAGCTGTCTTGAATACATTCTGACCATTCGAACTTGTGGGCCTCCAGTTTCTAAACACTTTCCACAAATATATATGTGGTTATGTGGTCTTGTGCGGCCACGTGGTCTTGTGGTATGACACTCGCTTTCGGATCCGAAGGCCCTGGGTTCAAGCCTCGCTCGGCGCATAGTTGAGTTCTTGTAAAAAAGCTCTTTACTCACATTCTCTCACCGTACTCATGTGTGGTCGTCAACATCGTTGTTTCTATCGGAAAAAAATATTGTAACATCGCCTAACAGGCGTCATGTCTTATCCTATATGTTAAGTGTTGCTGTTGGTCATGGACCCCCTGTAAAGCGCTTTGAGTACGTTTAGTGGATATTGCCTTATATAAAAGCTCGTGCTCAAAGCGCTTTACAAGGTGTCACTAGCCAACAGCAATACTTAACATTTAGGACGAGACATGACGCCTGTTAGGCGATATTACAATTTTTTTTCAGGACAGAGACAACGCTTTTAACGGCCAAGTACTTATTTTACTCCTGAGTACGGTGAGAGACTGTGAGCAAAGAAACTTTTCCAAGGACTCAACTATAAACCACTCAGAGCGGGACTCGAACCCTGGACCTTCCGATTCGAAGGCGAGATACTCGAGATATGTATGATACATACCACAAGACCACATAGCCGCCCATTGATGAGGGCATCAATGCATGGACTGGACTGTCAGCAGAAGACGTGAGCAAGAAAGATAATATTATGGCAAGGCAGGTGTGGTGGATCATGTCCAGTCAAACTCTTCCTAAGAAGTGACACCGGAAGAAGGACGAAGATTCTGACAACAAAACTCGTCATCCAAGTTAACTATTGATCGATTCAAATGACCCAAATCATGTCGAGCAAAACTCAAACCGGTGACTTTCAGGAAAACCACCAAGAAGTAATTTTCATTTTGTTCATTCTGGTTGACCCAATAGTGTCCCATTTCACACCTATCCAGCAACAGCTTCATCAGGCTTAGTTCTAACCCACACCGGAGACTAACTCCGACGACCCAGCACTGTCGTCTTCTGCCGTCTTCCGGATAAAGACGTCGGGCAAGGACAAAATACTATGGATAAAGAGAAGAGCCGCTAGACCCACCCATACCAACCCTCTGCTGTTTCTTTTTTTCAAGCTTGGTATGGGTAGTAGGTCTCGCGGCTCTTCTCTTTATTCTTAGTATTTTGTCCGTGCCCGACGTCTTTCCCACGGAAGACGGCAGAGAACGGGAGTGCCGGGTCGTCGGAGTCAGTCTCGGGTGTGGGTTAGCCCTTACCCAAGTTGTTGCATTTGGTTCTTTCTTTTCTATTCAATGGTACCAATTCTGTGTACATTTCAGCAGTAAATGATCTATACTTGGGACCTTAGGACAGCGCATTGGGAACGAGCAGTTAGTAATTTTAACCGTTTAAGTTCAAGACTACTTTTATTGCAGCGATCCAATAACCTCACGCATGTTACTTCTTGTCAAAATGCATTCTTTATGTTACACCGGTTGGTTGTCTAAATTAACCATTTATTGACATTAAGAATTATCATTGTGGTCAAGATGTCAGTACGCGCCAAAATCCATTTTTATATAAACCGGATGCGGGTCACGAACATTTTTTGGAATAACTTTTTATACAAATGATAAAAGGGATGTCTCGTAATATTTTTACTATTGCGCTGTAGTTTAGTCCGAGACCATTATAGGGTTATAACAATATACGATTCTTTCATCTCTTTGTATTTATTAAACGAGTTATTTTTATCGTGTCCAATAACACAACGAGCTTGCGAGTATGTGATATTGCACGATAGAAATAAAACGAGTTTAATAAATACAAAGAAATGAAAGAAAACGTTTATTCTACCCCTCCAAGTAAGATTATTATATATTTTGTACCCAAATGGTATGGTATGGTATATTTTGTATCTTTCTCCTGCTGCTTGCGTGTCAATTTACCCCAAAATAAAAACGTCGGATTTATATTCATGCGCATCAAATGTTTACTTTTAATTACCAATCAGCTGTCTTTTACACCTTATTTCACACCAATAAAATGTGCAAAAATATTCTGCAATCGTTGAATAAATTTTTTATTTAACTCGTTCAAAGCATTATTCAACGATTACGTATTTAATTACTAAGAAATGATAGAGTTCTCCAACGAGAGGGGTGAATAATCAATCGCTGTATCAGCTAACAAGTCCGCGTCGGGTACAATGTTTGAATTCCAAAATGCAAGACTGTAAGACATCTTTTATTCTACCGCTCAATCAATTCCGATTTCGTCATCTTTGAATAAAAAAATACAAATTCAATAGTTATTTCTCAAAAATCTTTTTTTTCGTGTGAAAATTAACGCTGATAAACCTGACGTCAGAAATTGTTTTATAGTTAGATTGATATAATTAATTACGCGTTACTATTTAAGGGAAGGGGTAGAATAATAATTTTTTCGTATACCACTTATTTTAACTACACATTTCACTATTGGTAAGATGATTTTGTTAAACAGTTCATTTATTCCTGTGGTAAATTGTCTGCGCAAGTGTTCTAATACTTTCTGAGTGAGAATATTACTCTTCTCGCTGAGTTTATTAATTCTTATTTTGCCAGTGATCCCAGCATGGTAAATTATGACAGCCTAATTTATGTTTGAACGGCGAAACTACTTCAATCCTTTCACACATACCCACGCACACACAATGACACTTTAAATAAATGCGATAATAGCCAGCTAATCGACAAATTAATGGGGTATGAAGAGAATGACAGGAACTGTAAAAAAAATCCCCCCAAAAAATAACAAAACAAAACAAAACAAATATATATATATATATATATATATATATATATATATATATATATATATATATATATGTCGGGCAGAGACAACGCTGTTAACGGTCAGGTACTCATTCTACACATGAATACGTGAGGAAATATGAGTAAAGAGCCTTTTCAAAGGACTCAACAATGCGCCGCCTAGTGCCTGACTCGAATCCAGGACCTTGTGATCCGAAGGAGAGTGTCATACTACAAGACCACGCATTCGCACGATTTTATTGATCTTCTACTTCAAGTATCAAGTCTGTGCCAGACATCGGTGATCATGGTACGCCATTCACCTCTCTGATCAAATAACCTCAGAAAACTAATATTACTCTTCTCTGTCACCCAGCTGTTCAAACTATTCAAATATGTTTTTCTTGGTTTACCTTTACTCTTTTTTACCTTCTATCTTTCCCGTGAGAGCAAGATGTTTAATACATTTATGTCGATTTAGGTGCGATAAAAGTTGCATTTGTCTTGTTCTTATTGTACGAATTAGTAATCTTCTAGTTTCAGCTTGCTCTAATACTTCTTCATTAGTTTTCTTCTCTGTCCATGAGATTCTTAACATCCTTCTAAGAAACCACATTTCTGCTGCCTCTAGTTTCTTCCTACTGTCTTCTGTAATACGCTTCAACCGTCGTAACGTCACTTCCCTGGTAATGACGCATAGTAACTTAGTAACTGGCTCTAGACTATAGGAACAATGGCGGACGCCCTCATGAACTATTTCTCCGACGAGCATAAACGCGTATCCAGAGGAAAAAAACCCATTATAAATCTGATCATGTTTTGACTTTTACAAATTCTGATCACAAGACATATGAAAAGTTCTAGCCAGCACGAAGAATAAAAAGTATAAATTGTCTTTGTTTAGAACCACGGTGGCCGCCGTTGCTGGGCGACGGGACATCATACTATTGAATCCAATTGTCCAGCTTTTACAGCCATATAATAATACTGACCTTCAAAACCCTATGTTTTGTTGTCATTGAGATATTGTGGTTTTTGAAAGTTAGACCCATTTTATTGATAGAAAATTACAATGCCTGGAACCCTCAGCTTGTCAAAAGGCTGTTATTACATCAGAAGCTTTTTCAACATTCAGGCACAGGACTATTAGTAGAATCTGGGTAGCATTTAAATATATCGAGTTATGAAGTAAATATGTGCAAAAAGTATTTCGAAACAAAAGTTGTGATAAGCGCATTAAAGGCGTCATGTCTCGTGACAAATGTGAAATGTTTCGGGTGGCTGGGGACCGATATGTTCTTATTTTGTGCGGCTATGTGGTCTTGTGGTATGACACTCGCTTTCGGATCGAAAGGTCCTGGGTTCGAGCCTCGCTCGGCGCATAGTTGAGTCCTCGGAAAAGCCTCTTTACTCACATTCTCTCATCGTACTCAGGTGTAAATGAGTACCTGGCCGTTAACAGCGTTGTCTCTGTCCGAAAAAAAAATGTAATATCGCCTAACAGGCATCATGTCACGTCCTACATGTCATGTGTTGCTGTCGGCCTGGGACCCCTTGTAAAGCACTTTGAGCACTTTTAGTGGCTATTGCGCTATATAAAATGCTCAATGCTCAATTTTTACTTACAGGTCTGATAACCCAAACGGTTATGGGCTCGTTGTTGTAATGGAAATACTCTCAAACCAACGCAAAACGTTGTCCATGACGACCATGTCAACCCTCCCCTTACCACCCGTAGGAAAATGGTCACATTCGTTACGATGTAACCAACAATTTTCTTATTCTGATTTCATTTCGTTATGGTCATAGCCATAAAAACTGGACACTGCTGTGTTGCAGAGCTCATTTTTCTGAACAAAATATAGAATAATATACTCGTTACTAATCTGTTTGAAAAATCTACTTTTGTGTGGGTGAGTTTGAAGTTTCGGGTAAAATTCTGAAAATAGCTGATAGGGAGAGAGTTAAATCAATTCCGTAATACTCTTCAACAGTCGTAACGTCACTTCCTTCCTAATGACGCATGGTAACTTAGTAACACTGGCTCTAAACTATCGGAACAATTGCGGACGCCCGTATGAAATATTCCCCCGGCGAGCATAAAAGCGTATCCAGAGGAGAAAAACATTATATATATATATATATATATATATATATATATATATATATATATATATATATATATGATCATGTTTTGACTTTTACACATTCTGATCACAAGGCATATGAAAAGCATGAAGAATAAAAAGTAATGGTTTTCTTTGTTTAGAAACAAGATGGCCGCCGTTGTTTGACGGCGTGACATCAGACTACTGAAATCAATTGTGTTCTGGTTGTCAGACCTGCAAATTGTGTGGCTTTGTGGTCTTGTGGTAAAACACCCGCCTCCTCCGGACCGGAAGGACCAAGGTTCGAGTCCAACTCACAGCGGCGCATACTTGAGTCATTGAAAAAGGGCTCTTTACTCACATTTCCCTCACCGTACTCAGGTGTAAAATGAGTTCCGGCGTAAACAGCGTTGTCTCTGTCGGGTAAAAATAAATAAGATAAAATAAAAACATCGACTAACAGGCGTCATGTCTTGTCCTACATTTTCAGTGTTACTGTTGGCTGGGGACCACCTGTAAAGCGGTTTGAACACTTTTAATGGATACTGCGCTATATAGATGCTCATGCTCATTTTCATGGTCAAAATTAAATGTGTGCACGTCCCTTGGGACCCTAATAAAGTGCTTTGAGTTCATTGTGTATAATAAGCCAAATATAGAAAGAACGAAGTTGACGTCACTCTGTTCGATGTTAATGGTTACCTCTCACTAAAGTTATATCAATCAGACTGGTGGATGTTGTGAGTATTTTAACTAAACACATATCATCAATAAAAACCTAATTTTATAGTTGAAGTTTTACGTTTTTTTAAAAAGTTTTTTTTTTTAAAGGAAAACAAATTAGTTTGGTCAGTGTTGGATTGTGTAAACAATATAGATGGGGAATTCACTGTGTTGTTTGTCACATGATGTGTTATTGAACTCCGAGGTGATTTGATTGCTCCAATGGCCAGCTGAGATATGCCCATTATTCCAACACAACGGAAAGGGGCAGCTTTAAAAAAAAAATTATAAAGGAATTTTCAAATTGTAAACATATGTATGTGTGTGTGTGGGGGGGGGGGGGGGGGGGGGGGGTTTATAATCGGTGTTGGGAGGGTATTTGTGGGTGTATTTGTTTGTAGTGGGATTATTTGTGTTTGGCTGTGTGTGTGTTTATGTGGGGGTGGGAGGTGGGGGGGGGGGGGGGGTGGGCTTGGTAGGGGGAGTGTAAATTGCGTTTCTGTGTCTTTTTTTTTGTGTTTGGTTCCTTTGTGCGTGTGTTTTTGTGTTAGTGGGGGGGGGGGGGGGGGGGGTGTTTGTGTTTGTGGGGGGTTGTGTAGGTGTTTGTAAGTTATTGTGTGTGAATATGTTTGAGCGAATTGTGGGCTGGGGTGATTTCAAAGGACGTATCAGGTCATAGCACTCCACACAATAATAGTTTGAAACTCTTAAATACACACACACCATTTGCTGCAAATATGTAGATAAAGATCTGAACACAATTGTGTTTGAAAGTTGTCAAACAAACCAAAAAAGAAACGAATACAAGAAAAACACAAAACAAAACAAAACCATCCCTCCAAAAATCAGTGTTTCTCGACTGGGGATCGAACCTCAGACCTTCTGTTTACCGGTAATCAGGAGGTCTTAGGTTCGATCCTCAGTCGAGAAAGACTTTTTTTTTTTTGGGACGGTTTTTTTTTAAATTCTTGTATTTTTCTTTTTTGCTTTGTCTGGCACCTTTCATACACACTTGTGTTCAGATCTTTGTCTTGCACCGTTGCCCGCTCCCTAATTTCTCAATTTCTCAATTTGACATCTGCAAATAAGAAGATAAACCTCATGAAACACTCGTTATTTAGATACATATAGATAGTATGCGCTTGGCTAAGGAGCTCACAACGTTGCCATCCGGAAGTATAACGGACCAACACACAAAACTTTGTGTGATATGATCGTTTATAGTCAGATTAATACAGTTTAGTGAGAATTACTCATAAACGCGGATGGCAAAAAACAATAACAAAGACTTGAGTGACGTCGACTTCGAACTATCTATTGTCCAGAGGTCTAAGTCGTAAACAACCAGAAATTCCTACAGAAAGAGCAATAACCCAGATGGCCAGAGTTCCTTGTGGCCAATTCTGACTTCAAAAGTGGCCAAATAGAACCTCACGTGGCCAAAAACGACTATCACTGACCTTCTTTGAAAAACGCATCAATTTTGATAAACATAAAATCGACTAAACTAGGAAAAAAAACTGTTTGAAAAAAATGATAATAGAAATCTGATTTTCTGTGTGGCCAATTTTGGCCAGACACGCGGCCATCTTGCAGCTCAGAATGACACACGAATTATTTTACTGGTTAGAAGAGATGAGAAAAGGGACGATGTTGATCTGAGAATTACGATTTGAAACAACTCAGTGACTAAACAGATTATCATCAGTGGCGGAGTATTTTCTAGTGCCGAGCGGTACCAGTACTGAGTACCGATAATTTATCGACACTAAGCAGCCCAGTCTCGATACTCCGACACGTTAAAGTGTGCATATTATCGTAATGGAAAAATAGTAAACAATAATATATGACATTTACAAAAATAAAGTGAAAACTTTGAATTAAAAGAGAACCAAAAAAATTTAAACTGATAAAAAATAATTACAAAAAACAGAAACAAACAAAAAAAAAAAACAAAAAAACAAACAAAACAAAACAACAGAGCTTTCTAAACTCTGCATTGTCGATAACAAATCATCGACAATGAGAATTGTTATCGGGAATTACCGGTACCGGTACCGGTCTCGAGAACAGCGATACTGGCTAAGGATTACCGGTGATTAATCGATAACGAGAAGAGTTGGTACCGTTGGGCACTAGTATTTTCCGCTATTACTGGTTCTCAGTCTCGATACGGCTCAGCACCACAGGACAATCAAACATCGGAAAAGAGGCACAAGACGGAGAGAGCAGTTGGAGAATGGGCACCACAAGAAAAAGAGGACGGACTGACTGACTGACCGATGCTGCGATGTCGGATGGCATCGAAAGAGGAAGGCTTTATGTCTCTTAAGTCATGGCCCATAACTCTCTATTAGTGATGGTGTGCGTTTAAGTAAAATACTCACAATCTTTGCCTGCCAGATTAGTAATATCAGCACACCAAAAAAAGAGCATTTATATATAGCAAAATCCACTAAAAGTGCTA
Source organism: Berghia stephanieae (assembly GCF_034508935.2). Lineage (NCBI taxonomy): Eukaryota > Metazoa > Mollusca > Gastropoda > Nudibranchia > Aeolidiidae > Berghia > Berghia stephanieae. The sequence goes on along the minus strand of NC_088369.1, from coordinate 27,186,425 downwards.
TAGCTCTTTACAAGGGGTCCCTGACCAACAGCAACACCTAACATATAGAACGAGACATGACGCATGTAAGGCGATATTACATCTTTTCCGACAGAGACAACGCTGTTAACGGCCATGCACTCATTTTACACCTGAATACGATGAGAGAATGTGCTAAAACGCTTTTTCCAAGGACTCAACTATGCTCCGAGCAAGGTTCGAACTCAGGAGACCTTCGTATCCGAAAGCGAGTGGCATACGATTAGACCGGTTAGCCGCTCAAAAAACATACACATTTTTTCAGATGTTTAGACATATTTCTTTATCCTCGGGATTAATTTCTATACAATGAGTTATGTTTTACTTGTTTTATTCTTGTATTAATCCAACGACGTTTAAAAAAGTTTCTCGTCCGGAAATTAAAAAAGCAAGAGTGTAAGAATCGTATAGATAGTATGCACTTGGCTAAGAAGTTCACAACATTGCCATCCGGAAGTATAACGGTCCAACACACAAAACTATGTGTAACCTTAAACGTTTATAGTCTGGTTGATACAGTTTAGTGAGAATTACTCATAAACGCGGATGGCAAAAAACAATAATAAAGGCCGGAGTGATGTCACCTTCAATCTATCAATATGATTCTTTCACCCCTCCCATTGGAAAACCCCATCATTTCTTTGTAAATACGTAACGGTTGAATAATGCTTTGAACGAGTTGAATAAAAGTTTTATTCAACGATTGCAGAATTTTTTCGCACATTTCAGGCGTGCGAGTTATGGCGTAAAAAACAACCAATTGGCAGTTATAAATAATCTTCTGGTGCGCATGAATACAAATCCAACGTTTTTCCTTTTTCTTTTCTTTTTTTGTTGTTGTAAAATTGTCATTCTAGCAGATGGAGAAAATTACAAATTATGGCGAATCGATGTACTACCACCATTCAATTGGACCCGAAATATCTAAGAATCTTACTGGGGGGAGGGGGTAAACGTATTCTTTCCTTTCTTTGTATTTATTAAACTCTTTATATTTTATCGTGCAATAAAACATACCCGCAAGCTCGTAGTATTATTGGGCACGATAAAAATAACTCGTTTAATAAATACAAAGAAATGAAAGAATCGTATATTAAAGACTATTAAGTCTATTAGGTCTATCATTAAAATAAATCTAGAATATTTCAGTCTGGATTCGAATCCATCGCGTTTCTACCTACAGTTGTGACGTCATCAAATTACCCCCCCCCCCTTCCCAAGTTCCAAGAAAACCGGAAATGAGCTCATTATTGACTATTTTATTTTCTATTTGCCAGGCGGGGAATGTCCCGTCACTCCTGCTTATAATTTATGTAGAATTTCCAGTCATCGGAATTTACAACCGCAGTCAACACGTTGGCCGTGCAGAGACATATTATTGTCATATAAGTCATAAACAATACAACCCCAACAACAGCCACAAAAACAACAACAGATACAACACCAACAACAACAACAACAACACCACCACCCCCACCACCACCACCACCAACAACAACAACGACAGAAACAGCAACAACAACTACAACAAAAACAATAATAACAATAACAAGAACAAACGCAGAAAAAATAACAACAACAACAAATGTAACAATATTGATAACAACAACAAAGACAGAAACAACAACATCAACAAAGACAAAATATCAACAACAGCCACTGCAACAATAACAACACCAAAACATAAACAACAACACCAACAACAACAAAAACAACAACAAAAGCAACAACAAAAGCAACATCACCACCACCAACAATAACAACGATACGTCTTATGATCTGTGAAATGTAAACTGCTTCATGTCTTTTTTTTCTATACAAAGTCCTGTCTTTTATGTCTCATTTTTCCTTTTCTCTTTTATCCCTCTATCATTCTTTTTTGGTTCTTTGTCTTTCTTTTTTTCGTGTGCATGAAATGTGACCAAAATATTACGTCATCATCATCATCATCATCATCATCATCATCATCATCATCATCATCATCATCATCATCATCATTATCACCATCATCATCATCACCACGATCCACTACGTCCTACCTTCTGGTAGCAATCAACTGTTATTGGCAGTTTAATTGAACAGAAGCTGAGAAAAACTCCTGCTGTTATCACCATCATAATCATCATCATCATCATCATCATCATCATCATCATCATCATCATCATCATCATCATCATCATCATCATCATCATCATCATCATCATCATCATCATCATCATCATCATATTCTTCTCGTTCTTCCTCTTCTTCTTAATCATCAATATCATCATCAACATTTTCAACGGGTTTTACATCGCTAACACCACGACTGGATGTCACCTTAATCAAGTGATATCATTTGATAAATTAACATTTCCCGTCCAGCATTTGTAAAAAGAAATCTTATCGTTTTTCACATGCCCTTACAGAGAGAACGTCATCCTGGTTTTGCGCATGCGTCTCAGGTCCTCGCAGGGACGGCTGGTAATAATGGGCAGGGTGGGCAAATACCAGCCTGTTTTTTTCAAGTTATAAGCTGTATTACCAGGTCCGAAATAATCTAATCTAAATTAGATAATTTCAAAAGTTACTACTTAAACTTGATACTTCGTACTGAAATCAATTTGTGTGTATTTTTGATAGATTGCGAATGACCATGCACCCCGTAATGCATAAACCAGGATACGCTCCTGTTCTTTTTATCAACCCCCCCCCTCCCCTCCCCAACCACTCCACTCCGCCCACATCGTCATCTCATCGTCACGTCGCCTGACGGTGAACTAACTCCGATTTTTGCTGTCTGGCCTCTCTAGTACTAGGTCGGGCTAATTCAAATGAGCCCACCTTAATAACCAGTGAACACTGAATAGAGCTTTTGGCAAACGAACTTTTTCTTATTTATTGCCTTACTTGTGCTGGTACCATTGATGTAATGACTTTGGGAAGGTTCCAGTATTGAATTTAATTTATTAACTTACTAATATTATATCAATTTAGTATTAATTTGTGTTGTTTTTATATATTTGTTTATCCATTTAAATTATTTCGTTTTTTTTTCTCGTTTTCTTTAAGTACTTCTCAAAACTCATTTATTTAAATTGTTTTCTTATTTGTTTTTTGTTGTTTTTTTTTTTTTTTGTTTTTTAACAAATTAATTTGTTAGTTCTTTTTTTTAATTATTCTTAAAGTAATTACCGCTGTATTTTTATTGCCAGACTAAATAATTTTGCAAAACAATGTAATTTTCTATTGTATTTCCTCTAATAAAACAAAACATTTTATTCAAAAGTCACGACTAAATAAATATTAATACAACCACCATTTTGGTTTTCTCAACAATTGAATTAGTATACGAGAAATACTCTTCTGAGTAAGGAGAGAGTTGAATTCTAAGTTATAGAGGAAATAAAGACGTTTAAAGGAAGGGTGGGCAGATTCCGTACTTGCCCGTCCTGAAGCTAATACATACATAAGATAGTTCGCGACGAAGAGGCGGGAAGCTAGGGGTTGGTTGGGGAAGGAGCATAGCACTCTTGTATAGATAGCATTGGGAAGGAGTAAAGATAACACAGTCGTTATTGTGATAGTATAACGAATGGATGAGGAGAGATTGATAACATTCTTTTGTCTTAATTGTATTGTGTGAATTATTGGCGAAAGCCTAAGATTAAATAAACTTTGTAATATCGTATGGTGGTAACCATCATTGTCGACGACATCGTGGTTGTCATCATCATCATCATCATCATCATCATCATCATCATCATCATCATCATCATCATCATCATCATCATCATCATCATCATCATCATCATCATCATTAACAACAACAACAACAACAACAACAACAACAACAACAACAACAACAACAACAATATTAACAACAAGTACAACAATCGTCTCCACAACTATCATTCTAACCAACAGCACCACCAAAACCACTATCATAATTACATCCTCCCTCACCGCCTCGTCTTCCTCCTCCTCCTCCACCACCACCACCACCGCTACCACTATTCCAACCACTACCACCACCGGCACAATCATTCTAACCACCAAGACAGCAGTAAAAATGATGCAATTTCAGCTCTGAATGAAACTCGAGTCATATCGCTGTTGTTGCTTCTCGATGAAAACTTTAAGGTTACTACATACTACTGAAAACCAGTAATGTAACAGAAATATTAATCTCGCCGTTGAGGGATTAAAGCATCTCTTTAATTTTTCGAGTGAACGAAATGGACTTCTATTGTCAAGGTGTTGTCGCATTATGTCTCGTCGCTTTAGTTTTTAGTTGTATTCTCTTTCGTGATTATTTTTTGATTACGTTTGGAATAATTAAAATCTACTGGTATTGTCATTTCATTGTGAATGTGATTATTTGTGGTTGAAATATTTTTTTTAAAGGTGAAAAAAAATTATAATTAAAAAAAATAAATAAATAAATAAATAATATATATATGACCGGATCATCTTTGCCCAACCACTGTAAATAGGCTAGAACCGCCACTGGGTCCTCGCTTCCGGTGAAGTGTCTCATGCCGCTTTCAAGATAGTCCATCGCCATTTTAAATTCTCCAGTAACGACAAATCGTGCAACAGACGAATACAACACGCTATTTCAACTAACAATAATATTATACATTTCTAAACTATCTTCATCATTATATAAATTAGCAATAGTGTTTTAATATTATATTAAATTCTATTTTCGACATTTGTTGTCTACGACCATACTACATTGAAAATAACGGTTCTCGTCCGATCACGGGAGTCAAGCAACGGCAGGCGTGGTTAGTACTTAAATGGGTGACGGCTTGGGAACCCCACGTGCTGTAGACATCTTTTTTTTTAAAGTTTTTTTTTTAGATCTATCTATTTTATAATTTTATTACATTTTTAACAATTTTATTATTTATTTTTTTTTAATTGTTATTTAAATTTTTTTTTTTTATAGTTTTGTTCGTTTTTCGGCTTTGTGTCTTTTATCATGACGGTCGGCTTCAGACCTATAGGTCCCTGGTTCGAGTCACAGTGTGGGCAGCTCATAGTCGAATCTTTGTAAAAAGCGCTTCACTCACGACATTCTCTCTCCGTGCACAGATGTAAAATGAATACCTTGATGGAAACAGCGTTTTCTTTGGAGAAAAGCAAATTTGTATCACCTCCTTATTATATGTGACCCTTCGCCTCAAAATGGTATTAAGTCGGGTTGGTTCAGATGTTGAAAATTGAATTTATAGCCAGAAATATCAGACTTGTGTTGAGTTTATATGATTTATAGAGGAGAATGGATACCATATTTTAGGGTACTAATGCCAACAATCTGTATTTTTGACCAGTTTAAAATTAAATTCGGTTTTTAAGCATCGGATTCGTTCCGACATAATACCGTTTTGAGACGATGGGTCACATATTACTGGTCCTGAAAGTGTTAAAGTGCTAAAGTCCTCCGTCGAGGAAGACTGATTTTTGGGATGGTATTTTTAGTTGTATTTTCTTTCTTGCTTTTGTCTCGTACTGTTTGTATCAGTACTGTTTGTAACAGTTTGTGTGAGGAAAGATGGATGTATAGTACCGGTACTGTTTGTATCAGTACTGTTTGTAACAGTCTGTGTGAGGAAAGATGGATGTATAGTACCGGTACTGTTTGTATCAGTACTGTTTGTAACAGTCTGTGTGATGAAAGATGGATGTATAGTACCGGTACTGATTGTATCAGTACTGTTTGTAACAGTCTGTGTGAGGAAAGATGGATGTATAGTACCGGTACTGTTTGTATCAGTACTGTTTGTAACAGTCTGTGTGAGGAAAGATAGATGAATAGTACCGGTACTGTTTCATTCACACACACTATTATATATCGTTATCTTATGTTCTGCTGTTAGCTTGGGACTTCTTGTAAAGCGCTTTGAGCACATTAAGTGGACATTGCGCTCTATAAAATCTCATGATTTCTTTTTTTTTTTGGACAACATAAATAAGCAAAAAAAAAAAAAAAAAAAAAAAAAAAAAAAACATCAATCCCGGACAATCCCATCGCTAACAAAATAAAAAAGTCATTATCCCTATCTCCTCAGTACTACCACCAAAGCTGACTTGGAACAGACTAGAAAGAAACGAGCCACTTACCTTGTAAAAACTGATAACAAAATGTTGGGGAATTCCAGATGAGGTCTCTATCTATGTACTACTATCTAGAATCTCCTCACCCCTACTGTAGCCTTTACTGTTGTTTTTTTTTTTTTTTAAATCAAAGATAAGAAATGACATACAAGGAGAGAAATTTAACAAAGGGGGCAGAGGGCCAGGTGGTGGTGGTGGTGGTGGTGGATGGGGCGGGGGGGGGGGGGGGGGGTTTGAGGGTGACGGGAAAGATAACATATATGCTGTGAACTTGGCTAAGAAACTCACAACATTGCCATCCGGAAATATACAAAGGACGGACACACAAAACTGCGTGTAACCTTGAACGTTTATAGTCTGGTTAATAGAGTTTAGTGAGAAATACTCATAAGCATGGATGGAAATGAAACAATAACAAAGAGCTGAGTAGCGTCAACTTCGTTCTATCTATAGATGGAACGAAATTGACGTCCCTCAGCTCTTTGTTATTGTTTTCAGACAGTCATTTTCATGATTAGTTCTCATTAAATTCTATCAGCCATACTATAATTTTTAAAAGTTACACACAGTTTGTGTGTTGATACGGTATATCAGGCTGGAGGATATTGTGAGTATTATACCTAAACGCATATAAGCAATTGTTGTACATTGACAAAATTTACACGGAACGTTTCGGGCTAAAATCCTTTTTCAGCCATCAGCAACGAAATAATCAATGTATTGGATTGGTGTTTCTATTAGATATGGAGGAAATTACTTCATGATCCACTACGTCCTACCTTCTGGTAGCAAGCAACTGTTACTGGCAGTTTAATTCCACAGAAGCTGAGAAAAACTCCTGCTGTTGGACTGGCATTTGATGCTTGCCAGTTTAATCAAATGCGAGTCTGGTGAGTTGGTACTCACGTGAGAAGTCATTGAGAGATAAAAGTAAGTCGTAAGGATTTTATTTGGACTCCAAGAGAGAGAGAGAGTGAGAGAGAGAGAGAGAGAGAGAGAGAGAGAGAGAGAGAGAGAGAGAGAGAGAGAGAGAGAGAGAGAGAGAGAGAGAGAGAGAGCTTGGGCTTGTTTGATCTTGTTGTGTCAAGATTCGTTTGGCGGGTGGAGATGTATAGCGCAATATCCACTAAATGTGTTCAAAGCGCTTCACAAAGGGTCCCTTGCCAACAGCAATACGTAACATGTAGAATGAGGCATGACTCCTATTGGGAGATATTACATTTTTTTCCCCGACAGAGACAACGCTGTTGACGGCCAGGTACTCATTTTACACATGATTACGGTGAGAGAATGTGAGTAAAGAGCCTTTTCCAAGGAGTTAACTATGCGCTGAGCGAGCGAGGCTCGAACCCAGGACCTTCCGATTTGAAAGCGAGTGTCATACTACAAAACCACATAGCCGCACAGGTACCGCGTGAGAAGTCATTGAGAGGTAAGAGTAAATATCATATGACTCCCCAAGATAGAGGACTTGTCTGATCTTGTTGCATCAAGACTAGTTTGGCAGGTGGAGATGAGCGCAGCCATCGTGAACTTATAGATAGAATGCGTTTGGCCAAGGAGTTCACAACATTGCCATCCGGAAGTATAACGGACCAACACACAAACTATGTGTAACCATGAACTTTTATAGTCTGGTTAATACAGTTTAGTGAGAACAACTCACAAACGCGGATGGCAAAAACAATAACAAAGACCGGAGTGACGTCATCTGCATACTATCTAAAGCCTAACACGAGAACAATCTATGACTTGTATTTTGACATTTTTGGTTTGTGTAGCGTCCTGTGAGTTGTTAGTAGAGCTCAATGAAACAAGTGATTCCATTAGTTGAACTAATGAATACAACTCACGATTTATTTTCTTTTGTGGCCAAAGACGTCATTTTTTGGACATTGTCAGGCTATAAGTTTACGATGGCTACGGATGGAGAGATAATAGTCGGTACAATAAGTGTGAAGTAATACATAATATTAATGCATGCTGACGTGTTGGAGGTTGATTTCGGGGGTGGAGTGGGGATACAATGATTGATTTATAAAGATGGGGTGGGACGGGGGGGGGGGGGGGGGGGGGGGGGGTAGAGAGGGGAAACAGGGAGTAGCCTTGGTAAACTCATAGCCTGATATAGACCATAAAATTACGTCAAAATACAAGGCCAGATCAGAAGAAAATTGTAAATCGTGAGTTATATTCAAATAGTACATCAAATGGGATCGGCTGTTTCCTTGAGCACTACTAACGACATCTCATTAGAAGGTGCGTTTCGCTAAAATTGAGGACAAAAAACAGGTCCTATTGTCAGGCCGTAGCCATCGTTAACTTATAGATAGTATGCGCTTGTCTAAGAAACTCACAACAATTCCATCCGGACGTATAATGGACCAACACACAAAACTCTGTGAACCATGAACTTTTATAGTCTGGATAATACAGTTAAGTGAGAATTATTCATAAACGTGTATGGCTAAAAACAATAACAAAGACCCGAGTGACGTCAACTTCATTCTATCTATAGCCCGACACTAAAACCCACTAAGACCCCTATTTTGACGTCATTTTTTTTAGGTTTGTGGACCACCTAATCAGTTGTCTTTAGTGGCGCTCAAGGAAACAACTGTTGAATACAACTCACGATTTGTTTTCTTTTGTGGCCAGGGACTATTTGGTCAGTGTCAGGCTAAAGATAGTATGCGCTTGGCTAAGAAGTTCACAACATTGCCATCCGGAAGTATAACGGACAAACACAAAACTATGTGTAACCATGAACTTTTATAGTCTGGATAATTCACTTTAGTGAGATGAACTCATAAACGTGGATGACAAAAAACAATAACAAAGACCCGATTGATGTCATCTTCGTTCTATCTATAGATAGAATGATGTTGACGTCAATCGAGTCTTTATTATTGTCTTTGCCATCCGCGTTTATGAGTAATTCTCACTGGACTGTATTAACCAGTCTATATAAGTGGTCCCATTGGTTGAACTATTGAATACAACTCACGATTTGTTTTCTTTTGTGGCCAATTACTGGTCTTTTGACGTCATTTTTGGCTATGGTTTGACAGATGAAGAGAGAGAGTAGCGGGTATTATAATAAGTAATAATGATATTATATAAAATGCTGATGTGTTGACGTGTCAATATTGATATGGATGGGTGGGGATGGAGGAGGGGAGAGGGGGGGGGGGGGGGGTGAAGGGTTGATGCTACAATGATTAATTTATAAATAATACATGGAATTCGTTAGCAAAGAGATGGACGAAAAGTGTGGGCGGAAAACAGTCTGTATGAGTAAGAGTGGATATGAATAGGCTTAGTTGTCCTTTACAGTCATAAAGCCTTTGGATCCCGAGTTTTGATCATGGCTTAGAGAACGCAAAACGTACAATGGCGATTACGTGTTTGCTGCCCTGTCTCCCAAAGTAATTTTCACTAGATCTAGCAGACCCAGCTACCCAATCACTGGTGGGGTGGGGGGGATGTGTTGGAATTTGTTTGTTCGTTTTTAAGGGTTTTACGGCGCTTGCAACACATTTAGGTTATATCAGCACCAGTAAAAAGGAATAAAATGGGATAGTAAAAAGTTCTAGAATTACAATTAAAATAAGACAAAGGGGAACTGGGAACAAATAGAGATCAGATGTAGATTCCAAGAGCATACCATCAATGTACTTAGTTTGAGATCACCAATAAGTCTCATCTGGAGACAAGCACGGTACCCACTTAGAAGAATACACTCAAATGCTTACATTATACATTCAAAATAACAATTATAATAATACATAACAGAGAGATGATTTACAAGGAAAAAATATAATCTCCCAAAACAATAATTATTTGACTGTTTCCCTCCCAGCCAGGACCCCGGCCAGGGTCAGGACAAAACCAAGTAATCTCATTCGAAGACAAAGAAGGAATGCACAGATATACGGGGATAGAAGACACAGTATGTACTTCCCTGCCCACTATGGGAGGTCAGGAACCCCACCCAGGTGTTGGAATTAAATAGACTTAACCAAGGAGCGAGCCCGTTCCATTTACGTGTGACTCTACCGACGTGTACATATATGCAGGTCTGACATCAGACTCACTTAAGGGCCTAGTTTAACATTGTTGTAATGTACATTATTTTGCGTCATTTTATTTTAGATTTCCATTACAACAATGAGCCCATAAAGAATTGGGTAATCAGATCTGCAGATGAATAGAAATTGATGCCATGACATTTGAATTCGGTGTCTTTTAAATATCTCTTCCAAGGCACTTGTAGAGGTCAAAATTAATATAGCGGTCTTCAAAGATGTCCAAGTGTGTGTGTGTGTGTGTGTGTGTGTGTGTGTGAGTGTGAGAGAGATAGAGAGAGATAGAGAGAGTGAGAGGGAGAGGTAGAGAGAGATAGAGATAGTTATATATAAATATATATATATATATATATATATATATATATATATATATATATATATAATATATATATATATATATATATATATATATATATATATATATATATATATATATATATATATATATATATATAGAGAGAGAGAGAGAGAGAGAGAGAGAGAGCAGTCTTCAAAGATGTTGAAGGTGGAAGAAATCTGTAGGTATTGTATAAAAGTAAAAAGTAACGTAGCGGTCTTCACATAAAATGATGTCAAAGGTGAAACAAATCCAAATTGTTATTACCGTTGCTTTTGTATTTTGTTGTATCCGAAAAAAAAAGTTCCGAGATGGAATCTTCCTCTAATCATTATTTCTTTTTTCTTTTATACTTTTTCTTTTCTCTCCCTGCTCCCTCCTTTCTCTTATTCTTTTCTCTCCTCCTCTTCCTTCTGCTCCTCCTCCTCCCTCTTCTTCTTCTTCTTCTTCTTCTTCTCCTTCTTCTTCTTCTTCTTGTGCTTCTTCTTCTTCTTCTTCTTCTTCTTCTTCTTCTTCTTCTTCTTCTTCTTCTTCTTCTTCTTCTTCTTCTTCTTCTTCTTCTTCTTCTTCTTCTTCTTCTTCTTCTTCTTCTTCTCCTCCTCCTTCTCCTTCTCTTCCTCGATCTCCTTCTCACCCTCCCCCTCCTCTTCTACCACCTCCTCCTCTTCCTCCTTCTCCTCCTCCTCCTCCTCCTCTTCCTTCTCTTCCTCCTCTTCATGTATAGGAGAGACATGGTATAACATTAAGGGAGGAGGGAAGCGAGTTGCTCTAACTGACCCTGATTGATCAGCAGGGGATTTGAGACAATAGATGGAGGTTTTTGACTGTCTCATGCAAATACTGTAAGAGATTAATGATCTGGGGGAAATTAATCGTTTTCGTGGGTGGTGGCGGCAAAGGTTATCACGGAGTAGCATACAGACTCATATCAAACCGTTGACAAAATTATTATGGTGCCTTACGATGTATGACAAATCATAATCCACCCACCTTCTCCCCCCCCCCCTCATTTTACAACAACAACAACAACAACAACAACAATAACAACAACAACAACAACAACAACAACAACAACAACAACAACAACAACAACACAGAAATAAAATAAAAACAATAGCAAAACAAAAAAACAACAAACCAACCCCCCCCCAAAAAAAAAATAAATAAATGAAAGAACAAAAAGACCCAACAAAAAAGAAAAAAAAGACAGACATTAAACCAAAAAAAACCAAACCTCAACAAAAAGCAAAACAAAAGAAAACATAAACAAAAATTCGTGTTTATGGAGGTTCGTAATTAATTACATAAAAGGTGTTGGGGGGGGGGGGGGGGGAAACAGAATTCTTGAAAGAGATGAAGACAGATATATAGAGACAGAGAGGGAGAGAGAGAGAGAGAGAGAGAGAGAGAGAGAGAGGGGATAGACAGTGAGAAAATGACAGAGATACAGGAATAGGCAAAGATAGATATATAGATAGCTAGATAGATAGATAGATAGATAAATAAATAAATAAATAAATAGATAGATAGATAGATAGATAGATAGATAGATAGATAGAGAGAGATAGATAGATAGATAGATAGATAGAGAGAGAGAGAGAGAGAGAGAGAGAGAGAGAGAGAGAGAGAGAGAGAGAGAGAGAGAGAGAGAGAGACTTCAAACAGCAAGTGAAATCCAAGAGAGTGTTTTGAAATCACGTACACTCTGACTCAGTTCGCCTCCGTGTCTGTCACCCCCTGTGATCCCTGACCTATAACCTCTAACCTCATTTCTATTCTTTCCCTTTTTACTGAGATAGCAATCCCTTCTGTGCAAATTGATTAGACTTTCATGGTAAATTAAAATAACGTTTTATCGTTGATGGGTGTAACACATTATCAAAATAAATTGTGATTGGGCTTCATGAAGAAAAAAAGAAACAAAACAAAAACAAAACAAAACAAAAAGACAACGTGAGCTTTTATATAGCGCAATATCCACTAAATGTACTCAAAGCGTTTTACAAAGGGTCCTTGACCAACAGCAACACATAACATGTAGAATTAGACATGGCGCCTATTTATTGGGCGATATTACACTTCTTTTCCGCTGTTAACGGCCAGGTACTCATTTTCCACCTGAGTACGATGAGAGAATGTGATTAAAGAGTCTTTTCCAAGGACTCAACTATGCTCCAAGCGAGGGTCGAACCCAGGACCTTCCGATCCGAAAGCGATTGTCATACCACTAGACCACATAGCCTCTCAAGAACAAGTGACAAGTAGGAAATTGAACTGACGCTCCAATGTGATCAAAGACAGATACTGTGGATGTTTCCGGTTCCCGCCTTACCTACAAAACCCGATGAATAAAACACTAAAGACAACTTTCTTTGTTGATAAAGGGGAAATCCGAAACGTCCACATTATCTGTCTTTGTTGATTAAAGCTTCCATTCAATTTACTATTGTTATATATTTCTTCGAGCTTCGAGCAGTAACATTTTCATAAAAGAACAACCAAGTGATCAATACCATGCATAATTCTTTCGAAACCCATGAGTTATCTGGCCTTTTTCTCACGTTAAAGTACATTTTAGGCAACAAGTCCGACCGCTAATCACTAGGTCTGAGGTTCGATCCTCAGTCGAGGCAAGCTGATTTTTTAAAACGACATTATCTCGTTCGTCTGGAGTGTTTCATTTATCCTGTTTTGTTGATAAAAGGGAAACCAGAAACGTCCATTTTATCTGTTTTCGTATATTAAATTAAAGCTTACATTCAATTTCACATTGTTATTTATTTCTTCAAACTTCGAGCAGCAACATTTACATTACAACACGAAAAAGAAATACTTAACTTACACCAGTGCCTGCACCCTCATTTGTCAATTTGATATTTTCAAAATTAAAAAAAATGGAGCTACCATTCGAAGAATATAGCTGCTCTCTCTATCTATGTTGATAACTGTTTCCCTTGGTCACGTTCTTAGGCAGGAGTTATGAGGCTATCAAGATCTTGTTGTGACTTTAGTACGGAGGGCACTGCAGTTTTTCTTTCTTAATATTGATGATATTTTATGTTATGAAACTTATGGTTATGTCAATGGAATCTTTGGTTATGAATCTGAAAGCGTTTCTAAAATGTGACATCAAAATAAAAGTCTTACTGTCAGGCTATAGATAGTATGAATTCGACGTCATTCAGGTCATTGTTATTGATTTTTGCCATCCGCGTATACGAGTAATTCTCCCTAAACTGTATTAACCAGACTATAAAAGTCCGTGGTTACACATAGTTTTGTGTGTTGATTCGTTATACTTCCGGATGGCAATGTTGTATGTGAGCTTCTTAGCCAAGCGCATAATATCTATAAGTTCCGAAAGGCTATAAACTGTTTCATACACACCTTTTCACATTTTTATCACTAAAATCCAAAAACTTAACCCAAGTCTCATAAGTTTTAAATAAGATAATCAATTCAAATGTTAGCATCTAATCTTATGGGACAACGTGGCTTAGCGGTACAGTCTTTGCTTCGTACCCGAAAGGTACCGAGTTCGATCACCCGCCGCTACGCTGTGTGACCTTGAGCAAGTCACCTCGCCCTAGCTCAATCTGTCGCGCTGCACTGCGGCTGATGCCTGTGTTATTTCAGTCTTCCCTTTGAATAGACAAATTTCCCCTAAGGGATGAATAATGGGAATTTTTTTTTAAAATTTTAATTCACTCTGAAATCTCCAACACCGCTTTGTGGCTGGAGGTCACATTTTCATTCCAGTTTCTTTTCTTTTGCTGTTGGGTCTTTGTGGTCTTGCGGACCGTTGAGTCTTTGGGTCGAATCCCTGTTTGGGCGGGGCAAAGTGTAGATCTTGGAAAAAGTTCTATATCGTATCGTATCGTATC
>NC_088369.1:27149493-27166993 GCF_034508935.2 Berghia stephanieae | reverse complement strand
ATTACACATAGTTTTGTGAGTTGGTCCGTTATATGTACTTCCGGATGGCAATGTTATGAACTTCTTAGCCAAACGCATACTATCTATATTGATCTACTTATCCGCCTGTGTATCTGTCTGTCTGTCCTTCTGTCTGTCTACTTGTCGTTTCGTCTCTTTTTTAATTTTTGTCTGTCGGTCATTCTGTCTGTTTCTTTCTCTGTCCTTACATCCTTCAATGCATACATCCTTTTTTGTTGTTGTTTCTCTGTCTGACCCTAGGTCTCTCGTACTCACACTCAATTTCTATCTTTCTCTCTCTTGATCCACTCCCCCCCCCCCCCTTCCCGTATTTCTCACTCTCTCCTTAAATAAATATAATTCTCTTTATTCATCCCGATGGGGAAATTTGTCTATAGGGTCTATTCCATGGGAAGACTTGAATAACCCAGGCGTCAACCGCAATGCATCGCCGCAAAGTCAAAATATGAATTCTGTTCAGAATCTTAAAGGCTCACAACTTTATTTTTCTCTCTCGGGATGCCTAAAACGATCTCGTGCCCTCTCTCTCTCTCTCTCTCTCTCTCTCTCTCTCTCTCTCTCTCTCTCTCTCCTTATCTCTTTCTTCCCTCTCTCACGATCTCCATATCTAACATCTTCAATATCTCATCTTCCTCTTCTCAACCCCCCTCCCCCCCCCCCCCCCGCCACCTCTCCCTCTCTCACGATCTCCATATCTAACATCTTCAATATCTCATCCTCCTCTTCTGAAAGAATCAGAAGGTGATAAAATTACCATTAATTTATGATAAATTTTATATTTGCCTATCAAACACAGCTTATTTTCCTTCTTTACTTAAGAGTGACGAAGCAAGACTTCGAGATGTCTCAGGTTTGAGGGTTTTGCCAAGATGAGTGCCATTAAATCGATCGATACTAGAGGGGCGATTTTTCTGGCCAAATTTTTATGTACGTCTCTTTCCGGATTATGGCCGTTAACCCACTCAACCCTAACACCGACTCTATCCGTAGTTTACCCGGGTTACTTTTACCCCCTGCCTATTTATTACATTTTTCTGAGACAAATTATAGTATCAAAGCTAATGTTTTTAGATTTTACATGTCAATAGTAGTTGAATTAATAAAAATATATATTTACATGTTCATTTTTAATACTTTTCTTCCAATTTTGAAAAGTAGCAAATATCTCTAGGGTTGAGTGAGTTTACAGGTTAAAATGTTGCGAATACGCTCCAACAGTCGTGACGTCACTTCCCTCGTAATGACGCATGGTAACTTAGTAACTGACTCTAAACTATCGGAACAATGGCGGACGTCCTTATGAAATATTTCTCCGTCGAGCATAATAGCATATCCAGAGGAAAAAAAAAACCATTATAAATCTGACCATGTTTTGACTTTTACACATTCTGATCACAAGACATATGAAAAGTTCTAGACAGCATGAAGAATGTAAAGTACCGGTTTTCTTTTTTTTAGAACCACGCTGCTCGCCGTTGCTGAGCGGCGTGACATCAGACAATTATATCCAATTGTGAATCCGTCAGTCATTTGTGGGAAATCCCAGTAATCGGAAAGTCCCATAACACGACGCGTGGACGATTTCCCCCTCGATCGCCATCCAAATTGTTGTTGAATATCCTGGATTGCTTCCCCTGGCTCGACTCTTTCATTCATCCCCATTCATCTGACAAAACCTCACTCCTCAACACGTTAATGTCTGTCGGTGTCTATTATAGATAGTTCGCTGTTGACGTCACTCGAGTCTTTGTTATTGTTTTTTGCCATCCGCGTTTATGAGTGATACTCACTAAACTGTATTATCCGGACTATAAAAGGTCATGATTACACATAGTTTTGTGTGTTGGTCCGTTATATGTACTTCCGGATGGCAATGTTATGAACTTCTTAGCCAAGCGCATACTATCTATATTGATCTACTTATCCGCCTGTGTCTGTCTGTCTGTTCTTCTGTCTGTCTACTTGTTGTTTCGTCTTTTTTTTTTGTCTGTCGGTCATTCTGTCTGTTTCTTTCTTTGTCCTTACATCCTTCAATGCATACATCCTTTTTTGTTGTTGTTTCTCTCTCTGACCCTAGCTCTCTCGTACTCACACTCAATTTCTATCTTTCTCTCTCTTGATCCACACCCCGCCCCTCCCCTCCCGTATTTCTCACTCTCTCCTTAAATAAATATAATTCTCTTTATTCATCCCGATGGGGAAATTTGTCTATAGGGTCGATTCCATGGGAAGACTTGAATAACTCAGGCGTCAACCGCAGTGCATCGCCGCAAAGTCAAAATATGAATTCTGTTCAGAATCTTAAAGGCTCACAACTTTATTTTTCTCTCTCGGGATGCCTAAAACGATCTCGTGCCCTCCCTTCTCTCTCTCTCTCTCTCTCTCTCTCTCTCTCTCTCTCTCTCTCTCTCTCTCTCTCTCTCTCTCCTTATCTATTTCTTCCCTCTCTCACGATCTCCCTATCTAACATTTTCAATATCTCATCCTCCTCTTCTCACCCCCCCCCCCCCCCCCCCCCCCCCCCCCTTATCCCACTCATCCCACCCAAATCGCCATTCATAATTGCTCACCTACATCTCACCACTTCCTCCTTCAATCTCCATCCTCCACCTCTCTCTGTCTCCGCGAACAACTTCAAAGAAAAAAAAGAAAAAAAATTACCTTTGTGTCCCCGCGTCTCCAATTGCCACTCATCATGCATTGCATTTCCCCGTTAGTTTACATCAACAGCGCATAACTTCCTTGTCGCGTTACATTCCACGAACTGATTAGGTGATCGGGAAAATGGAGTTTGTGTGTGGGGGTGTGTGGGTGGGAGCGCTCGTTCGTCTTCTCGTGTCTTGTTCCCTCTTTTCCCGTATTCACTCCCCACGCGTTCAATCACTCGCTTCGGCCGGCACGACATAAGCGACTTGACTACAAAACTTTGTACGGATCACCGACCGTTCTCACTCCAGCCCAGCCAGCCAGCCACGACACGAAAGAGTCAACGCAACAGAACAGCCCCCAAATAAATTCATTCATTCATTCACCTTTCGGTATTAGATAGGTACAGCCTATAATATCAGTTCGATCACCGAATTGAACATTGAACACTTTGGGGCTGATTGATAACACGCTGGAACAGACAATTTGTTTCTTGTGCTGGCTTTACGAAATCGTGTGTTGGATTTTATAACTTGATTAGTTTGGATCTGTATACGGAGTTATTACTGTATTGGATGGACTTCGCCTTATTTTGTCATCGGGAATAGTCACGTCACGTAAGATAACTTTTAAATAAGTTGTTTAAAATTTTTATTGTTTAAAAAAATGGATTGCTGAATTTTGCTTTTTAATTAGAACAAAATTTATTTCCAAAAGGATCACTAATTTCGATTAATGATAATGAATGCATTGAGTGTTACCTTTTAGTCAATCTAAAACATTCATCTTATCTTCTTTGGTTCAGACATGTATCTATATATGCATTTGATATAGCGATCTGTAGTATTATATTACACATTTATGATAATTTAGTGCTAAATAAATCACTTGTAAGCTCGCTTAGATGAAAATGTAAAAAGTAAAAGTATTATATTGTTATATACGTTACAGAATTATTATATCACAGTGCCTAAGATATGCCAAATTTGACTTGATTGCGACATACACGATGATAGAGTAATGGCCGTGGTGGTTGTGTTGGACTTTGATACGTTGTAAAAGTTTGATCACTTCTTATCTAAATATCTCTGTCGTTATCTACCCTTGATCGATTCATTTCTTAGCGGGAATTACTGGGAACTATTTTCTACGCTACATGTCGTGTGACCCATCGTGGCAATCTGGTGCCACATCGCCAGAATGATCTAGATAGATAGACAGATGGATAGATAGATAGATAGATAGATAGATAGATAGATAGACAGATAGATGGAGATTATTAAATTCAAAATAGTTATTATGAGGACATTTTATGAGTCTTTTGACTTTTAAGAAAAAAAAATCACTCACAAAGTAGATATGTATTTGTTTGAAATAAAAATTAAAATGTTCAGCTTAAAGTTCAATTATTTACCTCCCTCCTTACTGATCGTTTTTCGGATTTTCCCCGAAACGTCATACCCATCCAACACGATACTTGATTTGTAAAAAACTTATAAGAAATAAGTACCCACTACAGATACTGTGCGCTTTTCGGTATTCTCCTCACAACACCCGCCAGTCAGATACAACATACCAACACACAAATTGTGTAACCATAACCGTTTATAATAGTCTGATGAATACAATTTCGTAACACACTGACAACTTACTGCTCATAAAAATGACTGGCTAAAAAGCAATAACAAAGAACTGGGTGACGTCAATTTCATTCCATCTATAAAACGACCAAACTATAATAATAATAATGCTGAAAACTTATAAAGCGCTATAACTCCGAGACACCAGACTCTAAGCGCTCAAAACGCTATCACACGTCATCAAGTTCTTACAACTATAACAAAAAGATTTATTCACATTTATTTTAGATGGAGACAAAAAAAAAAAAAGAGAAAATGATTAGACTAATGGTTGTATCGTTACGAATGTGTTGATTTTTTCCTATAGTTGGTAAGAAGAGGGCTAAAGCCTCGAGCTCATCCCGAAGTCAATGCTGTTTTGAGAGGATTCAGATCCCTTACGTAGTAGTATTAGCTAAAACACCTATTGTCTTATGACTGTGGTTTAATTATAGATCAGACGAAATCAAAATTATCGCTTACGATGTGAGAAAAAAAGAAAAATGGAAATTCATTTTAAGAAGATTAAATTAAGGTGGGGGTTGGGGTAGAGCATGTAAAATGAAAGTTGGAAGTTTTCTTCTATATTTTGCTATGAATTGCACGTGCGCGCCCGTGAGTGAGTACATGATGCATGAACTCAATAGCCCTGATCGGCGGGCGGCGTGTGAAAATTCACGGCCTTGTGAGTGAGAGGAAGATTTGGGAGGAGGGAAAGGGTGGGGAGGGGGGGGGGGGGGGGGGTTGTTAGGGAAGATAGTTTATCGGCGGAGTGGGATAAATTATAAGAAAATAATACAGGCCATTGAAATATAAAACTAAGGTCTGTTTTAGAGATAGAAATGAATGAATGGAGAGGTTGGCGGTTTCAAAGAAAGCATCATTTTCTCACAGACACACACAGATTATGTATGTGGACCATTACCATCTATTACGTTGATGATGTAAACCGACGTGTAGGCTATTTTGGAGGTCTGATAATACAAATTTTGTTATGGGCTCATTGTTGTTATGGATATAATATCAAATCAACGCAAAATATTGGTCATTACAACAATGTTATAATAAGCCCAATAATAATAATAATAATAATAATAATAGTAATAATAATAATAATAATAATAATAATAATAATAATAATAATAATAATAATAATAATAATGATAATAATTATAATAATAATAATATATATATATATATTACGTTCGGTTATCAGACCTGATGATTTGTGCACATCGATGTAAACTATAATATAGACTAGACAGTATGTCGTGTTCTCGCATGGTCTGGCGATACAAGTTGACCGAAGCTATTTAAAACATTACATTTTGATTACGTAAAATGAGAGAGTAAATTAAACACTTATTATATATTATAATATTATTACACTTATTATATATATATATATATATTATATATATATATATATATATTATATATATACATACATACATATTGCGCCGGTATCCATGTCTGAAAAGCCTCAAAACAGAAAAAAGACAGCATTATTCAATCTCAGATCAGGTTAGGGGAAACAATTATTAGAACCTTGCCAGTGATGAGTTAATAACAGAAATACAATTATGACAGTTTTTGTTTGGTATCAGTCTATAGCCGTATCGAGAGAATTTTATCTTTTTATTTTCCATATTTAAAGATGCTGTTTTGATTTTTGTTTCTTTATCTATCTCTCCATCCGTATTTTCTATTTATATCTAAATTCCATTCTAGACTGGCCATTGAATGGTTGGTATAAAACACCGCTGCTTTATCGTTTATACGGCATGCAACGTAATTATTTAATTTGTTCGTAGACACCTTCTCTTCTGTCTATCTGTCGTATACGTACGTATCTTTGTCTGTCTGGTCCCTGGCTGCAGTTAGTTGGTCTTCTGACATAACGGTACACATTACATTATCGCCAGCACCACCACAACTACCACCGCTACCATCAACAACCTCGCGAAGGCGGTCGGCGGGGAAAACCCAAGTCGATCGTAATCTCCCCTACCTCTAGCCTCTACCTCCTCGCCTATTTCTATCTATCTACGTTCGTTCATTCGTTTATTTATTGGTTTCGTTTTGGATAGGATAGGAGAGGAAAAAGAACAACAAGGGTTTTCTTTAGCTTGGCTTTTACTTTATTGGACAGTTCAGGGAAATACCAGTCATTATAACCGGAAGAGAAACTTGTTGGAAAATCACACTATCTAGCACGTCATGTCACTAACTCTAAGCCAGTAAACGAATTTGATTATCTACCTTCTTATCTAACCAACATTTATCAATCTGATATTCACATCATTCATTTCAGGGACAAACCATTGGACGTGCCACTGATATTTTTACTTCTGTTGATATCGTTTACCTACGGACTACTTACTTACTATCTATATATTGTGAAATAGAGAGAGAAAGAAAGACTTTAAAAAACAGCGACAAATATGGTTTTTCTTCAAGGACAAATTAGTGTTGTTCTAATGCTAGGTGCCGGATGTCTTTCATCAAGCGACGTGTGTTCAATTCTATGAAAACTCATTGCCAGTGTTTTCTCTGAATCAGGCATTTACTTTTAATTCCTGGAATTCTCCTTTATTTTTTCATAATAAAAGGTAAGTTAAGTTCTCTTTGAAAACGTGTTTCTTATACAGAAAAATGATTTATTATTTTAGAACTCTTTCTTATTTAGATTAAGATTAAGAGGATTTCAAGAATAGTACCCAAGTCCAGAATCAGATTATTATCATCATATGTATTGAATTTATTTCCCATCTTTCCATCGAATGTTGATAGGATAGCTAGGTATCTTAGATCTGACGGAAAATACGTTGCCATATATATATATATATATATATATATATATATATATATATATATTATAGATAGATAGATAGAGAGATAAATAGCTAGATAGCGAGCTAGCGGGATAAATAGATAAGATAAACTACCGGCCTATCAAAAGGGTAGCAAGCAACGCTACTTCTGGACTTTTAACGTTAATCAACTGTGGTCAATTCCAGCCGGCTTCATGGGATTTATTGATTCGACGTCCGTATTATAATATTGTTATCTCTACACACCGGTTATAATATTGTCGTATAACTAGTCCGACTTCTTGATTGCTTAGAATTATAAAGAAATAGTGGATACAAAGGCATTGCTGTCTCGTATTGTTTGTGTGTACGTTGCTATTATTGGTCAGCGAGGATCTAAATACGTTATTTGTTAAATATAATGATTTATTACACACCGCACCGGCCAACCGACTTGGACAGCTCGACAGGTAAGTCAAGCCTCCACACCTAACCCGGACACATTTAATTTTTATTCTCGATGTAAGAACACGCTGTGACGTCAACGGCTGGCTATCTAAGCTATTTGGACAATAAACTATATAATATGTGTTTGTGTGTTGTCAAAACAGAAAATTAAATAAAAAAGTTATAAATAAACGGGGATGGGAGGGGGACACACACACACACACACACACACACACACACACACAGAGAGAGAGAGAGAGAGAGAGAGAGAGAAAGAAAGAAAGAGAGATAGATAGAGAGAGAGAGAGAGAGGAGAGAGAGGAGAGAGAGAGAGAGAGAGAGAGAGAGAGAGAGAGAGAGAGAGAGAGAGAGAGAGAGTAGAAGTACGAACGAATGAGACGAGTTTTAAATGTTTTAGTTAACCAACTTAGCAACCCATCGATATCATATAGTATAATCTTTCAAGATGTTCAACGAAAGTAGTTTTGCCAACAACTATCAAACCTTAGACATCCGTGAAGTCCCAGGTTTGAGAGTTTTTTTTTTATAAGATGAGAGTCATTTTAATTTAATCGATCGATATTAGAAGGACGATTTTTCTGGCCAAAATTTCAATAAAAACTTTTTGTAAAAATAAGAGAACGACACTATACTATAACTTTACCCAAATAAATATTATATATATATATATATATATATATATATATATATATATATATATATATATATATATATATATATTATATATATATATATATATATATAATATTTATTTGGGTAAAGTTATAGTATAGTGTCGTTCTCTTATTTTCTCGTATTTGAAAGGGATAAGAATTTGGACAGATGAAGCTGAGAAAGGTGGCGCTGCTTTAATAGAATTGGCAAGAGATAGATCAGCTTGGCGGAAGATGACCTCCGACGTCTGCTTCAGATATGGAACTACATGAGATGAGAATATATATATATATATATAGTATATTCTGATTTTACCGACCCCCCCCCCCCCAAAAAAAAAAAATATAATTCATATTACGGTAGTATACTCTAACTCTACCCAAATAAATATTTTAAAAATTCATAAAATTACAGCAGTATACCTCTATCCTCTGAAAAAATCCCCGAAAACTTTCAGAGTTCGCCAGTATGCTCTAACTTTACCACAAAAAAAAAAACAACAAAACAAACAAAAAAACAACAAACAAAAACAAAACAAAAAAAAAACACAAAACAGAGTACGGCAGTACTTTACCCCAAAGATTAAAAATAAAATGAAATAAAAGACATAATGCATTATCTATCTGTTTATGTCTTCGCCATGCTCTCCAGCTCAGCTCTTGCTCTTCACGTGGGGTCGTAAATATCTCAGATTTAAACACCGAATCCATTAAAGTGTCAAATTATACAAAAGGTCCAGTCTTCATTACATTACACAATAGACACCGAAAAACTATTTGCAACGCATGCCTTCTTCAACAGAGATTAATGTAATGTTAAATACAGTTATCATAGAGGTGTGAATGGCTTTATCGGTGTCGTCATCTAGCTATAAAACTTCTTCTTCTTCTTCTTCTTCTTCTTCTTCTTCTTCTTCTTCTTCTTCTTCTTCTTCTTCTTCTTCTTCTTCTTCTTCTTCTTCTTCTTCTTCTTCTTCTTCTTCTTCTTCTCCTTCTTCTTGTTCTCCTCCCCCTCCTCCTCCTTCTTATTCTTCTGCTTCTCCTCCTCCTCATCCTTCTTCTTCTTCTCCCCCTCCTCTTCCTCCTCCTTCTCCTCCTTTTCCATCTTATTCATTTCATTTCACACAGTACAATACGTTATTATTGTTTTGGCGTCCTTTTAATAATAGTAATAATACTCTTAACATATCCCGTCACAGTCCTGAGAAACCACCGCCGTACCACTTAGATACATGATTTGATCACCATTCCCAATCGCAATACCATTAATGTAACTGTTACCAGCGGCGTAGCCTGGTCATTTAGGAGCATGGGGCTGGATTTGAGATGGGTTGTCGCATATATATAAATATATATATATATATATATATATATATATATATATATATATATATATATATATATATATATATATATATATATATATAGAGAGAGAGAGAGAGAGAGAGAGAGAGAGAGAGAGAATTTGATGCACTCAATTATTTTACCAAAATTTGTATGTTCTTTGTAACTTGTTCATCATGCCTGACTAAGGATAAGCGATAGCCACTGTCAATCTGTGCACCTATGTGAAGAGTACCAACGGTTTTCAATCTAGTGGTGATATTTAAATGTAAGTTAGACTTCTGATGGTTCAATGCTCTCTGTGTTAAATTTTTCAAACAGGTAAATCCACTTCTTGTCCAAGACAATTCTGTATTGCTGTTATCGCCAAACAAAATATAATTAAAAGAAAATAAACTCTTATTTTCTATTCTCACCGATAGCCAAGGAAAACGACTATACCAATCTTTATCAAATTAAACGACCGATTCTGTTTCCCGTCTTTAATAGTGAGTACAAAATTGTTTGGTTGATTTGGACCGAGACTTTTAATCAAAAGTTTATTTTCCCTATTCAAAGAACTGGTATTGATAGTCAACAGGTAATCAACGTGATTCATCACACTTAATAGCAATTAATTAAAATTAAAAAAAAAAAAAAAAAACACTGCACACATCAGATTAACACACTCAAGTTAAAAGGGACAATGGGGAATTCAATATCACATGCCTGACACGCTTCGAAGAGGGATGGGTAACAGGTACAACACGATTGCCATCAATGGAACAATTAGGTCATTGTGTGTGGCTGCGAGTAAGAAAGCCACAATGACTCAGTTCAACGTCAAGATGCCTCTTCATGCCCACAGTCATAGCACACGACAAGCGTGAAATGTATCGCTTAGTTGTACCGTGGGAATATGGCTGGAAGCCTTCTCAACCTTTAAAGCCACACGCTGTACTGATTGGTCAGGGGCACGAGTACGACTCGAGCTGTAGTAAATTCAAAGCGGTGTGATTGGTTCAAGTTTTGAGGCTCTGTAAGGGTTTTTTATCACCAGGTAAACAACGAATTTCATTGTTTGTGAAACAGAAAATTAAAAGTGTGACTATTTATTGTTAAATTCTTACATACTTTCAAGACAATGACGACCTGTGGCTTAGCCTTAATAGCCTTTAAGGCCCTACGCCACTGACTGTTACACCTCTCTTGGTAAATAAAGGGGACTCTCTAATATGCACCACATAAGAATAAACTCGAATCGTTCTCGTAAGGGAATAAAGAATTACATATAAAGCAGATGGTAGATAAATAAATATATTTATTGACATTCTGGCCAAACGTTCCAATTCGCCCCCCACGTCGAATGCGACATCTCTGTTTTTATTTGGTGCTTATTTGTGTCCTATATGTGACCTGTTTATTCAAAACGATATTTTGTCGGGGTGAACCATAATAAATTATAATAAATTCCATTTACTCATCCCTAAGGGGAAGTTTTTTCTCTACGATCTATTCCAATGGAAGACTAGAGAATAACCCAGGCAATAAACAGTCGTCAAAAAGCAAAACAAAACAAAAACAACAACAATACTAGCGAAACAATAAAAATAACAGAAAAAAAAGCGAACGAAAAAACACCCCAACCCAAACAAGCAAATCAACAACAACAAAAAATAAAATAAAAACAACAAGAAAAAGAATATAATTGATATAGATAGAGATGAGGAAGACCCAAGAATATTTATATCATGCTAATTATAACATTCTCTCGTTATTCATAGAGACTAATCAATCATTTTATATAAAACCTTATACCTGCCCTGCCTTTGATTTTGGAGAGGTGTGGGGAAAAAAAGAGAGATAGAGATAGATAGATAGATAGATAGATAGAGAGAGAGAGAGAGAGAGAGAGAGAGAGAGAGAGAGAGAGAGAGAGAGAGAGAGAGAGAGAGAGAGAGAGAGAGAGAGAGAGAGAGAGAGAGAGAGAGAGAGAGAGAGAGAGAGAGAGAGAGAGAGAGAGAGTTCAAATATTTAAATTCCTATTACGAGCCACTAACCCCAGCAATTGCAATGGATCGATAGATAGGCTAGCGGCGACCCCTTTCCCCTGCTTTCATCATGTTATCTGTACATTGCGTCAGTGTTGGCGATATCTCAATCAAGATTCAAGCAATTGGGAAAGGTACACTCAACAGATAACGATCGTACCGACCAATTGGGGAGAAAAAAAAATCCCGTACTTAAAATTTTGGCCAGAAAACTCTTCCTTCAAATATCGATCGATAAAAATAACCATCATCTTGGCAATAGCTCTCATACCTGGGACTTCACAAAACCAAAAACAAAACAAAACAACCCCCCCCCCCCTCCCTCAAAAAAAAAAGAAAGAAAAGAAAATAACAACCAACAAAAAAAACCCCCCAACAAAACAACAACAAAAAAAACCCAAAAAAAAAAAAAAAAACAAAAAACAAAAAACAAACAAACGACAACAAACAAAAGAACAAACAGAAAACAAGAAACAAGCAACAACCCCTCCCCCCGCAAAATTTCCCCCAAAAAACACAAACAAACAAACAAACAAACAAATAAAGCAATACCAAAAAATTCATCCAACTTCTACCTCGTAATTATATTGTATTATAAATAGATTAAAATTGGATTCTCGGGTCTAAAAGACTTTTTAGGCAAGTTCGAGTCATTTTAATCCATCAAAATTTACACACAAACACACACGCACATACACACACACACACACACGCACACATACACAAAGTAGAAGTTTTCTGGCTAAAATGAAGAAAAAGTTATTTGGCTGTTTATTTTTAATGGAACTATGTCTTTGATAAGAGAGATAATGTAGCAGATATAGATAATAGGCTGTTCTTTGTAATGGTGGATTAAGGAGTGTCCGATCCGTCCGTGTTTGTCACTAAATACAAAAACCAGGGTATCTGACAATGATAAAATATGAATTAAGATAAGTAGACGTATTTCAAATTAAAAAATAATCTGTTGTTGGATAGGATTGGTCATAAAGTTAAAGCTTTATCGAATAATTAACTTCTAATGGGAATCTTAGCATTGTAAACATTGTTGTGACGCTTTGGGTAAAATGAACATATTATTATATGTGATCCACCGCGAAGTCCCAGGTTTGAGAGTGTTTGGCTAGATGATAGTCAGTTTAAACGACGTGGCCAACATTTTAAGGATGCATTTTCTTTTTCAGGAGACTTTAGTATTGTCATTATATTGTACTGATTTGATTTCAAGTTTGGGTATTCGATTATTTATTTGACACGCGATACTCAATAATAATATTAATAATATGTGTATTAGCAACACTGAAGATCAGTTGGAGAAGTTAAGTTACCGAGTACTAAGTGTACGTAAGTTGATATTGACATTATCCGTGTTCTGTTCTGTGTTCTAGATTCCGTATAATGTGGGTTAACTGTGTTTATTTTCTATTGTATTGTTATAATCTGCGCATGATGCCAGTCAATTTACGACAGGCTCCGGCACCTGTGATTTTGTTGACACAACCCAAACACCATTCAACATTGTTGTGTAGATTTTAGAGGGGGAAAAGAACAGATCTAGAATGAATGCGTTTACCAGTCTTTTTTGGATAAAGGTGCGTCTTTAGTTGATGTACAATGTAACCTTGTTATATTTATACCTTACCCCCCCCCCCCTCCCAATTCATTCTGCTGTGCAGACAAATTGATCACGATTTCGTGCGGCTATGTGGTCTAGTGGTATGACACTCGCTGCTTTCGGACCGGAAGGTCCTGGGGTTCGAGCCTCGCGCTCGGCGCATAGTGGAGTCCTTGGAAAAGGCTCTTTACTCACATTCTCTCACCGTACTCAGGTGTAAAATGAGTACCTGGCCGTTAACAGCGTTGTCTTTGTCCGAAAAATTGTAATATGGCCAACAGGCGTTATGCCCCGTCCTACATGTTAAATGTTGCTGTTGACCAGGGACCCCTTGTAAAGCGCTGTGAGCACGTTTAGTGGACATTGCGCTATATAAAAGCTCTATTTTTTGTGTGTTCAAGATAATATAACGATAGTAGGACACAGAAAGAGACATTTTTCCACCTTGCACTTGTACAACATTATTATATATATTAAGTATTTCGATGAATTATTGCTATGACCTTGCTTTCATAAATTTTTGGGCGTTGAATACTAACAAAAGATCCAAAACCACCAAAATAATATAATAGCATGATTGAAAAGGCCTTTTATAAGGTTGAAAAAGTACTGACAGAATGATTTTGTAGTGTTCTTTTGTCCTACTCATTGAAAATCTACATTGTTGTTCTTTTGATCTAAAAAATTTAAAAAATGGTTGAATAGGCCATCCCAATACGTGTTATTATTATTATTATTATTATTATTATTATTATTATTATTATTATTATTATTATTATTATTATTATTATTATTATTATTATTATTATTATTATTATTATTATTATTATTATTATTATTATTATTATATTATATTATTATTATTATTATTATTATTATTATTATTATTATTATTATTATTATTATTATTATTATT
Source organism: Berghia stephanieae (assembly GCF_034508935.2). Taxonomy (NCBI): domain Eukaryota; kingdom Metazoa; phylum Mollusca; class Gastropoda; order Nudibranchia; family Aeolidiidae; genus Berghia; species Berghia stephanieae. The sequence continues at coordinate 27,152,868 of NC_088369.1, read as the reverse complement.
ATTATATATTATATTATTGTTATTATTATTATTATTATTATTATTATTATTATTATTATTATTATTATTATTATTATTATTATTATTATTATTATTTTATTATTTTTCTTCTTCTTCTTCTTCTTCTTCTTCTTCTTCTCTTCTTCTTCTTCTTCTTCTTCTTCTTCTTCTTCTTCTTCTTCTTCTTCTTCTTCTTCTTCTTCTTCTTCTTCTTCTTCTTATTGATCAATTAATTAATTATTTCCTTCATCCATTCAGTCATTCATCCATATTTATTATTTTCGTAGGCGGCTCTTGGGTTGTTGGCCAAATTTTCGATTCGCCGCCATTGGGTGAACAACCAAAGAATTTCGTACCCCTGGCCCTGCTCGTTTGTTTAGCTAAGGTATGCTGCAAAGTATGCATTGGAAAGTGGGGGGACGGAGACGAGGACGTGCCGTATTAACCCGTTAACGACTGTAGTCTGGAAAAGACACGGATTAACAATTTTGGCCAGAAACTCACGTCCTTCAAATTATGGATTGATTAAAATGATCCTTATCCTGGCAAAATCTCTCAGACCTCGTGAGGTCCCAGGTTTGAGAGATTTTTTTTCCAAGATGAGGGTTATTAAAATCGATCGATATTTGAAGGACGAGTATTTTGGTCACACTTTTGAATACACGTTCTTTTTCTCTCTCATCCTGAGTTCGGCATTTAACTGGTTAAATATCATTTAATTTGTTTATTATTGTGTCTATCCGGACTTGACGACGAGTGTGTTTGAATCGTGTCTCGCCCGTTCTAAGGTGATGGCGCGGGGACCGGTATTATTTTAGTGTTAGCGCTAGCCCAGTCATGGGCGATTTGAGGTTGGGATTTGTGTAGTTTAGATAAGAGGGGAGGGTAAACACCAGTTTTAAATCGTTTGAATAACGGGCGTGTGACCACCATTGTGAAGTGATTGGCGAAGGCTTTTTGACATCCCCACTGAATATATCTATCTATCTATCTATCTATCTATCTATCTATCTATCTATCTATCTATCTATCTATCTATCTATCTATCTATCTATCTATCTATCTATCTATCTATCTATCTATCTATCCTCGTTAACCCTTCACGGACGGTCTTCGATTACAGCTTTATTGACAATTTAGTTTTGTACAACATTGTTCTATTTTGATTTAGCGAATTTAAGTCTGGCGTTGAAATAATCCCACTGGGTTCCAAGCACGGTAAAATTCTTTATAAAAACAAACAGAAAATTTAAGTGGTAACGATGGGAGTTATGTTAGGTTTTAAGTATCTAAATGTTTACCATTTAGAATACAGGCAGACATTGTGATGTAGGAGACACGAAGATTTCTCGCCTTGAAATGGCTCCCATTCGCCCTGCTTCTTCTATTATCCTGTCACTAGTTCTCCGTGGTCTCTTTCTTACTCTCAATATCAATGTTTATACTTATCTCATCATACTTATCATACTTAACTCTCTCTCTCTCTCCCCCCCCCCCTCTCTTTCTTTGTCACCCCCCACCTTTATCTCTCACTCACTATCTCTCTCTCGCCTTTAATCTCTCTCTCTCTCTGTCTCTGTCTCTCTCTGTGTCTCTGTCTCTCTCTCTCTCTCTCTGTCTCTGTCTCTCTCTGTGTCTCTGTCTCTCTCTCTCTCTCTCCCTCCCTCTCTCTGTCTGTGCGTGTGCGTTTGGACATGTGTGTATCTTCAAAGACTTTCATGTTAAAACATCAACCCTTATATAATATAGATCTAAAAACTCGCCCCCCCCCCCCAACCTCCACTCCCACTACAACATCCAGCCAGAAGCCCCCCACACACCTAATTAACTCTGCAGTGACCCTTCCAAGGGGAAAACCAGGAATCAACCCGCCGTAAAATTCATTCAACCATGGATTGATTGTGCCTATATTATATCTATGTACCTATATTATTGCCTTCGAGTGACTAAACGCCTTTTCTTTCTTACAACATTTATTTTGTCCAGAAAAGTAGACTCCAAATTATATCCAACAATTAAATAAAGTGACCCTAGTTTGTCATTAAGTCTTTAACCTGGTAATTAATCAATTAATTAATTAACTTATTTATTTATTAATTCGAATGTTTGGGCATTTGGAGATTATTTTTAAAGACAAGTTCAGTGCAATATCGATCCATTTAATCGATATTTATTGAAGTAAATCATTTTTGGCCAAGATGGAAGATACGGCGTTTTGTTAAAGACGAGCTGTAGTCAATGTGGAAACTGCCGTACTCTGGAAAAAAACAACCCATATTTGAAAATTTGGCCAGAAAACTCGTCCTTCAAATATTGATCGATTTAAACGACCCTCATCTTGGCAAAATCTCTCAAACCTGGGGCTTTGGCCAAAGTCCCGGGTTTGAGAGTTTTTGCCAAGATTAGGGTCATTTAAATCGATCGATATTTGAAGGACGAGTTTTTTGGCCAAATTATTAAATGTATTTTTTTTTACAGAGTACGGCAATATAGATGTATGGATGCACGTAACCTACTGGCTTTATTATCATTATGAATTGTTATTCTTACGATAATTATTGGTACCAACTGTGTTACATCAACAATATACCCCCCCCCCCACCCCTTCCCACCCAACCAATTTCTCTCTCTCTCTCTCTCTCTCTCTCTCTCTCTCTCTCTCTCTTTCTCTCTCTCTCACACTCTCTGTCTATCTATCTATCTATCTATCTATCTATCTATCTATCTATCTATCTATCTATCTATCTATCTATCTATCTATCTATCTATCTATCTATCTACCTATCTATCTATCCAAGCATCTGACCTACCATCTATAAAAAATATACACGTATAGACAATCAATTCGTGGTTTCACTATGCATGCTCAATGCGCATCACGACGCTTCAATTATGTCCCAAGCAGATCTTAATGTCCGGCAGACCTCCGCGATTTTCTCAATAAAAGCGAAGGCGGATTGTATCATCTCTGTCATAATCTCTCCAACAACAGCAACAACAACAACAACAACAACAATAACAACAACAACAATAACAACAAAAAAGAAGGGGGAAAAAGGGAAAAAAAAAGATGAATTGAAACTTCTAAAGTTGAAATAACGAGCAATGTAAAACTAATTTTTTTTTAATGTTAATTTACGAAACTAGGATATCTATTTTATGTCTTCAGGAAATGTATGAATTTAACTTGGGTCTCATATTTCAACTTTTTAGCATCTATCTAAATCGTTATAAAGAATGTATATTATATATGTGTACATAATATATTACATGACATGATAGACCAAACATCCCACCCACGTGACAACGCCGCTGCTGCTCCTGTCTGTCTGTCTGTGTGTCTGTCTGTCTGTCATCGGATCTGTCTCATCAAAC
>NC_088369.1:27131993-27144493 GCF_034508935.2 Berghia stephanieae | reverse complement strand
GCATTTTCTTTTTCTTTTTTGTTGTTGTTTTGTTTGGGTTCCTTCAACCATCATCTTGTTCTATTATGATTTATATCATGTTTTAATTACATTTATTTTGAATTTGAAATTGAAGAGTTTATGTTCTTCTCTCTCTCTCTCTCTCTCTCTCTCTCTCTCTCTCTCTCTCTCTATATATATATATATATATATATATATATATATATATATATATATATATATATATATATCACCCCTCTGTATATCTCTCTATCTCTCTTTGTCAGTGTTGTCTTCCTTTTTCATTTCGTTCTCATCTCTATCTCTTTTCTCACTATCTCTCTCTCAAGCTGTGGGGCTTTGCCTCCCTGCCTCCTCTCTCTCTCTCTCTCTCTCTCTCTCCCTCTCTCTCCCTCTCTCTCTCCCTCTCTCTCTCTCTCTCCCTCTCTCCCTCTCTCTCTCTCTCCCTCTCTCGTTATCTCTCTCTCTCTCACTCTCTCTCACACACTCACACACACACTCCCCCCCCCTCTCTCTCTCTCTCTCCCCCACCCAGAGTCAGAAAACCACCTAATCCTTACCCCAGGACACTCCCTTGCTAATCCAAATCTCCGCCCCAAAAGCCCCAAGATTAACCAAATGGTTTTTATACGTATATGTGTGTTTATGTCAACCCTCGCCCGTTAATCCGATATTAATAGCGTTCACAAAGGAACCACGCTAAATTCTCTCCGATCTTACACTCACACAAAACACATTAAAATATTTCCCCCTTTTTTCAATCAATTTGGTCATACAGTTTTTTCCAAATCAATTCCTTGTATTAACCAGATAACTGCCGTACTATAACAATTTAACTAAATTTAAATTTAATTTTATTTAAAATTTTAACCAGCAAACTCGTCCTCGCGAGATCCCATGTTTAAAAGATTTTGCCAAGGTGATGGCCATTTAAACCGATCGATATTTGGAGGACGAGATTTCTGGCCAAATTTTTAAATACGTGTTTTTCCAAAGTACGACAGTCAAACTTGCTAACATACAATTTCCCTCATCTAGTGAAAAAGATTCAAAAATCTGGAGTTTCTTGAACTCCCGGACTCAAGACCTTTTGACAACTTATTTGACAACTTGATTTGAAATTTTAATCTATGGACATTTAAAGCAAAAGTGTTTTTTTTTTTTTTTTCTAAAATGTAATTTAAAAAAAAATAAAAGTGTTTTGTTGGAGTGCGGAAAAATGATCGGGACGATCCAGGTCGAATTAGGCTTAGGATGTTGCACACTCAAGTCTTCATTCCGTATATTATATGTATACCTAATACTGTAACTGTAATGAGTTAGGTATGCAGACAGCATATTTCATCGTAGGTGGTACAACAAGAAGCTTTTTTTTTAAAAACGAACTATTGGTTATTTATACTCAGACACCTTACACAATTATGTACCAGAGTACGTGGAGCAGAGCATTAACCCTTTTACACGCCGTGTTCGATTCTATTCCTGTCGCAAGTGTCTTACTATCGCGTCTTATGTACTGATATACAGGTGGTTGGTTTTCTTCGGATCCGCGGAAATCCGCGATTTTGGAGTCAACCCCTCTACCCCTCCCCCTCGACCCCAATCAATGTATTGGCAGTGAGAGAGTTGATGTGTGGCAGAATAAACCACACTCTCTGTCGTCTATCGGGAATTTAGTAATGTATTTATGTCTTTATTGTTTTCTTGTTGTTGGCTGAAGAAGGGTTTTGAGCCCGAAACGATCCGTGTTTGGTATTTCGTTCTTTTTTGAAGCTGTTATATTTATTTTTGTTTATTACTTGGAATGTACAGGTGCATTTTCCCCACTCTCCGGAAGTTAGCTAGAGTTTCATTGATAATTTATCACCGCAATTACTCTAAAGCTTAGGGACAATGCAGTAAAAATTGGGCTTATGGGCATCCGTTCAAAATTTCCCACTTTTTTCACTTTTTTTTTCGGTCATCACCAGCATTTATGTATGTTAACTCACTCAACTTACTTTAGATAGTATGCGCTTGGAACTCACATAAGAATGACGGACCAACACACAAAACTATGTGTAACCATGAACTTTAATAGTCTGGTTAATACCGTTTAGTGGGAATTACTCATATATACATGGGTGGCAAAAGGCAATAACAAAGACCTGATTGACATCAAGTTCATTCTATCTATAGAGCAATTTTTATGCATCAGTCGTAATTTTTTACACTCAAAACCTTATTGTTGTATACTGATTTATCTATAGTTGTATAATGATTTATCTACTTATTCCTATTTTTTTTTCTACAATTTCTATCCAGGGTGTCCGACGGAGAGACGTCCACCTCCACTGTGATCATGGCCAAAGACACACGCGTCAAGTTTGACAGCGAAACCAACACCACCTCCACCAAGTCATCCAACTCCAAGAGCCGACGGGGCGCCGAGCGCCAGATCTCGTACGAAGAAACGGAAAATTGCGTCAATGAGATAAACGAATCCTTCCCTGCCCTACACAACATGAACAAGGCGCATCGTTTCATGAGACAAGTCTCAAACTCCTTCAGCAGCCGGACAATCAAAGTTTCACTTATTTTGTCGGTGATTTTAAACCTTCTCATGTGCATTCCCTTCGGTATTTTCATTGGTATTTGGATGTCCAACAACAACAACAGCAACAGCAACAATAACAACCATATCAACTACCACCAGAACGCCCACAACAATAATGGAATACCCTCGTACCATAGTAACAATATAAATAATAATATTAATAGTCATCATCATATCAACAGTCATAACAACTTGCCATCATCATCTTCGTCATCATCATCATCTTCATCGTCGTCGTCTTCGTCATCGTCCTCAACCTTGTTGAACACTTTATCATCATCGTCTTCTTTAACGCCAGGAGCAAATAATAATAATATTCATAATAATAATAATAATAAAAATAACAACGTGAATAGTAATGATAGTAATAATATTAATAATCACAATAATAACAACTTTATCTCCACGGCCATAATGGAGTCTTGCGTTCCATGTTCTAGTCTCACCAAAAACGACCAAGTCAAAATTCGCAGTAAAAACAATTTCTGCTGTACTGATGTCAAAACACCGGATGTCGGTGGCGCCACATATGTAAGTATCAATCCATTGTTTTTATTTATTTGTTCTCTTAACTTCTCTCTGAAATCTTGGGTTTGACACGACGTGTACATATATGCAGGTCTGACATCCAAATCCGCTTATGGGCCAAGTTTTAACATTGTTGTAATGGATAATATTATTTTGCGTCATATTTTGAGATTGCCATTACAACAATGAGCCCATAAGGAATTGGGTTATCAGACCTGCAAATAAGTGCACGTTGGTTTGACACTTTTATGCATGACATGTTAATCAATCGAAATAATACCAAAGTTAACAATTTTCTGGCCAAAATTAAAAGAAAGAAAAAAAGTTTGGTTAGAAATTGCAACTCCGTCCACTTTGTCAAACCACACTCGGTAAAATTGTGGAAATGGGACCAATGGTGAAAATTATTCCACTACATTTGCAGCGTCCTGAATAAAGGATGATAAGCAATATTGTGTGATATGCATTAACAGGCTTATTCAGCTTTATAAAGAATCACATTGCACTCTAAGGGATTTTATCCCTTGTTTAGGTTCCATATATTGCCTGAAAAATATTATAAAAAAAAAAACAACAACTTTTGTTTCATATATCGATTTATGGAAATAAATTTCCAGCTTGTCAAATTATTTTTAACCCACGACTGCAAAGAAATGTTTCAAAAATAAACCTCGGATTTTTGACATTTTGTAAAATTTGAGGACATTTTGATTTTATTGTAATCTGTCAATTTGTGAGACCATTTTTCTTGCCAAATAGAAAAATAAAAGTGTTTTGATAACGTACGGAAATGCTGTGGTCTTGTGAGTATAAGAAATTACAGACGGGGTTTTTCCCGAATGTTCTTGGAGAAATCAATAATTTATCTGGGGCAAAGTGTCAGTCATCGATTTAATTTTAGCATTTCTTTTATTTCTTCTTATTCTTACTTCTGTCTAGAACCAAAAACGACATTTGGGAACGGAACGCTGTTCTTTTTTTTTTTGTAGGGTCAATTGACGACATAAGGAAATTACTTGCCATCATTTTGATAAGACGCTATAGTATGTATTGCAAAATATTTTCCGCCGGATCTAACAGATCCATTTTTTATTTTTCCCGTTCATTTTTTTTGAAAGGACAGAAGAGAAGATTTAGATAATTCATGTCTGAACGTGAAAACGACACTTCTTCCCTCTCTTTGATTGTTAGGCGAATGCTTTAACGACTGAGCTATTTGGGAAACCCATTTTTATTGTAATTTATTATTATAGACACCAAGGCAAAAATAAAAATTATTTAAAAAAGGGAGACCATTCTGATTAATGGCATTCACTGCTTAATTCTCTCCTTACCGATCCTTTTCAGTATTTCCCCAAAATGGCAGGCTTACCCAGCAGAAAAATTGCTTTTTTAAAAACTCAAACAATCTCTCTACAAAACAACTTTAGGTTCTTATTATTTAAACAAAGATCATTGTGATGTACAGCGTGGCTCAGCGGTACGGTCTTTGCACCCGAAAAGTGCCGAGTTGGATAGCCCGCCGCTGCGCTGTGTGACATTGAGCAAGTCACCTCGCCCTAGCTCAATTTGCGGCGCTGTACTGCGGCTGACGCCTGGGTTATTCCAGTCTTCCCTTCGAATAGACCCTAGAGACACATTTCCCCTATGGGACGAATAAAGGGAATTTTATTTTATTTTTATTCGTTTTTTTTTTAATGTACAAAATAAATCTGAATAAGAAAAAAAAAGTAAATTGTGTCGTAACAAATGTGAGATTTTGCTGTAGGTGGACAGAGGAGAGGGTTAAAATGAAAAATTCGTCCCCAATGACCAAATGTTATTTTTTGGGAGTGAATACAAGGATATGCGCCATATCAATATTTATTTCAATCTCATATTTAATACGTTTTCCCTGCGATTTCTATTCTCATTCTATCTCCAAATACCCAATATTGCCATAACACAATATTTTTGCTGTTAAAAAAAAAACAATCAGATTTGATGGAATGTTCGCATGTACACGTCTATTTGTATATGATTGCGTGGGTGTATAATGTGTGTGTGTGTGTGTGTGTGTGTGTGTGTGTGTGTCTGTGTGTGTCTGTGTGTACTTTCCACCCACGCTGCTTGAATGTAAATATCATCCAGAATCCAAGATATATTGGATTAATGTAAATGTTCCTGCTCGAAACTCGAAGAAAGTAATAACAATGTGAAATTGAATGTAAGCTTCAATTTAATATACGTAATAGATAAAATGGACGTTTCGGGTTCCCCTTTAGCAACAAAAATTGTTTCATTCATCTTGTTTTGTTGGTAAAGGGTAAACCCGAAATGTCTAATTTATCTGTTTTCGTATATTAAATTGGAGCTTACATTCAATTTCACATTGTTATTTTTACTGGCTATGTGGGCTATGTTGTCTTGTGGTATGACACTCGCTTTCCGATCGGAAGGTCCTGGGTTCGAGCCTCGCTCGGTGCGTAGTTGAGTCCTTGGGAAAGGCTCTTTACTGACATTCTTTCACCGTACTCACGTGTAAAATGAGTAACTGGCCGTTAACAGCGTTGTTTGTCTCTGTCCGAAAAAAAATAATTGTAATATCACCTAACAGGCGTCCTAATGTTCCATTCGACATGTTTAGCGTTGCTGTTGATCAGGGACATCTTTGTTAAGTGCTTTGAGCACGTTTAGTGGATATCGCGCTATAAAAAAACAAAGATTAAGAACAAAATAGAACGGGCCATTACAACAGTGTTTGCTCCCATTCTTGCTGCAGTAATACCATTCCCATCAAAGGCGCCTACGATAATACTGATACGGGGTGGAATCCAATCCAATGGCCTTTTGTTGTAACAAAATATGGATTGCGCAATAAAATGATTTATGTTTTAAAAGTCCTTAATCCTTTATTGCTCGTGTTCGATTTTAATCTAACTTGATATCATTTATGTTGAGTTGCGATGCAATTTATTGGCCTTTATTTTGATCAAGATTAAAGTCACAGCTAGATCTGCATTAACACACACACACACACGACACACATACACACACACACACATACACACACACACACACACACACACACACACACACACACACACACATATATATATATATATATATATATATATAAAGAGAGAAAAGGAAAAACAAAAGAAAAACCAAAAACAATGTCATTGTCCTCCCCCCCCCCCCATTGTCCTCCCCCCCCCCCCCCCCCCCCCCAAGAGGTCGTCTGCGATAATACTACAACTGCGATAACCTCCAGATCCAATTATTCGTCGTGAGCTTTTATTGACTTCAATAAACTATTTAGTTTTACTTGGTTGATATTGTGTCTGTTTTTAGACTTCCCCTAGAATTTCCGTTGACCGGATTAAATTTCCCCTCCCAATAACAATAACAAAAGCCAGAAAACCTAGTTTTAATCTGAATCATTGGACAGGTCCACTCTCTTCCTGCCTGCCAGAATCTCTGTCCTATTATCAGAAAACGGCTCTTTCTTAGTTTGACCTGAATTAAAATATATAATATAGATAGCATGCTAAGAAGTTCACAACATTGCCATCCGGAAGTATAACGGATCAATACACAAAACTATGTGTAACCATGAACGTTTATAGTCTGGTTAATGTAGTTTAGTGAGAATTACTCACAAAGGCGGATGGCAAAAAACAATAACAAAGGCCTGATTGACGTCATCTTCGTTCTATCTATAGAAGGAACAAAATAGATCTCACTCAGCTCTTTGTTATTGTTTTTAGCCAACCATTTCAAGGTTACATAATGATATGGTTTTGTGTGTTGATACGACATTATATCCGGCTGGCGGATGTTGTGGGCTGTTTAGCTAAACGCAAGCATAAATGGACGAATAAAGATGATTTGAGACTTCTAAGAATTCTATTTTGCAAGTTGAGTGTGATCGTAATGTTTCGATACTAGGTTTTTGAAGTAGAATATTGTTAAGAGTTCGTTCGGCCCATTGGCAATGGTAGTTGGACAGCTGATCAGTCCTCAACACCTCACCTTGTTGGCCAGGTTTTCTCGTTATTTTAAAATAGAAAAACGGCGAAAATATTAAACAAACCACAGTGAACAATTTAAAATAGAACTTAATGATATATTTTCTTCTCAATTTATATAAAGTTTCATAAGCTTAACAATTCTATAAATTTTTGAAGAAAATAAATGCAAATTTCTTAACTTTAGGTATAACAATTTTTTTTTTTTTGAAAAAGGTATTCTAAAAAAAAAAATCATGTTAATATACTGTCAAAATGGTTAAATTTTTTTTTTTAAATGGCTTTAAAAATTTCAAACTGGCCATCCTGAGTTGTAACGAAAACGAAATCACGTTTCATCGGATTTGAGTCTGCTTTTAGCACGGAAATCCCTACCCTGACCCAGAAAGACTTTGGGAATTCCCAGGGCCCTTGTCGTGTCCCTATAACTTGGTTGGCCTGACTTGTTCGATATGCAGACAGCCCCACTCAGACTAAACAGCTTTTTTGATTTTGGCCAGAAATGATTTACTTCATATATCGATGGTTAAATTGATATAATGACTCCAATCTTGTCAAAATCTCTGATATTTCTTCAGAACTTATTCGGCGCCTCGGGTTTAAGAATTTTGGGAAAAGTCAGGGGTTATTTAATATCTTTATTGCTCGATATTATGTGAAGTAAAATTTTTATGGCCAAAATGAAGGGGAAAAAATGGTTTGTTAGATAGCCAGTTCACGTTCACCACTGATAGATTACATACAACGCAACAACAAGCCAATGTCTTCATCTTCACACAACAGGGACATAGAGGGCAGTACCTTGGTTAGATACTTGATTACATAGCCTTGCTACTTGTTGCATGTCCTCGCTGCTTTTCTATTTTGAAGGTCTGGCCACGGGTTTTTTATTTATTTATCTCGAATTTATTGCTTTATTGGTTTATATATATATATATATATATATATATATATATATATATATATATATATATATATATATATATATATATATATATATATATATATATATATGTATATATGTATATACTCGCCGCTATGTGGTCTTGTGTTATGACTCTCGCTTCGGATCGGTAGGACCTGGGTTCGAGCCTCGCTCGGCGCATAGTTGAATCCTTGGAAAATGCTCTTTACTCACATTCTCTCACCGTACTCAGGTGTAAAATGAATACCTGGCCGTCAACTAACAGCGTTGTCTCTGTCCGAAAATAAAATCGTAATATTGCCTAACAGGCGCCATGTCTCGTCCTACATGTTAAGTGTTACTGTTGGCCAGGGACCCCTTGTAAAGCGCTTTGAGCACGTTCAGTGGATATTGCGCTATATAAAAGCACAATTTTATAATTTAAAAAATCAAATCATTATAACAGTGCCAGTGCCATACTATAAACTTAGAGCTTGAGCGACATGCTGCATTATAAAACACGTAGGGACTATGTGAGTTGCCCATTCAGAGCATTCATAGAAATTGAAAATGTCTTGTATCAGCTGATCACATTTTATCACCCCCCCCCCCCCCCCCCCCCCCCCCCCCGCCTTTCCCAAGTCTTCCTTTCCTCACCTCCCATTATGAATTTTTCCGTCTGCGATTTGTGATAATAATAGTAATAATAATGATAATTTAACTTAATTAGTTTTCGAAATGAATACAAGTATTGATGTTGTTATTATTATTGTAATAATGACAATGAATGGCTATGAATGGATCAACGATTATGATGATTGGTATTGTGTGTGTGTGTGTGTGTGTGTGTTTGTGTGTGTGTGTGTGTGTCTAAATTGGTTTAAAGGCGATTCAGCGATCTTTATCAACCAATATTTATATCATTCTCTCCCCCACTGAGAAAACAATTTTGACTCATTTTGGCTAGAAAAAAGAAATCTACGATATCCCCCCCCCCCTCCTTTTTTTATTTTCAGTTCACACACTTCTACTTGTCTAAAAATCTTAATCCTTGAACATGTTTAAAACTTTTCTGGAAAACTCAAGTTTAACTTTTTATTTTTTTTTTTTTTGGGGGGGGGGGGGGGGGGGGGGGGGGGGGGTCAAACTGGAGATTATATTAATCTATTAAAATGATACATAAACAAACTAAAAAAAAATATCTTGCCAAAACGTGAAAATAATGATGTAGGTTACTGTCGACAGATTGGCTTTTAAAGGCCAGTTTACTGTCCTTCTCTGGAAAAACGTTCTGGAAAGGTTTGTAAAAAGTTATAAACAAAAAATGAATATAACAGTTAAAAAAAAAAAGAACAAAATTCCAAACTTGGAACGTTTCGGGCTCAAAACCTTTCTTCAGCCAACACCAAAAACAATAAGGCCTTAATACATTACTCAATTCCAGATAGACGACAGATAATCGGTAGGTCTTCTCTTGTAGAAAAATCTTTCCAAAGGTTTGAGAGTTTTTGCCAAGATGAGAATCATTAATTTAAGTCGATCGATATTTAAAGGACGAGTTTTCTGGCAAAATTTTTAAGTCTGTGTTTCTCCAGAGTACGGTAGTTAACTAGACTAGTTAAAAGCCGTGTCATGAATTTTTGTTGACCAGTTTTTATACAGCGTTTCATTGTTTTCCTATAATGCTAACATACAGCAAATTCTTTGTAGGGGGGTTTTCTAGCGATATGAAAAGATATTTATTTCTATCTATCTATCTCTCTCTCTCTCTCTCTCTCTCTCTCTCGCTCTCTCTCTCTCTCTCTCTCTTTTTTTTTTCTCTCTCTAATATGCATGTAGCCTATTGGGGTGACAGATAGTTGTTTGTGTATGTGTGTGTGTGTGTGTGTGTGTGTTGATGTTTCTGGCTGGTACCGCCCTTGTTTTGTCCAATTCTTGTTCATTCCATTTGCTTAATAAAAATGTTTTTATGCGTTTAATTTATTGATGCTATGCGTTTAGGTAAAATACTTACACCATCCTCCTGCCGGGGAGGTGGTTTTTGCTTTTTTTAAAAACTTTCTATTGTTGCCATGATCCTTTTCACGTTTTACTTGCTCATAAGATCTTGTGATTGGCGTGTAATCGGATACGTATATAGATGATGACAGCAATAATATATATTATTGTTATGATATATAATACCTTTTGATGACAAATGTGTTGCACGAAGGAAAAGGTGACACATTGTGTTACAGTAAAAAACAAAACAAAAGAAAACCAAAACAAAAACAAAACAAAAAAAAAAAAAAAAAAGGGGGGGGGGGGGGGTGGAGGAGGGTGGTAGGGTAGGTAAAATTCACCCATATTCATACGGATATGTTATTGTTACATAACATTACCACTGATTTGATAATGCAGTGACATGGCAGAATGAATGGATGAATGAATAAACAAAAGTCAATTAATGCATTGATCGAGCAATTATGCATGGATAAATTATGTCAATTGACCACTCGTCTCAAAGAGGTATTATGTCGGCATGTGCTTGATACTTACAGTTGAATGTAAGGCTCAATTATAACATTTGAATTGAAATAGATATCTTTATTAAACGTAACTTAACAAAAAATGAAACAAAAGAAAGAAATATTTTTTTTTCTAAATCCCCAAAACAACACAAAAACCACACGTGCACAACCCCCCCCCCCCCCACAAAAAAAACAACAAAAAAAACAAAAAAGAAAACAACAAAAAAACAACAACAACAAAAAAGCCAACAAAAAAACCCCCAAAAAACAAAAACAAAAACAAAAACAAACTTAGACGTCTAGATTTGCTTATTCCAACCACTTTTTTACTTAATCTCAATTTTAAAAATTCTGAATTGTTGCCATTTTGACCCGATGCATCTCCTGTATCAAGGGAAGGAATGAGTGGATGGGTAGATGAATAACGAAATGAATAGATGGATGAATTGATGAATAAATAGATGAACAAGTGAGTAAATAAATACATGATTCAATCAATCAATTATTCAATCAGTCAATCAATAAATCAATCAGTCAATCAATCAATTAATCAGTGATTAAGAAACCTATGGGTGTGCCCCATGCCCAAGCATTCAACATCGTGTCGTTTATCGATCGCCGTCCGTCGATAATGCTATCATATGATCATCCTAAATAAGTAACTGACAAAAGTTTTTGTCACTATCTATATTTATAGCTATGAAGAAAGTCTTACTCATCTAACAGCCACTGTACTTTTGAAAAAAAAAACACAAACAAACAAACAAAACAATAAAAAATCCGTTAAAATTTTGGCCAGACTACTCGTCCTTCAACTATCGATGGATTACAAGTCTCGGGTTTATTTTTTTTTTCCAAGATAATTGTTATTTGGTTCATTGTAATAGATCGGTATGTGAAATAAAGGTTTTGCTGGCCAAAATATATAAAATGCGTTTTGTCTGTGAATGGCCGGCAAGACATAGAGGGCGGACGTGATGTGTTGTTGGTGATGGTTGGTTTGGGATTTCCATGGGATAGGCGAACCCAATCAATTTTAAATCAATCGATTAATAGGTAAGATGTCAAAGGGGTTTATAAATTGTAGGGTTTTTGTGGGGATTTTTTGTTGTTTTTTGTTTACAATTTTATCTCTCATCGTTCGGCGTATGATTACTGAAGGGTGAAGGTCCTCTGACGTCATGATGATGGAACTGGACACACCTACTTTTATTTGTGTAAACAAACAACCTGCTGGTTCTGTTTTTCTTTTCTTTGTACGCCCTCTTTTCTCTGTCTGGGTCTCTCTCTCTCTCTCTCTCTCTCTCTCTCTCTCTCTCTCTCTCTCTCTATCTATCTATCTATCTCTTTCTCTGTTTGTGTCATTCAGCACAACGATATTTTCTGAATGAACTATCTATCTATCTATCTATCTATCTATCTATCTATCTATCTATCTATCTATCTATCTATCTATCTATCTATCTATCTATCTATCTATCTATCTATCTATCTATCTATCTATCTATCTATCTATCTATCTATTTCTCCGTCCATTGATCCATCCATCCATCTAATCTATCTATCTACTCATCTATTCATCCATCCATCCATCGTACAATCAAACCACCCTTCTTATCTATCTACCTACCTACCTACCTACCTACCTACCTACCAAGACACCATCAACCACTATCAGTATTTGACCCAAACACGACCAGTCCTTTGAAATGCCCATCAAGCCACGCGTAAGCCCGGTACATTTATATATACGACTGTTATTATAATTATGGTTGATATACACATCCTGATGTGTTGGTCCCTGGTGTGTTGAAGTGATTAAAAGATCGAACGATCGAATTCCAATCAATCAGGAATGCTCAACCAATCAAGCATTGTAAACATGACAGTTCAATGACAGAAGGCACTCAGGGATGGATGAGGTGTGTGTGTGTGTGTGTGTGTGTGTGAGA
>NC_088369.1:27109493-27129493 GCF_034508935.2 Berghia stephanieae | reverse complement strand
AAATTAAAACAAAAAAATTATCTGCCATCCATCCACCTACGCTCAATTTTCTCATCTCTCTGACCCCCCCCCCCCCCACCCCCACCCCCACTCCCACCTCTTGCAAATCTAGAAAGGTCGTAGTGCCGCGCTGAAGACCGGCCTGGACCGCGGTCCGACGGTCTTTTAGCTGTGAACCGAAGACCGGTCCCAGAGGGGAAGACCGGCGCCGGTCCTCACTTCTTATCACCTTTCAACTAGTGCGGGGCGGTCCTTGCAAGGACCACGGTCCTACGGTCTCGCGCCATAGCCTACTACTTCCCCAGCGATTCGTTGCTTCGGTTGCCTATCTTCCACCAATCACCACCCATCCCACTTAATTAATCGCACCCACCCCCCTTTGCCATACACTAAACGACACAGACGACCATACAGGCAGACGACCACCAACCTCCACTCCGCAAACCGCCCTTTCGTGTGTGAGATGGGGGGAACAGGAGGCGCACGCCTTGGACGATTCCATTATACGGGGTAAATTTCAAAATTTACTACACCATAATGATCGCAATGACAATGATCTATGGTGAAGGCATGACCCTCTTCTCTAATGGGTTATTGTTTGAAATGTATGTGACTACAAAAGATGTGTGTGTTTGTGTGTGTGTGTGTGTGTGTGTGTGTGTGTGTGTGTGTCGAACCTAGCAAGTAGCAAATCCGATTTTTTGTTTTCTTTTGTCCATCTCTTGTCACCACTCCTTTCTATCGCAGTGTTGTCATTTAAAATAATACAATAATATTAAAATTTCGTTTGGTGTTTTTACTAATCAAATAATATGAGTTTCATTAGTTTCTTCCTTCCAAAAAACCCAGTTATAACGTCTGAATTTTAAAAAAGTCCAATAGAATATTTGGGGACCCCGATAGCTCAGTTGATAGAGCACTCTCTTTATACGCAAAGGGCCAGAGATCGATCCCGGGTGCAGTCGATTTTTTTCTGAATCCCTGTCTACTCAGCAATGAATGGGTAGCTGAGTTTGTTAGATCTGGTGAAAAGTCACCATCGACCCCTCTTATCACCTCATCCACCCCCTCTTATTATAACTTCACGTCTCTCTCTTACTCTTCAATGCTCGCTGCCCTCTAATGTGTGTGTGTGTGTGGGGGGGGGGGGGGGGGGGGGGAGGGGGGGGGGTAGGAGTTGCGTGTGTGTATCAACGCCACGAACAACTCGATCAACGCCTTGGGCGATGCCATTATCTCCGTTAATGGGGATAAATTTCAAATTTTATTAAATTATCGAAGTAACAATGAAGTACGGTGAGCAAATAAAGAAGGCATCACCCCTCTTCTCTAATTAGGTTACAATTTGAAATGAGTGTGACTACTCCGTGTGTTTTACTCCTGTAGGCCACGGTTTTCATCGTGTAGCGGTCTTTAACGGTTCAAGAATGAACGATCCCACGCTCTCAAAGGTCAAACCGGTTCGAATTTCCAACAGTCTCTCAGGAATGTTCAATGTCGAAAAGGACCGGTCCTTGCGGTCTTCATTTCCCAAGGACCGTAGGACCGTGGTCCTTAAGCTTGCCAAGGACCGCCCCGCACTAGTATCCTCCCGAATCATTGCCATTGTCCTTCATTGGTTGACAGTAATACGATATTTATCTCTCGCTATTTATATATATATATAGTTAAAATGACTTGTTCAAATATACAATACAAATACTAGTCCATAAATATTGAAATGAATAAACAAACAAATAGATAAAAAGTCAATAAATACATTTATCAAAAGGTCAGTCATAACATGATATATTCCATCTGACTCTTATTAAAATATTTACTTTTTAAAAAGAAAATAAATAATTAAGTTTATAAATAAAGAGATAAATGCATAATTAAATAAATTTATTAAAAGGCAATTCATAGTTTGAAATACAATCTATATCACTTTTATTTAACATTTTAAAAATGAATATTATATAGCTAAGTCAATATATAATTAGATTTTTGAAAAAAAAAATATGTATAAATAAATGAATAAGTGATTGTAATAATATATCTCTCTATTTTCGTCCTTCAGTTGATTAAGTTTGCTGTTGTTATTGTCTAAACTAGGAAATCTTTGCCCTCGCTATTTAACCAGTTTCACTGCTGTACTCTGAGATGACAGCTATTTAAAAATTTGGCCAGAAAACTCGTCCTTCAAATATCCATCGATTTAAGTGACCTTCATATTGACAAAAAACAAAATAAAAACAAAAAACTAAAAAAAAAAAAAACCTGTCAAATTTGAGGCTTGATGGAAGACCTCGTGAAGTCTTAGGTTTGAGAGTTTTTGCCAAACTGAGGGTAATTTAAATCGATCGATATAATTTGAAGGACGAGTTTTCTGGGAAAATTTTAAAAATGTCTTTCTAGTATATGACAGTTAACTGGTGAAATAAACCGTTGCGTTACCATAAATATTATGTCACAGACGGCCGGCCATTGTAAATGTATATATGATATCGTATATATGATAGTCAATAACATGATGATGTGATGGGTTTTATAATCTATTTACTGTCTGATTTTAGTTTAATTTAATCGGCCCTCGCTTTTCTCTCTGTCCCTTCTGTTCCTTCTCTCTCTCTCTCTCTCTCTCTCTCTCTCTCTCTCTCTCTCTCTCTCTCTCTCTCTCTCTCTCTCTCTCTCTCAATTTCTCTCTTCCTCCCCCTTTCTCCAATATTCTACCAGTGATAATGTTTCATGTATTCAATCATTGAGTTCTCTTTCCTGAAATAGGTTTAAACTGAAACGTAACCCCCCCCCCCACCCCTTTTGCACCACCCATATTGTTTTTAAGTGTGTAATATATAAAAATGAATTAGAACAGCTTCTGTAAAACAAAACAAAAGATAAACGCTTATCATGGATTGTTTCGGGTTCAAAATCCATTCATTTTATAAAAATAAAATAAAATAAAATTCCCTTTATCCATCCCATAGGGGTAATTTTTATCAAGGGTCTTTTCCAAGGGAAGACTGGAATAACCCAGGCATCAGCCGCAGAGTAGCGCCGTAAGTTGAGCTAGGGCGAGGTGACTTGCTCAAGGCCACACAGCGCAGCGGCGGGTGATCGAAATCGGTACCTTTATGGTTACGAAGCAAAGACCGTAGCGCTGATCCACGCTGCTCACCATTCATTCCCTGCCACCCACGTCCGTCCATCCATCCATCCATCCATCCATCCATCCATCCATCCATCCATCCATCCATCCATCCATCCATCCATCCATCCATCCATCCATTCATTCCCTGCCACCCACGTCCGTCCATCCATCCATCCATCCATCCATCCATCCATCCATCCATCCATCCATCCATCCATCCATCCATCCATCCATCCATCCATCCATCCATCCATCCATCCATCCATCCATTCCCTGCCACCCACGTTCGTCCATCCATCCATCCATCCATCCATCCATCCATCCATCCATCCATCCATCCATCCATCCATTCCCTGCCACCCACGTTCGTCCATCCATCCATCCATCCATCCATCCATCCATCCATCCATCCATCCATCCATCCATTCCCTGCCACCCACGTTCGTCCATCCATCCATCCATCCATCCATCCATCCATCCATCCATCCATCCATCCATCCATCCATCCATTCCCTGCCACCCACGTTCGTCCATCCATCCATCCATCCATCCATCCATCCATCCATCCATTCATTCCCTGCCACCCACGTCCGTCCATCCATCCATCCATCCATCCATCCATCCATCCATTCATTCCCTGCCACCCACGTCCGTCCATCCATCCATCCATCCATCCATCCATCCATCCATTCCCTGCCACCCACGTCCGTCCGTCCATCCATCCATCCATCCATCCATCCATCCATTCCCTGCCACCCACGTCCGTCCGTCCATCCATCCATCCATCCATCCATCCATCCATCCATCCATCCATCCATCCATCCATCCATCCATCCATTCCCTGCCACCCACGTCCGTCCATCCATCCATCCATCCATCCATCCATCCATCCATCCATCCATCCATCCATCCATCCATTCATCCATCCATCCATCCATCCATCCATCCATCCATCCATCCATTCCCTGCCACCCACGTTCGTCCATCCATCCATCCATCCATCCATCCATCCATCCATCCATCCATCCATCCATCCATTCATCCATCCATCCATCCATCCATCCATCCATCCATCCATCCATCCATCCATCCATCCATCCATCCATTCCCTGCCACCCACGTTCGTCCATCCATCCATCCATCCATCCATCCATCCATCCATCCATCCATTCCCTGCCACCCACGTTCGTCCGTCCATCCATCCATCCATCCATCCATCCATCCATCCATCCATCCATTCCCTGCCACCCACGTTCGTCCATCCATCCATCCATCCATCCATCCATCCATCCATCCATTCATTCACTCACCCTTGCCTACTCATTCACTTTTCCAAAACGAGGCAAGGCAGACAGTTTTTAATCTTTACTAATTTTTTCCTCAATGAACTCAAAAAATATCGCCGTGTCATTTCCAAGGATACTGTCAATTAAATGAAAAGTAGCACAAACAAAGGCGGTCCGCCGGTCCTCACCACCGCCCACATCGTTTAGTTTTGTTTTCAACTTTCGAGTCCGGAGATAACGAGTCGGCTTATTACGATGTTTGTTTCACAGTCCGTGCTGAGATCATAAATTATTTTTTCCCCTGTCAATTACTGGTGACAATTTTGGATATCATTCTACTTTTCTTTTTTTTTTTTAACCCACTCTTATTTTACCTTCCGCCCCCGCCTATCTCTCTCTCTCTCTCTCTCTCTCTCTCTCTCTCTCTCTCTCTCTCTCTCTCTCTCTCTCTCTCTTTTTTTTTTTTTTTCCCTATCTGTCTTTCTCTTTCACACACAAAAAATATCTATCCTTTCTTACTCTCTCTCTCTCTCTCTCTCTCTCTCTCTCTCTCTCTCTCTCTCTCTCTCTCTCTCTCTCTCTCTCTCCCCCCCCCCCCCCCCCCCCCCCCCCCCCCCCCCCCCCCCACACACACACAAACACTTTTCGCTTTCCACACACAGCCAGCCACACAAAATGCATCTCCACTTCCCCATAATATCTTTACTTACTCATTTCATTTTCTGGCAAAATTTGTCGTTATTAAGGAATTTTTAAATAACCATTGTAATCCAAATTTTATTTGAGATCTTTTTCGACCCGGGAGTGAGATCTGATGCAGTGTTTAATAAGGAAAGTTGATGATGACGACCATACACTTGTGACATTGGGAGCTTAGGATTTGGGAACGAGGAAGGAAGTTAGATTTAAACAGTTGACTCCGTACTCTGGAAAAGTTTGAATTTAAAAAATTGACCAGAAAACTCGTCCTTCAAATATCGATTGATTTGAATGACCCTCCTCGTGGCAAAGAAACGTATAGCTTACCAGAACGTGCTAACCATTTCTCTGCCGTCTATCTTTATTTTTAAAAAAGTAATGAATTTTTTATTTTAATTGTTTTTGTTGTTGGCTGAAGAAGGGGTTTGAGCATGAAACGTGCTGTGTTTGGTATTTTGTTCTTTTTTAAAGCTGTTATATCATTCATTTTTGTTTATTACTTGTCGCGATATAAAGCGACAACTACCAAAAGAAAGTGAAGATTGAATTGTGTTTGAGTAGTACAGCCAATGAGATATTATTTGTTTCCTGGAACACGAATACTAACAACTCACAGTTCACTCTCTTCTTTTGGTGATCGTATTCTATTGGGAGTTTTTATATAGCGCAATATCCACTCGTAATCTCAAAGTGCTTTACAAGGGGTCCCAGGCCAACAGCAACACTGAGGACATATAGGACGAGACATGACGCCTGTTAGGCGACTACATTTTTTCCCCCGGACAGAACTACCCTGTTAACGGCCTGGTACTCATTTTACACCTGAGTAAGATGAGAGAATGTGAGTGAAGAATCTTTTCAAAGGATTCAACTACGCGCCGAGCGAGGCTCGATCCCAGGACCTTCCGATCTGAAAGCGAGAATCATACCGCTAGACCACATAGCCGCAATGCCAGTTTTAGTTAAAATTCGGCTTATGAGGTAACAAAGGCTTGCACTGCAATCTAACCCTTCTACTCTATACAAAAAAAAATAAATAAAAATCGGTGCCTTTTGCAGCTATACATCTTTCATCTTTTCTTAATAATTCCATGTCGTCGAGCTGGCTTTGTACTTATTGTATATAATTTTGTTTCCACAGCTTGTCCTCTCCGATGAATACATCAAGAGGAAGTTAGAACACATCAGCTCCCAATTATCGGGTTGTGGGGAAGGAGGGAAGATCCACCCCGGAGATCCACGGTTCGCCAACACAGAGCAGGCGATGATGACCAGCGCTGCTCACCTGATGCTTAATGTCAAACAAACCAAGGAAAATCAGCTAAGAAATGGTGAGCAAAAAATATTTATGGTGTGCGTTTAAGTCAAATACTCACAAGTTCTGGCCGCCAGATCAACCGTACCGACACACAAAATTATGTATAACATTAAACGTGTTGAAGTCGGATTGAGAAAGTTTATTGAGAGGTTTCCACCTATCTGTTAGTGCTAAAACAGTATAACAAAGAGCTGAATGGCGTCGAAATCTTCAGTCATTCTCTACGAGGATTGTTATGGGTTTTTGCACTATTCACTTTGACGCAATGCAGCATTTGAGAGCTGTTGTGTTGTGCGTCACGCTACGCGATTTATTATTATTATTATGGCAAGGAGCATACGGTATAATATTATTGTGACCCGCGTCGTCCGCGAGGCATTGCTCTTTACTCTTGCACCTTTGCGAGATAAGCAAGTCACTTCGCATGCAAGATGTTAGGGTCAGGAAGGTCGCACATTAAGGCATTGCAAGCAGATATAATTAATTAAAATTAAACACGTTAATTTTATACTTATATTATATTAAGACATTGCCACATTTTCTTTTAGCAATAATATTAATAATAATAATAATAATAATAATAATAATAATAATAATAATAATAATAATAATAATAATAATAATAATAATAATAATAATAATAATAGTAATAACATTGTTATTTCAGTTTACTTTTTGAATTTACACATTTTTCATAGTCGAGTTTTAGATATAAAGGGCCATGATGCGGCTATGTGGTCTTGTGGTATGACACTCGCTTTCGGATCGGAAGGTCCTGGGCTCGGAGCCTAATTGAGTCACTGGAAAAGACTATTTACTCACATTCTCTCACCGTACTCAGGTGTAAGATGAGTACCTGGCCGTTAACAGCCATGTCTCTGTCGGAAAAATACTGTATTATCGCCTAGCAAGCGTCATGTCTCGTTCTTTATGTTACGTGTTGCTGTTGATCAGGGACCCTTTGTAAAGCGCTTTGAGCAAGTGTAGTGGGTACCACAAGAACACAGCCAGACAGAAATATAAAATAAAGAAATAAAACAGTTTTCTTTTCACATTATGCATCTTTTATTATCTCATTTCTTCCTTTCAGCTGAAAGGCCTTTAGCTTGGATTACCTCTGACCCTAAAAAACGCTCTTTCGTACGGAACGACCTGACCTACACCAAAGGTCGAATCGTCGTCCAATCAACGGGCGTGTACCACCTGTACAGTCACATGACACTCAGCTCTGTCGGCAACGTGGACTTCCAAAACAAACACGTTGTCCATTCCATATCCAAATTCTACAAAGACCGTCACAGGAGAGACAAAATGGAGACACTACTCATCACACAAGTTAGTATCGGAGAAGACGACCTCAAAACGACAAATCTGGAAGGTTCTTTCGAATTGGAGGACGGTGATGAACTAGCAGTGTACATTAGTCATCCCTCTTTGCTAAGTGGGGATCTGACGGCCAATGTGTTCGGCCTTTTCCGATTGTAATGATGAATATTTTGAACGGTGAACTGACTGAATTTAGATTGGATGAATAGGTATGTAGGTCCATTTATTGTTATTGTTATAATGGTTGATACAATTATGATTATGATTGTTATCATTATCGTCATCATATATCATCATCATCATCATCATCATCATCATCATCATCATCATCATAGCCGTCGACCGAGTCTGTCATGTCATCAATTTCAAATAAGAAAAAAAAATATCTAAAGTGAAAATGTTGTTTTGAAAATGATTTCGAATAAGTATTGTTGTTATTATAATAATATTATTATAATTGATTTTGATGTTGTTAATTATTTCATTAATGTCGATAAAAGTTCTGTTGTTGATAAAGACGATACTGTTATTGCTTTTGATAATGAAATTGAAATTATGACAATGATTGTGATTATATACATAATATTTTTGAATTATGATTGATATAATGCTAATATTTTTGCATATTATGCACAATGTTATGATGAATATTTATAAACACGAAACGTTAATCTATCTAAAGTACGATGGCTATTCTGGTCAAAGCATTTTCATTGATAAAATATCATACTTTCTCTATAAATTGTATGAGTTTGACGTAATTCCACTGTCTTTTGATCTTCTTGTAGACAGTCAGTGAGCTGATGACTTCTAACAAAACTATTTCGTACGGACCACATGCGATTAAATTATACATACGCCTGTTTGTTATTGTTTTGGAAGGAATTTCAATGGACATTTTACTATCATATCAAGTCTTAGAGTGTTAGAGAATATAGAAGGACTGATCATCAGTCTGACAGTCTCTCAAGGACATCAATTTTAGTTGAGTGACGTAAAACACAAGTCATCAAAAGATAAGCTTCATTGATGGAAATAAGAGAAAAAAAAGACATTGTCTTGAATACTAAACTGCTGGTGAATGCTTGATAGTGATAGACGAGACACTTACTTTTCGCAAGTCGCAACGTTAGCCGTAACTCGAATAATAACACCTGGTCTTATCGTAACTATTTTTATAAGGTATTTAGTATATGTCGGAAGTGCTTGTGACGACGTTTTTACAACTCTAACGTTCCATCAACACGACATTGTTTTATGAAAAGATGCTGTGTAAACGAATACACGTCACAAGGGGATTCTTCCATATTCTAACCAATCATGTGATGTTTACGTGATACGGCTTACGGTGTAACGTTGCGCAATGTGTCTACTATGTCTATTTTTGTTTGTGTTGATTTGTTGGGTGATCACTCTCTGTGTCAACTGCTTGCGAGAATGCTGCTGCTGCTGTTGCTGTTGCCCGGATGTTATTTAACATTGTACCGTGACGATTCCTTCCAAAATATTATTTTACAAAGCTATTAACCCTCTTACATGTCTTGTAAAAATACAGACAGAGCTGCCAACAGTCTTAGTTAAGTCATAGTTGTAAGATTCAAGTTGGGCAAAGATGTTCGGATTTAAACAACGCGGAACTTTTAAAATATATTTTTAAAAATTTAAGTCGACAGTAAAAGTTCGAATCTTAATGATTAGGGCATGGCCTTTGCATTGTACCCCAGAGGTACTAAGTTCAATAACCAACTGCGCTGGATGGCCTTTAGCACATTTCACTTGGCCTTTGCTCACTTTACGGCGCTGCACTGCGGCTCACGCCCGGGTTATTCCAGTCTTCCCCTATAATAGACCCTAAAGATAAATTTCCCTTAGGGGATAAATAAAAGAAATTTTAAGTCAGATAAGTTGGCAGCAACAATGCACATGTATGCAATCTATAGATAAATTATATTAATGTCTATAAATAGATTCCGAATTCGAGCTCATCTGTCTGTCTGTATGTCTGTATGTCTAGACAGGGACTGTTTATTTTATGAAGTCCTTGATATCGATACCAGTTCCATTCTTGTCACCCTGACCTGGTCTCAGGCATCGCTGTTTTGGGTTTGTTTCTTTTCTTCTGTCTGTGCTCTTCAAATCGAAGAGCGATTTCGCTTCATGCTAGTGGCACACCCTTTTTTCTTTCCGGTCAGAAAGGTGTTACATTAAAATATGTGAAAAGAGAGAGAGAGAGAGAGAGAGAGAGAGAGAGAGAGAGAGAGAGAGAGAGAGAGAGAGAGAGAGAGAGAGAGAGAGAGGGAGAGAGAGAGAGAGAGGGGGGGCAATTGTTTAAGATATATTATTATAGAAGGAACGAAATTGATGTCATTCAATTCAGTTCTTTGTTATTGTTTTTAGACAGACATTTTAATGATTAGTTCTCATTTAATTATATCAAAACGTTCAATGTTTTACACAATTTTGCGTGTTGGTACGTCCGTTATATGCGGCTGGCGGGTGTTGTGAGTATTTTTAATGAGCGTATATCATCAATGAAATATACCCAATTTTTAGGGTTTTATGGGTTGTTGTCATAAGGAATTATTCGTTGTGAGTTTGAATGTGTGAACCTCATGACATAAATATGGGTGTGTTTGTGTGTCAGTTTACATATATGTGTGTTTGTATGGAATAATGATAATGATTTATCCAGTGGAACAAATAACATTTAAAAAGTATGACATATTGTTATTACTGTAAATATTGAATATGATGCTATTTATAACTCAGTAAATAAATGAAAAAACAATTCACGTTTATCGGTGGTTTGCCTTCGTGCATTGACCGATATGGCCATATTAATTATTATTATTATTATTATTATTATTATTATTATTATTATTATTATTATTATTATTATTATTATTATTATTATTATTACTATTATTATTATTATTATTATTATTATTACTATTATTATTATTATTATTATTATTATTATTATTATTATTATTATTATTATTATTATTATTATTATTATTATTATTATTATTATTATTATTATTATTATCACTATATTTTTAAAACAATTTCATTTTTTAGTCTTTTCCTTAACATCTGACTGCATCAAGTTCTGGATGTGACACTGAAGGTGAAGTCATTGACCATTTCGTTGTATTTTGTTATTTATTTATTAATTCATTCATGACTACTGTAGGTGAACAATAAAGTGACAATCACACATGTGTTAAATGTAAATAGACAATGTGTTATTAATTTCGTTTCATTATAATAAGATTATGTTGATTCCGAGATTTGAATTTCTGCGTTCTTTCTGCTGCTTTCTGTTACTTTCATAGTTTCTGTACTTGTGCTACTTATAGAAATGATGATAATACTCTTTCTTCTTCCATTTAATATATATATATATATATTCCTCCTCTCTCTCTCTCTCTCTCTCTCTCTCTCTCTCTCTCTCTCTCTCTCTCTCTCTCTCAATGTCTCTCTTTCTCTCGCTTCTATATCTCTGTTTCTATTTCTTTTATGCCTTTTCACTTTCTATTTAATATATATATATATATATATATATATATATATATATATATATATATATATATATATATATATATATATATATATATATATATATATATTTACAAATTAAAAATATTATTCTTAAAAATATCAAACTGTTACACACGAGTACCTAAGTATTACCATAAACAAAACAAATGCATAATGTAAACAAAACATTGTTTTGTGTCACTATCTCTATTCTGATGTCCAAATGCTTTTAACGCCATGGAGAATTATTCATTTTGTCTTACTAGTATTTAAAGAAGAAAAAAAATAAAGTAAAAAGTATAGAGTATCATAAATTTATTACTAATAAAAAACATTAATGTTAAGAGTTAAAAAAAAAATAATACATTTTTTATCACCAGATTTTGTATCAAAATTTTTATATTTTTATGTGCACACATAGATAGATAGATCAACTATATGAATCCGTTTTTAATTGAAATATTTACGATGAGAAAATGCTTATTGCTATTCATATTCCCCTCCCCCCGCCCCCCCCCCCCCCCCCCCCCCCCCCCTCCTTTTTCCTGCCATTCATTAGTCAGTATGGGGAATCCTGGGGTTATTTTGGCGAATGTCGACAATATTTGGTGATAAAAATGGACATGCAAATGATTTTGGAAGTCAGTATGTGATATGGGTAGGAGTGAGTCTAATAATGATGATAATATATATAGAGAAAGATGAAGAAGAAAGAAAATTAGTGAATGAGAATGTAAAAATAGATAGGGAGAGATATATAGGTGAACAGAGAGAGAGAGAGAGAGAGAGAGAGAGAGAGAGAGAGAGAGAGAGAGAGAGAGAGAGAGAGAGAGAGAGAGAGAGAGAGAGAGAGAGAGAGTTTATGAATAAATGATTTAATAATAAATAGATAAATAAATGAATAAATAAATAAATAGATAAATAAATAAAAGAAGTCATCTCGAGAACGACATCAAAATGCCCACTTTACTACAATCATGACCTTTATCAAACTATGACAATGATCATTATTAACCATTTAACTGCCGTACTTTGGAGAAAAACTCGTATTAACTCACTCAACCCTAACACCGACTATATCCGTAGTTTACCCGGGTTACCTTTACCCCATGCCTATTTATTACATTTTTTCTGAGACAAATTATAGGCGTAGTATCAAAGCTAATGTTTTTGGTTTTTGAATGTTGATGGTAGTTGAATAAAACTATCTAAGCACATGCTCATTTTAATAATTTTTTTTTTCCAATTTTGAAAAGTAGCAAAAATCTCTAGGATTGAGTGAGTTAAAACAATTTGGCCAGAAAACTCGTCCTTCAAATATCGATCGATTTAAATGACCCTTATCGTGGCAAAACCACTCAAACCTGGGACTGAAGGAATACATCGGGGAAGTCTCAGGTGTGAGAGGTTTTGCAATGATAAGGGTCATTTAAATCGATCGATATTTGAAGGACGAGTTTTCTGGCCAAATTAAAAAACAAACAAACAAAAAAAAACCCCCAAAAAACAACAACAATTTTTGCCCAGAGTACAGCCGTTAACTGGTTATATAAAATATTTTCATGCCAGTTATAATGTCTGAATCCATTTTCACCTTGAGAGAAATAAAAGGTGTTAAACTCAAATATTATGATAAGATTGTAATGTTATTTTTAATACCTGTACATAACAATAAAACAAAATGTTTTTTCCAGTAAGATTATTTTTACTACTTTAATAATAAAAATAAGATAAAATTAAATTATAGGCATACATACTTCTCATCATTATTATAATATGGTAGTTTACATTACATGCTTCTTCGGACGTTCAAGAACGGAACGCCTTTTTGACATATTGGCCAGAATATTTATTTCAACTATATTATTATTATTATCGTTATTATTATTATTATTATTATTATTATTATTATTATTATTATTATTATTATTATTATTATTATTATTATTATTATTATTATTATTCTATGAATTCATTGTTTTCCGAGCAAAACGTGAAAATAGGCCTTTTGACAGTATAAAGAGTTTTCATTGAAGACTAAGTATATCTACCATATTTTATTATTCTCACGTTAATTGAATGAGTCAGGAGGTGTTATGCGAATCCTTAAATGCCATTTTATGTCTATCGTTTTTTCGTTTCAATTTTGTTATATTATTATTATTTGTACTTTTTCATGTTAATAACCTTGTTATAATCGTAGGATTGTTATTTAATAGATGTAATTGTTTTTCACTGTTGTTGTTATCGTTATTGTAAATGTTGTTTTCTTTGTTGTCTTTGTTGTTGTTGTTGTCGTCATCGTCCATCCATCTCACCAACACCACCACCACCACCACCGCCATAACCTTGTAAAGATTTTCCCCCCAACGATAAGAGACATATTATAATAATAATAATTATTATTACTATTGTTGTTGTTGTGTTGCTGACTTCCCTACAATTATTGTTATAAATATTTAATAAATTCACTGCTATCAAGATGGAAGGCTGGTCGGGGGATATTCTCCCATGTGTGGGTTCGTGTGTGTATTGAGTGTGTGTGTGTGTGTGCGTGTGTGTGTGTGGTAGAGAGAGAGAGAGAGAGAGAGAGAGAGAGAGAGAGAGAGAGAGAGAGAGAGAGAGAGAGAGAGAGAGAGAGAGAGAGAGAGATAGATGTGCGTGTGTGTGTGTGTGTGTGTGTTTATATGTGTATATCAGATAACTCTCATTGGTAGTGTTCGGATATTGATAAGTATTGTTTACTTTAACGATTGGCCTGTTTTCTTGTGTGTGTGTGTGTGTGTGTGTGTGTGTGTGTGTGTGTGTGTGTGTAAAGAATGTTTGCATGCCATATCTTGAGATAGACTGGTATGATATACAATGCTAGTGATAATGGAGACAATATTACTGTACTTACACATCGTGTACTTACAAACACACACACACACACACACACACACACATATATATACACACACATACACAAACATACATACCTATCTTTCTTATGTAAATTCATATCATTTCAGAAAGTATGCGTGTATATCTAATTTCTGTTGTTGTAAGTTTGCTTGACTGATAACTTTATTTGATATACAACATGATTTTACATAATTTGTAAAACAGAATAAACTATGTTTGATTTTGACTAAGATAATGAGAGACGACATGTTTGTGTTGAGACAAATACAAGTGAGAAAGTTCGTGTGTCCATATTATGTACTTATAAAGGAAACTAGTTTTTACTTAATTGGGAGTTTAAAAAAAAGAATTAATGATTATAATAAAAAAAAAAAAAAAAAAAAAAAAAAAAAAAAAAATAATAATAATAATAATAATAATAATAATAATAATAATAATAATAATAATAATAATAATAATAATAATAATAATAATAATGATAACATACGACATATTATTTGAATGTTTTAAATTTAAAACTAAAGGGGGAAAAAAAAAGAAAAGACAAAAGTCGAACATTTTTCACACCCGTGATAAATATCACAAAGGTTGCATTAGTCATTTTAATCTTATACTAACTCTCTGCTTAAAAAGGGGATTATTTTCTTTATTTATCTATCCATGTATTCAGTTAGATGAAAATAAAATTCCCAAACTAACCTGTACTCTATGTTTTGTGTTCAGAGCTTAAGATATATTTACTTGTCAGTGTTGGCAAATATAATTATTCTTGCAAGTCCGTTCTCTACAAACCAACCAAATAAGGCTAGTTTTACAAACCTGAGAAATGCATTCGATGCATTACACATTTCTTTAGAAATTGGGAAATTTATACTTTTTTTCAACCATTTATTTCAGTGAAGAAGCTTTTTATGGGTATTTAAAGTTTATAATTTTAGTAGGTTATAATCAATTAAAAAAAAAATCAACCTTATTTTGGATTCAGTTAAGTTTGTAGCGGAGGATAATAATGATCTGCTTTTGCTATTCCCTAGACTTGTTTTATTTTTTTGCTTTTAACCGTTATTTTCCAGCATTTAAGATTTAAATAAACATAATATTATCATGTTCATAGTAAAGTTTTAAGTCTTTTATGAAAAGCTTGATTGAATTGACTTTTCATTGGGAAATATTAGTGTATTTTGTTTAATTTGTAAATTATGTAGGATTTGATGAGGTCTATAATTGTTTTATTTAAGTGATATATGAAAAGAATGTAAATATTGTTCATGTGTAATTAGACATAATAAAAGTATAGTCATTCGTTTGTTAATATTATTTTACAATTTTGTTGTTTTAATTTATTATTATTATTATTATTATTATTATTATTATTATTATTATTATTATTATTATTATTATTATTATTATTATTATTATTATTATTATTATTATTATTATTATTATTATTATTATTGGTTTAATCAGGACAATACACTAATCATCAATTTCCCCGTTATTTATTTGTTTAAACAGATAAATTTCGTTCCAACTTCACTCATGTTCAAATCCATATTTTGAATCAACTCACTAGACCTTCGGCTACCTGCAACAACTTCCCATACATTCCGACCAACTACAGCTCATGAAACATCATGAGAACTGTTATTGGTTTTATAGTAATAACATGCTTGGTAAAGTTAAAACTGAGAATTAGAAAAGAATTGAAATCAACAAATGGTGACTAGTTTAGAAAGGTTAATGCAAGCATCAATTCAGAGACAAAGGTTTGATTTAATTTAACCCTTTCCTTACCAGCCATTTTCAGAATTTTTCCAAAAATTTCATACCCACCCAACACACAAATATTCTTTTCTTACTCAAACAGAAAAGCAATAAATATATTCTAAGTATAATATTGATCATCAAAATAAACTCTACAACACAGGGCTACAGTGCTAAAATAAAACATCTTTCTTTAAATTGTGTGATTTACTAAAAAAAAATCTGTATGATAAAAGTGCTGGTTGGATCGAAACGAATGTGACGATTTCCTTCACTTGGTAAGGAGGGGGTTAAACAACTAAATCATTGTACAAGTATGACATAACCTATTTCATTTTTTAAATAAAAGAGGTTGACGAAGCATTATTTAAGAATTTCCTCTGAAAACACAAATATGTAAGAATTATGTATACGAAATTTATAATATTTAGTTGTTAAAACAAGTATTAACTGGTAATTTCAAGTTTCTCTATTTGTGTTCTCACTTTAGAACTACGTCGACTTTCAGGTCACAAATGTACGCCTTATTTTTACATACAAGTACAAGTTATTGAATATTTTAACATGTATATCAAGACATTTTTGTAGAGTTCTCCGAAGAGGTATAAAATGTTCTTTCAAGCCATGCAGATTTCCGTCATAACATCAGCTCTTTCAAAACACACAAAACAAAGACACCGCTGTCTAACAGAAT
Source organism: Berghia stephanieae (assembly GCF_034508935.2). Lineage (NCBI taxonomy): Eukaryota > Metazoa > Mollusca > Gastropoda > Nudibranchia > Aeolidiidae > Berghia > Berghia stephanieae. Next base: position 27,112,829 of record NC_088369.1, on the reverse strand, counting down.
TAGGTTCTGCATAAGTTCTATGTAATTTATCTTTAATTTATTTTCTAAAATTATATTTAGGTTTTAAGTATATTAAATAAAAAAACATTTTTCTTGTATTCTACCAGAGAGAATGGTGTTTACAAGAGAGGTGCCGGGGGTGTGGGGGGAGGGGGGGGGGGGGAGTCGTCTTGTATTTATAAAATTCTAGGAATTTGGAATAATAATTTACTGGACACAGAATAATATTTTTTTAAAAGTGTGTTTTTGTTTTGAATGTGTTGTGAGATTAATCTGTGTTTGTTTGAATGTGTTGTGAGGTTAATGTGCATTTCATAAAATTGAATTGATTTGTGGCATGTAGATATTTTTGTGATTATTATTATTATTATTATTATTATTATTATTATTATTATTATTATTATTATTATTATTATTATTATTATTATTATTATTATTGGCGTGTGTGTGTGTGTGTGTGCTTGTGTTTGGAGTATATACTGTAAGGTGTGTATTTTTGCGTTTTGTGTGTGTGTGTGTGTGTGTGTGTGTAATGTGCCACAGTTTAGACTACATACTATTGCATCAATTGTATTGACACGTTTAAATGTGTCAAAGTTGTGTTTTGAATGACCACTGTGTATGTTGGGAGAGAGAACAAAAGATAGAAAGAAAGAAAGAACGAGAGAGAGAGAGAGAGAGAGAGAGAGAGAGAGAGAGAGAGAGAGAGAGAGAGAGAGAGAGAGAGAGAGAGAGAGAGTGTTGTATGCTATATGTATTTGTTTCGTTGCTTGCTGGAGATTAAGGTGTTGCTGTGCAATTGAATCACACATTTTGTATTTCATGTTTTTCATTTTCTCATGTAAATAAAGAATTGATTTTGTTCATGCAAAAACTCTCGTTTGAACTCTCCTTTTGTTATAGTTTGTGTGGTTGATAATTTGTTGTTGGATGTGGCGATGGTGCTGGTGGTGATGATATTGATGATGGCGATGATTATGATGATGATGATGATGATAATGATGATGATGATGATGATGACGACGATGGTGATACTTAATGGAACTCGTGATGATGATAATGATGAGGTGATGGTGTAGGTGGTGGTAGTGGTTGTGTGATCAAAATATAGATCGTGTGATGGTGGTTATAGATAGTGTGCGCTTGGCTAAGAAACTCACAACATTGCCATCAGGAAATATAATGGACCACACACAAAACTATGTATTATAGTCTTGGTCGTTAAAAGTCTGGTTAATACAGATTAATGAGAATTACTCATAAACATGGATGGTTAAAAACAATAATAAACACCTGAGTGACGTCATCTTCATTCTATTTATAGCTCGACGTGGTAGTGGTGATGTTGGTGTTTAAGATAATAATGATGTTGAAGATTGTGATGATGATTAAGAGAATGACGCTGACAACCCTCAGTCAATGGACGTCAGTACCCATGCCTTGATGGTGCGTAGCCATCGTTAACAAAGCCCAGAAATATAAAAAGGAAATGGACCCAAGGCACCCTCTCCGTCACCACAACCCAACGACAAGTAGACTGAAGTCAAGAAAGAGCTTCATGACGGAAGAAAGCATCAACCCTGCCCATGCAGCTGTATACAGACTTTCAACATGGAGCGAGTCGGACAATCATGCAAATGAAGCCGTTGAAGATCCGAGAGAAGAACTGCCATACGGAACTGAGCTCGCCAGTAATGAATGGGTAACACTGAACAGAGCACGGATAAAAATTGGGAAAACAGCTGGAAGCATGAAAAAAGTGGGGGCTGGCTGAGACTAGCTTGTGTACGTGTGGATGCCCAGAGCAGGCAGACGATGGAGCAAATTCTTAGAGAATGCCAGGATGGGCCCAGCTGCACTGACCATGACCTAAGAGTCTGCTCCACAGATGCTGTGGAATGGGTTCGGTATTGGAGCGACAAGCTATGAAGACATATTATAGCCTGACATTAAAACCCTCTAGGACTTTGTAGTTTGGTGTCATTTTTTAGCTTTGTGCAGCGTCTAGTGAGTTGTCGTTAGTGGTGGTCAAGGAAACAAATGATTCCATTGGTTAAACTATTGAGTACAGCTCACTATTTGTTTTCTTTTGCGGCCAAAGACTTGTCTTTTAACGTCATTTTTTAGTCAGTGTCAGGCTATAACTTAACGATTGCTACGGTCAGGCTGTAAGTTTACGATGGCTACGGATGGTGTCATTTGGCATCCAATCGTGGCCCCAGGAGGAGGAGGATGAGGTCACTCGTTATGTCTTCTATCCAACAATATCTTTTTTTCCGGATTGCTTTCTGTCCTTGCTTTTGAATAGGATTCAATAGTCTGATGTCACGTCCGCCCAGCAACGAGCAGCTTGGTTCTAAACAAAGAAAATTGGTACTTTTTATTCTTCATGCTGGCTAGAACTTTTTCACATGTCATGTGATCAGAATGTATTAAAAGTCAAATCATGATCAGATTTATAATTTTTTCTCCTCTGGATACACTCTTATGCTCGTCGGAGAAGTATTTCATAAGGGCATCCGCCATTGCTCCGATAGTTTAGAACTAGTTACTAAGTTACTATGCGCCATTACGAGGAAGACACGTCACGGCTGTTGAAGCCTATTGGATAACTTGGTTATGGCTTGACCTTGACCGGAGTTCTTGGCTGATTGGGAAACAGTGAAATGTATAGATAGAATGCGCTTGGCCAAGGAGTTCACAACATTGCCATCCGGAAGTATAACGGACCAACACACAAACTCTGTGTAACCATGAACTTTTATAGTCTGGTTAATACAGTTGAGTGAGAACAACTCACAAACGCGGATGGCAAAAACAATAACAAAGGCCTGAGTGACGTCATCTGCATACTATCTATAGTACGAGTTTTTTGTCGTTGTAAATCACCTCTCTGTAAAAAAAAAAAAGAAGTCCTTCATAGCCATTCGGCACACGGAGCCGAAGTTTATCCCGGTTTCTATAGCGTGAAACGTACAATAGCAATTGCTTATTATTATTATTATTATTATTATTATTATTATTATTATTATTATTATTATTATTATTATTATTATTATTATTATTATTATTATTATTATTATTATTATTATTATCATCATTATTATCACTATCATAATAATAATAATAATAATAATAATAATAATAATAATAATAATAATAATAATAATAATAATAATAATAATAACAATAATAATAATAATAATAAATAATAATAATAGTAATAATAATAATAATAATAATAATAATAATAATAATAATAATAATAATAATAATAATAATAATAATAAATAATAATAATAATAATAGTAATTTTTTATCCTGATTCTTAAAAGC
>NC_088369.1:27096993-27104493 GCF_034508935.2 Berghia stephanieae | reverse complement strand
TTTTATTAAGAACTGAATTCATCTCACTCCAGTTATATTTCGGTAGGCTTAGATAAACTTTACCTTCTAATATTAGATCGTCTTTCCTTTTATAGCCTTCCCTCGAATTAATTTCTAATTAGTGAATACTTTTCGTTCTACATTCTGTCACGTAGCCATTTATTATAAAAGCTGATAGGTCTAATATTCTACACTCACTTTCTCTCCACAATCTATGCCGGACGGCCAGTCGCTCTATTCCTATATATATACTGGAAGATTTTTATCTTTTGGGACTTTGTAGATATTATATCTACACCATTAAGACGCCGGAGCTTTTAACTTTGATTGTATAATCTTCGAGGATCAAACCCAAGCCCGCTGTCAAAGGACTACACAATAACTTCTTACCAATTGCCTGGAAGTGGAATTTTACGAGTCCAATCCTGTTATCAGAGGAATAGATCATCCAAGCCCATCAACTGCCTGGAAACGTAAACTTATGAACCTGACATATTATCATAAGTTACGTAAAATATTCATATCTCTATTTGTAACTGCCACGATCACTGTTTATCTCTTTTAATTAAATTTCATCATTATTTTTATTTCATTGTAAACAAATCGTTAATAGTTTTTCATTTATAGTAACTAGTAAATTCTGGGGCCTCATTCTACATAGATCTTTATGCATAGTCGAGTAGCTCTTTACTCACTTGAGACCATGACATTTTGGAGGGGACACATATAAAGAATTGAATTTATTTAGTTACTTATATCTATTTCATCTAACTTTAAAGTTTAAATTGTAAAACTCTTAATTGCCCCACTTGATCATATTTTAATTGAACTCCCTATTTACAGGATTAATTTTTTTTCTTTTTCATTTCTTCATTTAAATGGAATAGCAATTTATCCATTCATTCTTTCATTCAAATTGAATAGCATTTTATTGATTCATTCCTTCATTCATTTATTCATTTATAAATTATTCATTCATTCATTGTTCATTCATTTATTCATTCATTCATTCATTCATCCATTCATTCGTTTATTCACTCATTTATCCAATCATTCATACATTTATTCCTCCCTTCATTCTTTCATTCATACATTATCCATTCATTCATTCATTTATTCACTCAGTTTTTCATTCATTCATTCATTCCTTGTCCACTTTGTTATTATATCACTCATTTCATTTTGTTGTTTGCCTCATTCATGAATTGTTTTCAATATGTTTACATTCCATAACGATTCATTCACCTATCATCCAATCACTCAGTGTTGTGAACACATTTTGTAACTATTGTAAATCTTACGATATTTTATTGTTTTGTATTTCAGACATCACTGTTAAACACTCTTCAATGCCTAATTACAATTGTTGAACAACCATTGAACAAGAGAGAGGTCCCAGCCACGAACTGAGTTGGTAAATATATCCTTCATTATTCTCTTTTACATGAGTTGGGCATCACATAGTAACTATAGACATGGTGATTTGTTTTGCATAGTGATTTGTTTTAAATGCATTTTGGCATATTACTGTTACCGAAAACCACTTATATATTATGTTCTGAAAAGTGAGTCTTTAAAAACTAAATAATAATAAAAGGAGTCTACTAGCCGTCGTGTTATATTTAGTGATAGATAACTTGGGATTATTTTGGCATCCTATTATTGTTATCACACTCTAGTATATTAGCGTCATTGCGAATAATTGTACACAAACTAACGACGAGTCACACACATTGGTGATACATTTTTCGTAGTAACATAGTTTAGAGTACACGCGATTGACACATTGTTATTGACACAAGTCATAATAACTCCGCATTGTATTGACACATTGCTTTATAAGATATAACGATAAAAGGCATCAAATTCAACATACATAATAAGTTGAAATAAGAGAGAGAGAGAGATTTCTAAAAATAGAACAGTTCATTCCAGTAAGTGTAAATAAATAAAACAGTCAGTAACAGTATCCTGTCAATATAATATATAAAATATCGTAACTAATTATTGCAACATGGAAGCATATAAAAGATACTTAAGTCTCGCAAAGGACTTAGAAATACCCCAGGAAAGAATATTTTCATGGTGCGAAGAGAAAGTAAAAGAAGAAAAAGAACATGAAGAAAGAATTCGTAGAGAAGAAAATGAAGAAAGAATTCGTAAAGAAGAAAAAGAACACGAAGAAAGAATTCGTAGAGAAGAAAATGAAGAAAGAATTCGTAGAGAAGAAAATGAAGAAAGAATACGTAGAGAAGAACGAGAAGAAAGAGTCCAAGAAAGGGAACTAAAAAGACAAATAGCTTTAGCAGAAGAAGAAACCAAAAGGACCCAAATGATGCTGGAAATTGAAAAAACAAAAACCGGTCATGAAAGAAAACATAATAATAGTGATGAATTTTTCGTGAAACTTCCACGCATGCCAACATACGATGAACGCTCAGACTGTTTAGAATCCTTCTTACACCGATTCGAAGTTCAGGCTAAAGGTTATCGTTGGCCAGAAAGCAAATGGGCCACAGCCTTGATTAACTGCTTATCTGGAGAACCGCTAAAAGTTTTCTATACCTTAACAACTGAAGATGCAGATGACTATGGAAAAATTAAAGACGCTCTACTAAAAAGATTTAGATTAACGGAAGATGGTTACCAGGAAAGGTTTCACACTGCAAAACCGGAAAGTGGAGAAGACTTTAATACATTCGTGAACCGAATTACTCAATTTCTAAATCGGTGGCTTGAGTTGGCAAACGTAAAACAAGACGACTTTGCAGGCCTTTACTATCTCACGCTGAAGAATCGAATCTATCAAGCTTGCAACCCAGATTTAGTCGCATTCTTTAAAGAGAGAAAGCCAGAAAACTTGGACAAATTAAAAGACTACGCAGAAAACTTTAACAGCGCACATCCATTGACACCCCTTAGCAGAACATTGAAGGAACCATACTACGCTGCTGCTGCTCAGAGTCCAGGTACACCTAAAGTTCAGTACTCAAATAGAACGAGCCGATCAATCACTCGGAACACGCAAGTGAAACAGGATGACCATAGTAACAAACCATGGAACAAACAGTTCAATAGAGACCATAGCCGACCCTATCAAAACAAAACAAGAAATAGCACTGACAATAATACTGAGTATAAGAAAACCAACAAACCTATAATTAAATGTCAATATTGTGGAATGAAAGGCCACACAGCAGACAAATGTTACAAAATCGTGGGATATCCGAAAGAAACTGCAAATGCATCACTCCAAACCAGTGTAAATAATCAGACACGAGTAATGTCAGGAGAAAATATAAATGTGTATTGCGTGAAAGGTATGTCACTTTTAACACAAACTCACAAATCAGGATCGCTATTTTTTTGTGAAGGCAAAGCTAATGGAACTGATTGCAAAATATTGAGAGACACAGGATGCAGTACAGTAGGAATAAAAGCATCTTTGATCAATGACGAAGACAAAACTGGAAAAACGGTACAGTGCATCACATTCAGTGGCACAGTCGAAACCTTTGAAACAGCTAATGTGTACATAGAAACCCCATACTATACAGGAATAGTGGAATGCTGTATACTTCCCAACCCCGTCGCTGATGTTATTGTTGGCAATATAAAAGGTCTTAAAGACAACCCAACAGATGTAAAAGAATGGTCATTAACCCAAGAAACAGCTTGTCTAGCAGAAACAAGAAAGATGACTAAGACAACAGAGAAGCCAATGACTATTTCTCTTGAACCACAACAATTTGACAGGAACACGTTCATCGAAGAACAGAAAAAGGACCCGACTTTAACTTCATATTTCAATATCGCAAACAAAGGGACGAAATCAAAAGTTGAATACATCATTGAAAAAGATATTCTGTTCAGGTTACATAGGAAAAGAAACAAAATAGCTAAACAACTGGTCACGCCGAGTATTTACAGAAACAAAATCCTTGGAATAGCGCACGATTCAATAACTTCTGGACATCTTGGGAGCTCTTCCACATTGAAGAGAATATCCGAGAATTTCACATGGCCTGGAATTACTAAAGACGTCCGAGAATATGTGAAATCTTGTGACACATGCCAAAGAAGAGTCGCAAAAGGCAGAATACCGAGATTGCCATTAGAGACAACCCCAGTTATTGAAAAAGTTTTTCAAAAAGTTGCAATCGACATTATAGGCCCTTTAACAAAATCAGATAGAAACCATACACACATACTAACACTAGTCGATTACGCAACCAGGTGGCCAGAAGCGATAGCATTGAAATCAACTACATCGGATCACATAGCTGAAGCATTGATGACAATTTTTACTAGAATAGGCATACCAAATGAGATACTGTCGGACAATGGACCCCAATTTACATCACATATGATGCATGAAACCATGAAACTCATGGGAATCCAACACTCATTCACAACCCCCTACCACCCCCAAGCAAATGGTCTTTGTGAAAGATTTAATGGCACTCTAAAGAATATGTTAAGAAAAGTGTCAGCAGAAAAACCAGATGATTGGGACAGATACTTACCAGCAATCCTATTTGCATATAGAGAAATACCCCAAGAATCTACAGGCTACTCCCCATTTGAGTTGATGTATGGACGATCACCTCGCGGCCCGATCAATATAGTAGCCGACATTTGTAAAGGGAATGAGGAGGACAATAACGAAATTATGTTTGCTTACGAATATGTAAGAAACCTGAAAGACAGAATAGAGGACACGTGTAAGCTAGCACAGGAATCCGTCACTAAAAAAGCAGAGAAATACAAGGAATACTCCGATCGAAAAAGCAAGTCAAGAAAATTTGAGATTGGTGACAAAGTACTAATACTCTTACCCGATGACTCGAGTAAACTTTTAGCTACATGGAAAGGACCATTCAGAATAACAGCAGTAAAATCTAATGTTAATTACGAGATTAAAATTAACAACACAACAAAGACATTCCATGCAAATATGCTAAAAAAGTATTTTGATAGAGACACAGTGTCGCAACCTATGCTTACTAATATCGAAGCTTCAAATGCAGGATTAGTCATACCGTTGGTCATGGGACACAGACACCCGAGACAGAAAACAAACAAAAATCGCACAATTGCAACCACCTAAGACAAAAAAAGAAGTACGCAAAGTACTTGGGCTCCTAAATTTTTACAGGAAATACATTTACAACTTCGCGCACATCGCGACACCGCTAACAAATCTGACAAAGAATGGGTCACCGAACAAAATTGTTTGGACAGAAGCGTGTCAGAATAGCTTTAACCAATAAAGGCATTACTCTGTTCAGAACCAATTCTTAAATTACCCGACATATCAAAAGAATTTGTTGTAAGAACTGACGCGTCTGATAAGGGCATCGCAGGTATACTATTACAGGAACATGAGGGAACTCTAATGCCTTGCTTATATGCAAGCAGAAAATTATTGGACAGAGAATCACGATACTCTGTAATAGAGCGTGAAGGACTGGCCAGCGTCTTTGCTTTAAAGACATTCAGCAGATATCTACTGCTAAAAGAGTTTGTGGTCGAAACGGACCATAAACCACTCACGTACATAATAAATAACAAAATGAATAATAGTAGAGTACTAAGGTGGAGTCTATTTTTGCAAAATTACACTTTCAGTATCTCTCACATACCAGGCTGTGAAAATATTCACGCCGACCTACTTTCTCGATTAGTATAAACACGTGAGAAGGGTATAACTTAACCTCCCATACATACTGTTAGTTACCTCGCAAATTATGCCAAATCAGAACGCACAATTTCGATAATTTTATTTGTAAACATGATGACCCAACTTAATGTAACATTGAGTATTGTTTGGATATATATACCATACCCATTCATGATTTGGGAAATCTTCTCTTTATCTATTATTGTTATGAATTTTCACTCATTTATGATTAATAATTGAAATGTCAATATTCCATTTACATTTTCATTCATTTCATTCAGTAAATTACCTTCATATCATCGACTTAAATCATGCTTCATTGCCATCACTATTGTTTATCACAATGATTTGTAATCACATTGCCATCATGTTGTTCATCACAATGATTTGTAATCACAATCTTTCATTGTTATTGTCACCCATTCATATACCTACGTTAATATAAACATTTCCATGTCTAGTTAATAAATAATTTAATTGTAGCACAAATCATAACAATGGATTAATACTAGAGTATCATGATAGTAAATTTACTTCCGTTTGTAAAATCTATCTTTCCCATAATGGTTAAAGAGTATATTTTAAACGTGGGTGGGGGGTGTCACAGTAAAGGTTGTTCACAATTATCTTATTAAATTTTATTTTATTAAGAACTGAATTCATCTCACTCCAGTTATATTTCGGTAGGCTTAGATAAACTTTACCTTCTAATATTAGATCGTCTTTCCTTTTATAGCCTTCCCTCGAATTAATTTCTAATTAGTGAATACTTTTCGTTCTACATTCTGTCACGTAGCCATTTATTATAAAAGCTGATAGGTCTAATATTCTACACTCACTTTCTCTCCACAATCTATGCCGGACGGCCAGTCGCTCTATTCCTATATATATACTGGAAGATTTTTATCTTTTGGGACTTTGTAGATATTATATCTACACCATTAAGACGCCGGAGCTTTTAACTTTGATTGTATAATCTTCGAGGATCAAACCCAAGCCCGCTGTCAAAGGACTACACAATAACTTCTTACCAATTGCCTGGAAGTGGAATTTTACGAGTCCAATCCTGTTATCAGAGGAATAGATCATCCAAGCCCATCAACTGCCTGGAAACGTAAACTTATGAACCTGACATATTATCATAAGTTACGTAAAATATTCATATCTCTATTTGTAACTGCCACGATCACTGTTTATCTCTTTTAATTAAATTTCATCATTATTTTTATTTCATTGTAAACAAATCGTTAATAGTTTTTCATTTATAGTAACTAGTAAATTCTGGGGCCTCATTCTACATAGATCTTTATGCATAGTCGAGTAGCTCTTTACTCACTTGAGACCATGACAGCGCCAGCTAAGCATATTTAATGCCAAATTATAATATTTATAAAAAGATGATAGTGTATGTTGTTTTTTTCCCCCTAAAATTCGTTTGGCACGGAAAAATTCATTTGCTATTTATTTCTTTGTGTCTGTGTTTGTTATTGTTTTTGTTTTATTTCAAATTTAGTTTTCCTCTCAAAACCTATTAAACTAATGATAATAAACCAATAGTCGTAACAAGAGCATTCATTTGTTATCAAATTTCAATTATTTGGTTAAACAATTAAAATCATTTAACTCTGATTAAGTTATTCAAATTTGTTTTAGGTTTAACTATGAGCTAGTTCAATGTTGAATATGGCTGCGCTTTCTCTATGGACGCTTGTCGTGAATATGTGTGTTACTTCAGTGTGTCAGTCTGTTTCTATTATCCAGTTAGTAATGTGTTTCCATAGATCTCTATCCAGTGAAAGTGTACTTAGCTTTTGCTT
>NC_088369.1:27089493-27091993 GCF_034508935.2 Berghia stephanieae | reverse complement strand
CAAAAGACTGGCATTTTGACGTTATTGTTTGGTCAGTGTCAGGCCATAACTTTACGAAGGCCACGATCTGACAGCGTTGTCTCCGTGGACATCATTTGTGTCAGTGCATTACATCATCAGTCGGAAAGTGAAAATTATGGATTTGCATTTTTTTTTTACATTTTCTGTAAGAATATGCTCCACAGAGCTTTTTAATCTTCATTTGAAGTAAATCGGGTGACTTTTCATGAAGTTCTGGTCGGATATATAGATATGGGAAAGGTATCCAGCAACTTTTCTCAAATACTTTTTCAACTTGACTAGCTGGAAAAAATATTTAGAAGTGAAATTAAGCTTTGATATTTCCGGAAGATGTACAAAAAAAAAAAAGGGTTGATTTAATCATTTATGACAAGAACTCATTTTTGATAAAAATTGACCTTCTAACTAAACGTGGCAATATCTCAGTTCAAACCTTTTCACCATCCGACTGATTATGTCATTCACTGTAACATTTTAAAGAAAATGGAACAGCACTTTAAAGGCGTCATGTATTGGCCTTCATGCTGAGTGTTGCTGCTGGCTTGCGGACCGACTCCACGTAAAGCGTTTCTAGCAAATTTCGTCGATATTGCCCTAAATAAAATTTATAGTTCTTTAAGTTATGAGGTTGCCCTCTTAATGGCTTTGCGCTATATAAATGCCTTGTCTTTTCTTCTTCTTCTTCTTCTTCTTCTTCTTCTTCTTCTTCTTCTTCCTCTTCTTCTTCTTCTTCTTCCTCTTCTTCTTCTTCTTCTTATTATTATTATCATTACTACTACTACTACTACTACTACTACTACTACTACTACTACTACTACTACTACTACTACTACTACTACTACTACGTATCATCATCATCATCATCCTCATCATCATCATCATCATCATCATCATCATCATCATCATCATCATCATCATTATTATCATCATCATCATCATCACCATCAACATCATCATCCTCATCATTAACATCATCATCATCATCATCATCATCATCATCATCATCATCATCATCATCATCATCATCATCATTATCATCATCATCATCATCATTATCATCATCATCATCATCATCGTCATCATCATCATCATATTCATCATCATCGTCATCAATACTTTGTTCAATATAATTCTTTCCAACAACAACAACCCCCACACTTATTGCCCCCAATACTACTTCGACAATACTCAAAAAAAAAAAAAAAATCCTAACAACTTTGTAAGTGGTTTATTTATTTCTTTGGAGGTAGGATTTGGCGGAGGGGGGGGGGGGGGGGGGGGGGGGGGGGGGGGGGACCAGTGAATGAATACATTAGCCAGTAATGTTATGTTTTTCGGGGTCGACTTGAGGCCAATATCTCTTTTTCTCCCCCCTCCGTAATATGGCTAAAAACAGTTTTTATTTTGTCCTAGGGACTTGGAAATTTCCAATTTCTGTCGATTAAATTGTGGCCCCATTTAGTCAAAAATGTCACAAACCTGCGATTTCAAATACATTTCAAATACATTTTAAATAATGCAATATTTGACAACCTAATGGTCAACTTAATATATCGATATTTTGAGATGATAATTTCTGGCCAAAATGTAAAAATGTGTTTGTTAAAAAAAACCCCAGCAATATTAAGATTAGCGGAATACATAGAAGGCAGTGAGGAAATACAGCGAGGAATGACGAACGGGGGTTCCTTCGCCTGTTTTTCTAACGAATTATGAATGGACGTTTGAGCAAGGTGTATGTCGCACCTACTGCATGCTCAAATCTGGTATATGGAACACAATGCCGGGGAATTTATCAGTTTGGTCTTGGAGAGGTGCTAGATTATAATGGAGACCCACCACGTCATTCTTGTATTGATTAAAAAAGCAAAAGCAAACCCTGAGCTTTTATATAGCGCAATATCCACTCAGCAACGCTCAAAGCGCTTTACAAAGGGTCCCAACAGCAACACGTAGCATGTAGAACGAAACATGACGTGATATTTACTATTTAGGCGATAGGTATTACAATTTTTTTTCGGACAGAGGTAAAACTGTTAACGGACAGGTACTCATTTTACACCTGAGTACGGTGAGATAATCTAGGTAAAGAGCCTTTTCCAAGGACCCAACTATGCGTCGAGCGAGACTCGAACTCCCTGGACCAATGACTACCTATTTCCTAGTGTCGATCAATTGAGATTTGTGACAATGCTGTCTAGTGATGCTATGACTCTCGCCTTGCTACCATTGGGTAGAGAGTTCGAGTTCCACTTTAAACGGAGCAATGTTGAATCCCGGTAAAAAAAATGGGCTCTTTAGTCATACTATATCTCACCATATTCAGGTGAAAAAAATGAGTAGCATTGAAATAGAGTTATGTTTATTGTATTTCAGTTGGCTTAGGACTCCATGAAATGCATTTTGAGCACATAAAGTAGATATTGCGTTATATATGTGCTCATGTCTTTTCAATGTCACTCAACTCGTCATAAAGGTT
>NC_088369.1:27081993-27084493 GCF_034508935.2 Berghia stephanieae | reverse complement strand
ACAACCATGCTGCAGTACTCTGGAAAAAACCCCATATTTTAAAATTTGCCCAGAAAACTCTTCCTTCAAATATCCTGATCTTGGAAAAAAACTCTCAAACCTGGGACTTCGCACAAAACATCGAGAAGGCTGCTGAGGCTGCAAAGTCGGTCGACAGCTTTAAGTCAGTCAAGTTAGAGGGACTTTGGTGAGCACCAATCACTTAATTAACGGTTTGAAGACAATGGATTAAGAGCCGCGTGACGTCAACTACATTCATCATTCTATGCGTGTTTGTGCAATTCACCTGGCGGACACGACAGGTGAGCATTTTGCCCAACATGCATCTATTTGTACATTTAATAACCGAACGCAATTATGGGTATTATTCTTTAGTCTGATGTCACGTCCACCCAGCAACGAGCAGCTTGATTCTAAACAAAGAAAATCGGTACTTTTTACTCTTCATACTGGCTATAACTTTTTCACATGTCAGGTGACCAGAGGGTATAAAACTCAAAACATGATCAGATTTATAATGTTTTTCTTCTCTGGATACACATTTTATGCTCGTCGGAGCAGTATTTCACAAGGGCGTCCGCCATTGTTCCAATAGTTTAGAACCAGTTACTAAGTTACTATGCTTCATTACGAGGGAAGTGACGTCACGACTGTTGAACCCTATTTGGGTTATCAGATCTTAAAATAAGTACACAAAATTGCGCCTAGACGTTTAGCATCATTAGATTAAGATTTTCTAGATGTGTCAAGAGGCTTTTTGTTATTAAACTTGTTTGATATCTAGACTAGGTTATAGACATTTTGGTTTGATCGATACAACATTATAAAGCAAACGTTTTGTGCGGCTATGTGATCTAGTGGTATGGCACTCGCTTTCGGATCGGAAGGTCCTGGGTTCGAGCCTCGCTCGGCGTATAGTTGAGTCCTTGGAAAAGACTCTTTACTCACATTCTCTCACCGTACTCAGGTGTAAATTGAGTACCTGGCCGTTAACAGTGTTGTCTCTGTCCGAAAAAAATTGTAATATCGCCTAATAGGCGTCATGTCTCGTTCTACATGTTATGTGTTGCTGTTTGTCAGGGACCCCTTGTAAAGCGCTTTGAGCACGTTTAGTGGAGATTGCGCTATATAAAAGCTCAAATTTTTTTCTGACGAAAATGTTAACAGACGTTTTGTCAAAGTGTCTCAGGGCAAACCATACCTATAGAGACATACTTACTTAGTATTGTATGGCTGTTTGTTGCATTTGTGTGGGGTGCTACATTGGAACTGGGTCAAAGTCCCAAATATAAATAGATAATAACATTTTTTATGGAATAGTTGGTGACATTTTGCATTTAGAAGCTTTTCTTGATCTTAATGTAATAAAATAAAGGAAAAAAGAAGAGAAAAAAAATATATAAAAAAATAAAAATAAAGATTTTAAATAAATATATATATATATATATATATATATATATATATATATATATATATATATATATATATATATATATATATATATAAATATATAAGATTGCACATATTATAGAGAGTATTGTTTATCCACGGTAACCACCATATTAAAGCTCTTTTAACATTTTTCACCTTCATCAGAGGAACACCATGCCTCTAACACAAAGAAAACGATAAAAACTAACATTTTTCTCTCTCTATATCTCTTGAAGTTGTCTACAAGTCACTTTGTGTTGCAATGCAACGATAATTAAAACCTTGGCAATTCATATTTATGTATGGGATAGAGGTATGATCAAAATCATTATCTTTTTGCGGCTATGTGGTCTTGTGGTATAACACTCGCTTTCGAATCGGAAGGTCCTGGGTTCGAGCCTCGCTCGGCGCATAGTTGAGTCCTTGGAAAAGGCTCTTTACTCACATTCTCTCACCGTACTCAGGTGTAAAATGGGTACCTGGCCGTTAACAGTGTTGTCTTAGTTCGAAAATAATTGTAATATCGCCTAACATGCGTCATGTCCCGTCCTAAATGTTAAATAAAGCAGTTGGCCAGGGACCGCTTGTAAAGCGCTTTGAGCACGTTTATTGAATATTGCCCTATATAAAAGCTCAATTATTCAATTATTGAAAACCTTCCAGTCGGCTTTCCCAATCCTCTGATCTTCCTCTTTGACACTCTGAAAAAACAAAGGATATATTCTGTAAAATGTATCCAAACACTATAGCCACAACCAGAGCGTAGATAAGCCTGCCTAAAACACACATACCAAAGTCTTGCTGTGGCCAGTCAGCAGAAAACGGACAGCGCCTGGACATGGAGTGTTACTACAAACTATAAAGGTTTCCGGCGACCAATGAAAACACTCGAGATTTGGCCGCCGACAAGGCTTCCGGGATTTCCCTGGGGGTCTGGTCTTTTTGGTGGATTCTTTAGAGCGGAAGAATATTGTGTGATCCCCCAAACCAACAATGGATGAAGATAATTGATTGTAAAGTCAATATTATGATCAAAATTAGAAAATGTATGCTATTTTGCAAGTGAAAA
>NC_088369.1:27064493-27076993 GCF_034508935.2 Berghia stephanieae | reverse complement strand
TGGAATCCACTGCAGCACAATTTTTCCTGTTTTATCAGATAAGCCCTCAAGGGCCTCCACAGTGTGTGCGGCTTCAGAGTCCTGGTAATTTTCAATAGACCGGAGAGCATCATCAGAGTCTGTCAAGTAAACCACATTTTTCCCGTATATTCTGTGATCTCTGGATAGTTCTTTTGTTGCATTGAGGATGGCTTTTTCTTCAGTTTTAGTACTTGTGCACATTGAACCCACTGATACAGATATTTTTGTTTCTGTTTTATCTGTCCAGTGTATGAGTGCACCAGCACCTCCATTCATGAGGGGGCCGGAAACTGAGCCATCTGTATAAACTCTTATCCAGTTGGTCATTGGGTAATATAATTCAATTTCGTTTTTAATATTATTTTGGTCTGCACAAGCTACATAATATTTACATAAACTTGAGTGTCTGTATGGGTAGATGGGCGAATGAATGCAATGTATGTATTTGTAGTTGTGCGAATTCTTGTGTGCCGATGTATCTCTAAGTGTGTTTTGTTTGTTTTGTGTGTTTACCGCTGTGTGAGTGAAGGAAATGACTAACCAGTAATATCTATTGGTTCCCCTTTTTTCTTTGTGTCGATGGTAACTTGATACTATCGATAATTTATCATATTGTCGATAGTCGCCAAACTTTAGTTACCGTATTGTTAAAGCACTTAAAATGTATAGATAGTTTGAAGATGACGTCAATCAGGTCTTTGTTATTGTTTTTTGCCATCCGCGTTTATGAGTCATGCTCACTGAACCGTATTAACCCGACTATAAACGTTCATGGATACACACAGTTTTGTGTGTTGGTCCGTTATACTTCCGGATGGCAATGTTATGAGCTTCTTAGCCAAGCGCATACTATCTATAAACCTACTCGACTCAAATGCAAATGGGTACCAAACTATATATATGCCGCCGATTATTTTAAAAGGTGCTAGAGGGAAAAAAATTGTTTGTATAATAATGTATATACCTACTAGGGTTCGAGATGTCCGATTAGATAAAGTATTGCATTTCATTTCCATCAAGAGGCATAAGTTCGGACCCCATTGTTGGATCTAGTTTGTTTTTTCCTTGAGCAAGGAATTTAGTGCCTGTTGCTAACTTTGCAGCCCTGCACTGCGGCTAACGCCTGGGTCACCTAGGCATTTTCTGAAGATAGAATCTAAAGGAAAATTTTCTCCTAATGATAAATGCACGAAGAGTTTTCTTACAAGCAATTTGTACAATATCAAATGGAAGTTTCCCTCTATATGGCCAGCATGTGGGAATGAATACAATTCTGAAGAGCTGCAATAAATGCCCATGGTAAAATTTGCAAAGAACTCTACATCACTATTCCATATTCAAGGTTTAAAATCAATGTTATGCTCATTTCCAAATATACAGTATAGCACAGGCTGCGGCGACAAAGTTATAATCCGCCAACCCCCCCCCCCTCTCTCTCTCTCTCTCTCTCTCTCTCTCTCTCTCTCACTCTCCCTAAATCTCTCTCTCTCTCTTTCTTTCTATCTATTAATCTCTATTTCTTTCTGTTTTTTTTCTCTCTCTCTCTCTCTCTATCTCTCTCTCTCTCTCTCTCTCAATCTCTCACTTTAGGTCAATCTCACTCTTTCAATCTCTCTTTCTTCCCCCCCCCCCCTCTCTCTCTCTCTCAACCCCTCCACCCCTCTCTATCTCTCTGTCTCTCTGTCTCTCTCTGTCTCTCTCTCTGTCTCTCTCTCTCTCTCTCTCTCTCTCTCTCTCTCTCTCTCTCTCTCTCTCTCTCTCTCAGCCCTTAGCCCTGCCTGGTCCGTACCTCGGCCTTGAGTCAACACGAGCGACAAAGACAAGGCCGGTAATTAAAACAAAAAGCGATGACGTAATGCACAATATCCCAAATTCCGGAAATACCTTACACATTTCATTAGATTGAGGTGACAGAGTAGGTAATTCTAGCGTCCTGCAACAAAATACCTTTTATTTTCATTTTGGCTAAAAAACTTTTATTTAAAGTACCGATGCTTTAAAAATATAAGGCCAACTCCATTTGGTAGTCTTAAACATGAAACGAAAATAAATAAGTCGATAAATAAATAAATAAATAAATAAATAAATAAATAAATAAATAAATAAATAAATAAATAAATAAATAAATCAAATGCAAAAATATATAAATATAAAAGAACATTAATTTCCATAGCACATTTCCTCACGTTTACCATAATCAATGCGCTTCACAATGTTTTATTTATTTCCGATGAAGGCCATATTATGGAACCATATCATTTCCATTTCATACAGTACCAGTCGCCTGTTAGCGTCCCGCTCCCTTTGCTTGTGAAGCGAGTTCTTTACTAACTTAGCTATTTTGTGACTCCCATTTTGTCGAAGCAGGAAGGAAATATGACAGGTGAAAGTGATTTCTACCTAGGTAGGGGAATTACACTTAATTGTTCAATGGTCCCTCGAAGACATTCCTTTCTGGCACTCCTATAGATAGTATGCGCTTGGCTAAGAAGCTCATAACATTGCCATCCGGAAGTATAACGGACCAACACACAAAACTGTGTGTATCCATGAACGTCTATAGTCAGGTTAATACAGTTCAGTGATCATTACTCATAAACGCGGATGGCAAAAACAATAACAGGGACCTGAGTGACGTCATCTTCGAACTATCTATAGACAGTATGAAGTTGATGTGACTCATGTCTTTGTTATTGTTTTTTGCTATCCGCGTTTGTAAGTAATTCTCAATAACCTGTATAGATAGTATTCGCTTGGCTAAGAAGCTCATAACATTGCCATCCGGAAGTATAAGGTACCAACACACAAAACTGTGTGTATCCATGAACGTTTATAGTCTGGTTGATACAGTTCAGTGAGCATTACTCATAAACGCGGATCGCAAAAAACAATAACAAAGACCCCATTGACGTCAACTGCATACTATCTATTAACTAGATTATAATGGTTCAAGGTTACACATAGTTTTGTGTGTTGGTCCGTTATACTTATGGCAATGTTGCGAGTTTCTTAGCCAAATGCATACTATCTATTCTATTTCTAACTTCCTCATACTCCAAGCGACACTGCTCAAGCTCAGAAAAAAAAAATGGATTGGTAGCGATAACGGTTAACTTTAAATGGTTTTGTTCTTGAGTAAATATGACATTTTAACTTAGCTGTGAACAAGAACCAGGGGTGTGTGACTTACTGTTATTACATTAATTATGAATAAAAGGTGATTTTCTTTTGTATGGACAATTTATTACAACAGACTAATTCCAATTGGATCTACAGACAGCAATAGGGAAGAGGAACAGTGGCAATCATAGCAACAACGAGGATGACTAAAAAACAAAAAACAAACAAAACAAAACAAAATTTAAAAAAGCAAAAAAAAAAAAAAAAAAAAAAAAAAAAGAATAACAACGAAAAAACAACAACAAACAAACAAAAAACAAAAACAACATGAACGAAAACAATTAAAAACTAAACAAAACAAAACAAGAAAAAAAAACTCCAAACTAAACACGATACCAAAAAAAAAAAAAAAAAACCCAAACAAACAAACAAGCCCCCCCCCCCCCCCCCAAACAACCCCACTCAAAGTAAAGCAACAACAACAACAAACCAAATAAAAACCAAAAACCAAAAAGTAACAAAACAAACAAACCAAACAAACAAAGCAACCAAAACAACCCCCCCCCCCCCCAATAGAAAACGGAAACGGTACAAAAGAAAACAAAACAAGGCACACACTTACACGCACATACATTAAGATTTTTTTAAAAACTCCACAACAACAACAACAGTAACTACAACAAGACCAATCACAACAAAGACAAAAGTAACATCAACAATACAATGACAACAACAACAACACCATTATTTACATTAAAAATGGGGCTGCAGCATCACAGAAAAACCCCCCGACGAAAATGACAACATCATCATCAACAACAACAATAGCAACATAAGGAAAAACAAAAAACAAAAAAAAAAAACAAACAAAAAACATACAATAACAACAACAAAAACGCCAGACACAGCAACAATAAAAGAAACAGAAGCACTATCAACAATAAAAACAAAACAAAACAACAGCAACAGCAACAAGACCATCAACTACGACGACAAAAAGGACAACAAAAACAACAACAGCAGCAGCAACAACAACAAGATCAACGACTACGACGACAAAAACAACAACAACAAGATAAAAAGAAGCAGCACCGACATAACACTATGAACAATAACAGCAACAACAAGAACAGCAACAACGGAGGCGGTAGCCACACCAACACAAGTGGTAGCAGCAGAAACAACAACTGATGCTATGCGTTTAGGTAACATACTCACTTCATCTGGCAGCCAGGTTAAAAAAAACCAACACACAACATTTTGTGTAACCTGTAGTCTGATTGATATTATTTAGTGAGAACTCATCACTAAGAGGCTGTCGAAAAATAATAAAAAGTTATAAACAAAAATTAATACATATAACAGCTTAAAAAAGGACAAAATACCAATCCCGGAACAAAACCCATCTTTAGCTAACAAAAAAAAAACCAAAAAAAAAAAAACCCCAACAATCAACAACAACATGGAAACATAAATACATTACCAAAAAATATCAGATCGATAGCAGAGAAATACAATTTTAAAAAAATAATAACAAAGAGCTAAGTCGCATCAACTTCGTTCCTTCAACAAAAATCAACCATAAAGCGACTGAAATTAATATCTGCTTGACTGTCGATTTTAAACACGTTTTTAAAGGAACAAGAGATAAATCTGCAGTACCTATATTGGCACAACTCATTTACTTTTTTTTAAATTTACTTATTCTAAAAAATAAAATTTAAATTTCTATTTTTTGTTTGATGCCAGTAAAACCTCATTTCACGTCAAACATCAAGAATCGACGATGACGAGTTATTTACGAAGTGACAAATGAGTGAGCACGCCCTGGTGTTGGATCAAGATCTTTTTTTTTTTAATGAGCTTTTATATAGCGCAAATACCCACTTCTATCTTAACGTGCTTTACAAGAGATTTAACTCATCATTGCCTTTATCTGGTAATACCGGGTTGACGTGGTGGGACACATACTTACTTAATTACTTACTCCTCCTCCAGGTTCCTTGGTGGAACATACGGAAGGCGCCAACAAAGTTCAAAGTTCCTCCAGGCATCTCTGTCCTGGGACAGCCAGCCAGCTCAGCTTATTCCATGTCTTTTTACCCTCTTTCATCTCCTCTTCAACACTGTCCTCCTCCAGGTGCCCAATGGTCTGCTTGTCTATCTTCCTCTTTCCGGATGGGGACACGTATTATTGGATAATTTGGATGACTTTCTTTCTCACCTACCTTTAACTCACTCAATCCTAGAGATTTTTGATACTTTTCGAAAATTGGAAAAAAATAATAACAAATTAGCATGTACATAGATAGTTTTATTCAACTACCATTAACATGTAAAAACTAAAAATATTAGCTTTGATACTCCGCCTATATTTTGTCTCAGAAATATGTAATAAATAGGCATGGGGTAAAAGTAACCCGGGTAAACTACGGATATAGTCGGTGTTAGGATTGAGTGAGTTAAAGGGTTATAGATGGCTGGTCCGTGTGTTTGTCCGACGTTAATAATAATTCTATCTGTCCACAGGTTGGTGGGAATGTCAACAACGGACACGTCGCCTTGTGAAGGGCTGGGGTAAACACGCAGTGGATTCCTTTTCGTTACAATATCAATGCTAGCAACTGTTTACTAAGAACTAGAGTTAACATAGAGTAAATTACACAGGTTTGCCATCGATGGTATGTCTAATTGAAATATCAACTGTTCTACCAATACAGAGAACTTTGAGTAAACTTGAAGGGCTATAATGTGACTGAGAAATTAGTGTGATAACTAGTCTCCCATTTGGGGGTATAAAAATAATAACAATGATCAAAGAGAGGTGGATTTCATTCACATAGTAGTTTATGAATTAACAACTATGTTTGTCCGAGCACGTGAGAAGGTGTGTCACAATTTCCATGTTTTAATTGGCCAAACATCTACTGGTTTATAGCTCAATGAGTCATTCATAGATTTAAGGTAATAAAGTGTCATAATAATAAATTTGAGATACTCACAAACACACAGCAAATGGAAGCGGGGTTGAAATGGCTTACACTCAGCGACCACCGTCCCATCCCCGATAGCCATACAGTTGTTTGACCATTGTAAAGTTTGAAGTACGACCTGTGTGTTTGGATAAGTTTTATGACAATGGACCCAGAAATGGCTGATAGGGTACTTGACTACGGATTTCGGTTCCCCATACACCTCAATGCAACACCCACACAAGACATATACTTTTCGATTTTAGCCAGAAAAATAATAATCCCCTTTTACTTAAAATATCGATTGGTTAAGATTGACTCCAAATGTGGCTAATATGAGAAGCGATTAAACCCAAGACTTCAATGAAGCGTCATGATGAAACTTTTTGATACCTACGTCAGCGTGGGTCACCTAGATCGATGTTTGAAGGCCACGTTTTCTGTACAAAATGTAAGAAAAATGTGCTTGGATCGTGCAGCACTGTGTTAAAGCGGAAATAATATTATATACTGCCATACTCTGAAAAAAAAAAAAAAAACTACATATTTAAAAATTTGGCCAGAAAACTCGTCCTTCAAATATCGATCGATTTAAATGACCCTCATCTTGGCAAAAACTCTCAAACCTGGGACTTCGCCGAACTCCCAGGTTTGAGAGTTTTTGCCAAGATGAGGGTCATTTAAATCGATCGATATTTGAAGGACGAGTTTTCTGGCCAAATTTTTAAATATGTTTTTTCTTTTTCTAGAGTACGGCAGTATAGGATTATAATGCATTGTAGCTACATTATTATTATTATCATTATATCATTGTCGGCTTCGATGGTTGAGAGATAAGGTGTCTGAAGTGACTATGCCAAGCGATATTTAACGTGGTCAGTGGCATGATTGATGACATTAATTTATTTGCAAACATAATTTGATGACAGGGTAAAAAAGTGTGATGTCAATAAAAACAAAACAAAAAACTGGTTCCAATCTTTTTGGAAGTGTAAAACCACTCATCTATAGATAGTTCGAAGATGACGTCACTCAGGTCTTTGTTATTGTTTTTTGCCATCCGCGTTTATGACTAATGCTCACTGAACTGTATTAACCCGACTATAAACGTTCATGGATACACACAGTTTTGTGTGTTGGTCGGTTATACTTCCGGATGGCAATGTTATGAGCTTCTTAGCCAAGCGCATACTATCTATATGACTGGATACATACCTGGTGTAATAGACATTTAGATAACCACGCCTCTCGGACAGTCGTCATAATGTAAACAGTGATTGGTAAACATCGCAAACTACGCAGGTTTTACTATCGATGGCATGCGTTTAAATAAAATAACCACTATTCCGCTGCTTGATCAATAGAACCAACACAGTAAACTATGAGTCGATATAAACGTTTATAATATGATTGAGAAAATTGTGTGATAACCAGTCATCCATTTGGTGGTATAAAAATAATAACAATGATCCGAGAGAGGTCGATGTCATTCACGTTATTGTTTATAAACAACCAGTGATGTTTGTCCGAGCCCGTGTCAAGGTGTATCACACATTCCATGTTTTGATTGGTCAAAAATCTACCAGTTAAATGAACTTCCATTCAGGTTTCAGACTGACTGATGGCATCTTATTTTCAAGTCTAATCTTCTGTTTGATGAAAAGCGACTTAGAGGGTATAGATAGTTCGACGTTGACGTCACTCAGGTCTTTGTTATTGGTTTTTGCCATCCGCGTTTATGACTAATTCTCACTAAACTGTATTAACCAGACTATAGATAGTTCAAAGATGACGTCACTCAGGTCTTTGTTATTGTTTTTTGCCATCCGCGTTTATGAGTAATGCTCACTGAACTGTTTTAACCCGACTATAAACATTAATAGATACACACCGTTTTGTGTGTTGGTCCGTTATATTTCCGGATGGCAATGTTGTGAGCTCCTTAGCCAAGCGCATACTATCTATTGAAGTCGATTCATCATATTATCTTGTGTCTCATCGTCTCGAAATAGTATCTTGTCGAATTGACATTGGTGCTGAGAGGGACTTTTTTTTTGGTTAAGTTATAGATAGTTCGAATATGACGTCATTCAAGCCTTTGTTGTTATATTTTGGCATCCGCGTTTGTGAGTTATTCTCACCGAACTGTATTAACCAGACTATAAACGTTCATGGTTACACATAGTTTTGGGTGTTCGTCCGTTATACTTCCGGATGACAATGTCATGAGCTTCTTAGCCAAGCGCATACTATCTATACAGTACTCGCTTCATTCTAGTACGCTGAATTCCAGCACGCGCTGCAATACGGTACAGCTGGAGCTTGGTCACTATAGATGAAACGAAATTGACGTAACTCAGTTCTTTGTTATTAATTGTTTTTATCCGGCCATTTTTGTACAAATCACATTATAACCGCTTAAGGTTACACACCGCTTTGTGTATTGTGGCGTTGTTTTTAAAGACTTGTTTTTCCAAAGTAGCTACGGCAGTTAACTTGTTCCACACTCATATTTTGTGTGTGTTAATACAACTATTTCGATTCCGCTGGGCGAGGGGGCGGGGGGGGGGGGGGGGGGGGGGGGGGGGAGAGCTTCCATACCACCACCATTCTCTAAAATCTCTAGCTTTCCTCTCTTTGCTCACCTTGAATTTAAGCTTTGTGAATGTCACTCATTGTCTCAAAGCAAGATGATGATAAACACGATGATGAAAATTGAATTTCAATGAATGAATGAATGAATGAATGAATGATTGAATGAATGAATGATTGAATGAATACATTATTTATTGTCGGTAAAAATACATAGTATGCATATATCCTTTATGCATAACAGATGATGATAAACACGATGATGAAAATTGAATTTCAATGAATGAATGAATGAATGAATGATTGAATGAATGAATGATTGAATGAATGAATGAATGAATGATTGATTAAATGAATGAATGAATGAATGAATGAATACATTATTTATTGTCAGTAAAAATACATAGTATGCATATATCCTTTATGCATAACAACACTTGTCAACAATGACAACAAAATATAAAAGTAATAATTTGAACAAACAGTAATGCGTATTTTCTTCATAAAATCTGATTTAAAATAAGTAACCTTTTAAGGCTTTTCACCGACATAAGAATTTTTAAATAAATACTTTGCACATAGATGAAATACTATATTATATTATACATGAGAATTGACATGTCTCACAATTCATTAAATAGGATTATCAAATATACGGGAACAGAAAACAAATCTGAACTAGTTTGGTAATCTGTCACTCTAAAATTTAAAGCCACAAATATGGCCTTTGGGGTTCATTTCTCTTCGTTAAAGTGGAGAATAAATACATTTTCTGGCATCGCACAAAACTCCAAATTCACATTTCTCGATATTTTATTTATTGTATTCCTAAATCCATTTTTTAAGATTCGATCTATCTCAAGGAAATACCGTGGTGAGCCGATCTAGTCACAAGTTTTTCGTCGTCTTTACAATAAAAGTGACACAAACACAGCAATGTAACGGTTGATAACACATTCATTAATTTCAAAATTAAAGGAATAAATAAATGACAAACGGAGACAGAGAACACACAAGTCAAAGCACAATGGTGGTTACATAAACAAGCTGGAAGAAAAACATATTTTAAGATTTGGCCAGAAAACCCGTTCTTCAAATATCGATCGATTTAAATGACCTTCGTCTTGGTAAAAAACTCTCAAACCTGGGACTTCGCGAAGTCTATCTAAGTCCCAGGTTTGAGAGTTTTTACCAAGGCGAATGTCATTTAAATCGATCGATATTTGAAGAACGAGTTTTCTGGCCAAATTTTAAAATATGAGTTTTTCCAGATTGGGACAGAATGTTGGCTACATACGGTGATACAAATTTGATGGAACACGATGAGAAAACAATAGAAGGACGGATGTCAGGAACCCCGATGAATGAATTCGAACACTGCCATTCTCTGGTGAGAAAAAAAAGTCTTTTTAAAAATTTTGGCCAGAAAAATTTAACTTATAATATCGATTTTAATATCGATCAAAGTCGTCCTTCGGAGACATCAGGATAGTGGAGCCGGAGTTATATTCCAACTTCTATAGCGTGAAACAAATAATAATGTGAAATCGAATGTAAGTTTCAATCTAAATACGAGAACAGGTACAATGGACGTTTTGGGTTTCCCCTTTATCAACAAACAGGATGAATGAAACACTACAGATGAATGAGATGATGTGGTAGTGGCGTTGTTAAGATGAATAAACACTACCACATCATCTCATTCATCTGTAGTGTTTCATTCATCCTGTTTGTTGATAAAGGGGAAAACCGAAACGTCCAATCCATCTGTTCTCGTAAATAAATTGAAGCTTACATTCAATTTCACATTGTCATTTCTTTCTTCGAACTTCGAGCAGCAACATTTACATATAGCGGACAATATCAATTTCTTGTTATCCTTTGGATGTCAGGAACCTCGATGAATGAACTTGAACACTGATAATCTATGGAGAAAAAAAGAAAAGCCGTTTAAATATTTGGGCCAGAAACGTTTAACATCGAATATCGATTCGATTAACCAGTTAAGTGTCGTACTCTGGAAATAATACGTAGTAAAACATTTGGCCAGAAAACTCGTCCTTCAAATTAAAACTCGACCAATTTAAATGGCCATCATCTTGGAAAAAAAAGCCCCAACTTTCTCCCCTTGACAGAAAGGTTTAAACCTGAGACTTGAATAAATTTGTTCGACAGAAATCAAGGCTGTAAGACATTTTGGCAAGTTTGAGGTAATTTTAAACGGTGAATTGATATTTGGATTAAAAATTTTATGGCCAAAAACATAAAAAAAGTGTTTAGTCAGAGTTTGGCAATATTTCAAGTCATACTGGGAGTAACATTAATCGTGCGAAATCGATTTCACTCAATACGCTCCAGGGCTCATCTTTTTGTTTTGTGGATTTGGCTTATTTCTACATAGCGGTACTCAAAACATTTTTGTAAAACATGTTTTGGCAAAAAATCACAAAACTTTTATTTCTTTCATCGATAGAGTAAAAAGAAATGACATTAACTTGTGAAGGGAACACAGTATTTATTCTGGAGTCTTGATCAGTGAGAGATAAATTAAAAGTCGAATTTGGGTTTAAATCCGTATCTATGAATTAAAATACAGGGCCACAAGCCCACCCTTCTGCCTAGTGATGCCGTGTGTCTAGTTTAAAAACTGACAACATACGCCAGCATAAGATATAACAAACCAACACACAAAACTATGGGTATCCTTAAACATTCATTGTCTGATTTGTATTATTTAGTGAGAACCTGTCATACAAATGGCTGGCTTTTAAAAAAACAACAACACAACCCCCCCCCCCCCCCCAAAAAAAAAAAAAAAAAACAAACAAAAAAACCCAAAAAACTTGAGCTTTTATATAGGAGCAATATCCACGAAACGTGCTCATAGCGCTTTACAAAGGGTCCCTGACCAACAGCAACACGTAGTATGTAGAACGAGACATGGCACCTGTTAGGCGATATTACAATTATTTTTGACAGAGACAACGCTGCTAACGGCCAGGTACTCATTTTACACCTGAGTTCAGTGACAGAATGTGAGTAAAGAGCCTTTTCCAAGCGAAGCCGAACCCAGGACCTTCCAATCCGAAAGCGAGTGTTATACCACTAGAACACAATGTAGCCGCACGACAACAATGACAAAGAGATGAATACGTCAATTTCATTCCCTTTTTTAATCATACTTTGTAGTCAGACGTGTTTAATTTTGTTGTTGTTTGTTTTCTATCTGTCTCCTTGTTAGGTCTCCAACAAAAGACACGAGTATTCATATTTTATGCAACGAATGTCTCCATCTCCTTGGTGGTTCCATGACAGCCTTCATTCAAACTGTGCAGCGCGTCACTCACCATGTTCCCCGTTTCTGCACTCCAAACATTGCTTGTAAAAATGGTTTTGGAATAACAAACACATCGACACGTTTGTGCGGCTATGCGGTCTAGTGCTGGTATGTCAGTCACTCGCCTTTAGATCGGAAGATCCTAGCTTCGAGTCTGACTCTGATCGGCGTATAGTTCAGTTCCTTGAAAAAGGCACTTTACTCACATTCTCCCGCTGTACTGAGGTGTGTAATGAGTACCTGGCCGTTACAGCGTTGTCTCTGCAGGACAATTTGTAATACCGCGTGCGTAACAGGCGTCATGTCTCGTCCTACATGTTAAGTGTTGCTGTTGGTTAGGGACCGATTGGAAAGCACTTTGAGCACGTTAAATAGATTCTGCGCTATATGAAAGCTCAATCATTTTGTGTTTTTGATTTTAGAAATTCATTGTAAAATTTTTATAGGAATGACAAACA
>NC_088369.1:27029493-27059493 GCF_034508935.2 Berghia stephanieae | reverse complement strand
TCATTTTTTTTTTGAGATTTCCATAACAATAATGAGCCCAGAAGGATTTGAGTTATCAATTCTTGTTCAGATCTTTATCTGATAACCCAATTCCTTATGGGCTCATTGTTGTAATGGAAACTCAAAAAAAAAAATGACTCAAATTATTGTTCATTACTATAATGTTAAACTAGGCCCATAAGTTCGGGTGTCAGTCCTGCATATACGAACACGTCGATTGAGACGAATCTTTTAAGTGCGCCATCAAACAATGAAATTGGGTGGGAAATAAAAGACTATAGATACACGCAAATGAATCTGGTAGCATAACGGCCAGATGGCGATTCCCAACTGTCAAATTAATAACCGATCAATTTGCCCTAGAAGATTTTCTAAATAATCATTTGAGTGACAAAAATTACTATCTATTAATTTTATAAAGGTGTGCAAGTTACTCGCATTATTTCAAATAATAAAAATAGTATATTATGATTATTAGATTCGCTAATCATTCTATATTCGTTGGCAAATATTCAACATTGGCTGTACAGTACCCCCAACGCTAGTTTTTAAAATGAATAAACTTGACGGTACGGAATAAATATGATGTGTTTTGCATCTTGTATCATGATATGAGTTAAGGTAAAATACTCCCACCATCTGCAGGCCGGATATTATAATCTACCAATTAACAAAAACTATTTGTAAACTTGAATGTTTTTGTTCTGATTGATATCATATAGTGAGAACTAATCACCAAAATGGCTGTCTAAAAACAATAACAAATAGTTGAGTGACGTCAATTTCGTTCCTTCTATATGACGTTCAAATTGTATTTATTGAATCACCCAGTGCACCACAATTTTACAGATCTATAATGATAATAATAATAATAATAATAATAATAATAATAATAATAATAATAATAATAATAATAATAATAATAATAATAATAATAATAATGATAATATTATTATTATTATTATTAATAATAATAATAATACTAATAATAATAATAATAATAATAATAATAATAATAATAATAATAATAATAATAATAATAATGATAATGATAATAATAATAATAATAATAATAATAATAATAATAATAATAATAATAATAATAATAATAATAATAATAATAATAATAATAATAATAATAATACAGCGCTCATTATCGTGTAAAACACAAGCTCTATGTATCACTTTCTGCGCCTGTGTGTGCTCCCCAAATGTTAACAATCATAAACTTTTAAAATGAATACATAAAGAGCAAATAAAAATGTAATACAAATTGCTTTCATTCTGCGATTTACACATTCTCTGTACACGGTAATTACACAGATTAGCAAGGGTCTAATAATTACATAACACATTTTGTTCAAGAGATGTATGAAGGTATACGTATATTATATATGTGACCAATCTTATCAAACCGGGATTATGGCGAGATGAACTTGATGATGAGGAATCAATATTTAGCTCAACGTGTTCAATTTGAATTAAGACAAATGACTTATTTTAAGAGAGTGAGTTAGTTGTCTTGAACATCTAAAAACGCAAATTTCATAACTTTAGTCTTTTTGATTTTAAAATTAATTTTCTTCATCTAGTTCATTCCGACATAACACCAGCTTGACTCAGTGGGTAACAAATTATTATAAAACTCAACCAAGAACTGAGATTTACGGCGGTGTCTTTAACCAGTTAGCTGCCGTACTCTGGAAAGTCACATATTTAAACATTTTATCCAGAAAACTCGTCCTTCAAATATCGATCGATTTAAATGTCCCCATCTTAGCAAAATATCTCGAACAATAATTTAAGTCCGAGGTTTGCGAGTTTTTGACACAATGAGGCCCATCTAAATTTTTAAAAAAAATTCCCTTTATTCATCCCATAGGGGAAATGTGTCTCTATGGCCTATTCTAAAGGAAGACTGGAATAACCAAGGCGTGAGCCGCAATGCAACGCCGCAAATTGAGATAAGGTGAGGTGACGTTATAAAATTTGGCCAGAAAACTCACCTTCGAGTTCGATGAACTCGGTACTTTTCGGATACAAAGCAAAGCCTGTACCGCTGAGCCACGCTGCCCCCAAATCGATTAATATTTGAAGGTGAGTTTTCTGGCCAAATTTTATAACGTATCTTTCCAGGTTACGGGAGTAACCTGGTTAGAGTGTATGCTATTCTGCTTATTTCCCGGTTTTTGATGTGTTTGATGTAATTAAGCATATGTTGTGGTAATTTGATTATAGAGTAAAATGTATTTCATTTTTGTTACTCATTACGAGCGAAAGACATCTTTACACTTGCAGATATTTAAAATCTGGCTCAGTAATAATTTGATGAAGGAAGAACTTGATGGTTAAATGATATGTGTGTGTTACTTGTGGAATAAATACGTTGATGAAATATTTTGAGTGGTGTTTGTGTCTTCTTCTTGTTCTTCTTGTTCTTCTTGTTCTTCTTGTTCTTCTTGTTCTTCTTGTTCTTGTTCTTGTTCTTCTTCTTCTTCTTCTTCGTCTTCTTCTTCTTCTTCTTCTTCTTCTTCTTCTTCTTCTTCTTCTTCTTCTTCTTCTTCTTCTTCTTCTTCTTCTTCTTCTTCTTTCTTCTTCTTCTTCTTCTTCTTCTTCTTCTTCTTCTTCTTCTTCTTCTTCTTCTTCTTCTTCTTCTTCTTCTTCTTCTTCTTCTTCTTCTTCTTCTTCTTCTTCTTCTTCTTCTTCTTCTTCTTCTTCTTCTTCTTCTTCTTCTTCTTCTTCTTCTTCTTCTTCTTCTATCCCAACATAATACCAAATTGAGAGAGTGGATTACAAATGACTAAAACCAAGGTACACACATATTAGCAGGTCTGATAACCGAACGCAAATCTGGGCGTAGTTTAACATTGTCGTAATGGACAACATTCTGTGTTGGTTTGAGAGTATTTCCATTACAGCAATGGACCTATAACAACTCGGAGAACTCAGTCTGCAAAAATGTACACATCGACCAAAAACCTATAGGCATATATTTATAGGTCTGATAACCAAACGCAACTATGGGCTTGGTTAACATTGTTGCGGGTATTGGACAAAATTGTATTTATTTTGAGAGTATTTCCATTACAACAATGAGCCCTTAACAATTTGGAATATCGGACCTGTAGATAAGTATACGTCGGCTAAAACCTATTGAACATATTTATTGATCATGACTTTATACATAACCCATCAATACACGAGACATCATTCACATGTTCACACTTTAAGCGGCCTTGAACAAACGGCCATGTTTGTGACGTCATCATGACCTTCACTTGACCCAAATAACTAAGTTCCCACTTGGCATACCTGCCGAGTCATTTCGGCCACTGCTGCCTTGCCCGCTGGCTGCTGTTAACTTGCTACATACACTTACATATTATAACTTGCTATCAATGAAATGAAAAGTGACCATGACAATCCCGATTTTATGGCCGAGTCCGATATATCGATCAGTTATCAATCAGCTGATCGGGGATCAAAAGTTCAATAGATCGATCGTGGTTGATACAGATAGATGCGGTGAATGAACCAATCATTGGGTCATGAAAGTATTGAGCCGTACTCTGAAAACAAACAAACACATATTTAAACAATTTGGCCAGAAAACTCATCCTTAAAAATTCGATTGATTAAAATAATCCTGATCTTGGCAAAAACGTTGAAACCAGGAACTTCACGAATGTCCAAAGTTTGAAAGTTGTTGTCAAGATGAGGGTCATTTTAATCGATCAATACTTGAAGGATGAGTTTCCTGGCCAAAATTTTAAAAACGTGTTTTTAACAGAGTCCGACAGAATAGTAGGTGTAGGTAGGTAGGAACTGTGCTACTAACTAGGGTAAGATACGGTCAAAGTGCAATTTGTCGGATGGGTTTGGAGTTTCGGCTACCACACGGAGCATGATGGTTCAAGCCTTCTGTTCCAAATGAAAAACACATTTCAAGTTGATTTATTCTTCGGATTTCTCTAATAAATGATTAAAAATTATGAGTTTTTGACTAAATTCATCTTTCGCACAAGAATATTTACCTCAGGTTAGAAATGTGCTACTTTAGAATGTAAAGGTGACCCACTGCCTCAACGCGGTATTATTATTATTATCGGTTTGTGCTGGGTACTGGAAAATGAAAATATAACGATGAATATGAAAGATCCTTCAGAGACACCAGGTCTAAGGAGCCGGAGTTAATCCAGGTTGCTATTGGGGGAGATGGACAATAACAATTGCTTTCTACCCTTTGGTTAGGATGTTAGTCTATTGCAAAGTACTTCCGCCAGATCTAACAGACCCAGCTACCCAATCACTGATGGGTGGACAGGGGGAGGGGGGGGGGGTGGTCAGAAACAAACACCGACTGCACCCGTGATCGATCTCGGTCCCTTTGATTGTGGAGCGAGTGCTCTGCCAACTGAGCTATCCGTACCCCAATATGAATCATGGGGACAATTTATTGTTGATTATGCTGAAGAAAACATATACAATTTCTTACATTGCATAAAACTTTCCTATCCATTTAACCATCAATTCACCTTTATCCGTCCTATTATACTTCAGTCCACATCCCACAGTGGGTATGGACGTAGCCGTCGTTAAGTTATAGCCTGACACTGAAACCCAAAAAGACTGGCATTTTGACGTCACGTCATTATTTGGTTTTTGCACCGCCTAGTGGGTTGTCTTTAGTAGTGCTCATGGAAACAAGTTGTCCCATTCTTTGAACTATTGAATACAACTCACGATATGTTATCTTTTGTGGCCAAAGACTGGCATTTTGACGTCATTTTTTGGTCAATGTCAGGCAATAAGTTAACGATGGCTACGGTATGGACCACCGATGAAATTTCTCCATCCTCTTCTGTCTTTCCATCTCCTGCCAGCACATCCCAGACCTCTCCATCCAGCTCTACCATACGGTCTCTCCCTTCTCCTGCCAGCACATCCCAGACCTCTCCATCCAGCTCTACCAGACGGTCTCTCCTTCTCCTGCCAGCACATCCCAGACCTCTCCATCCAGCTCTACCAGACGGTCTCTCCTCCATGTTGACATTGGTCTTCCTTTTGTCCTCTTTCTGGATGTATTCAATTGCAGGGCTATCCATGTGATATTGTCCTTTGGTTTCCTCAAAGTGTGTCCTATCCATCTCCATTTTCTTTTGTATAACTGCCTTTCCTAACCAAGGAAGTCCTGGATAGAAATGTGGAGGCAACAACTGGCAAAAAAGATAATCGACTGCTCGGAAATGTCCCTTGAGCGTGAAGAATGGCGTTCCATGACATTCAACCTCTGTAGGGAGACGGAACTTCGGTGAAGTAAGGTAACTGCCCTTCAACGGCTTCTTGTCGTGCTCTTCATCCCGGCATAATCCC
This sequence comes from Berghia stephanieae, assembly GCF_034508935.2. Taxonomy (NCBI): domain Eukaryota; kingdom Metazoa; phylum Mollusca; class Gastropoda; order Nudibranchia; family Aeolidiidae; genus Berghia; species Berghia stephanieae. The sequence continues at coordinate 27,054,120 of NC_088369.1, read as the reverse complement.
GTTTCGGAACAGTGGGTCACATATGAATCGTGGGGGTAGATTACAATGCGTTATGTTATAGAAGGAGATCCCGATAGCTCAGTTGGTAGAGCACTCGCTTCACACGCAAAGGAAGCGAGATCGATCCCGTATGCAGTCGAGATTTTTTCTGACCCCCCCCCCCCCGTCCACCCAGCAGTGAATGGGTAACTGGGTCTATTAGATCTGGCGGAAAGTACTTTGCGATAGACTGGCGTCCTATCCAGAGGGTAGCATGCAATTGCTGTCTCCATAGGCCTAATGGTTATGAAAGACTACTTTTTATGTTCTAAAAAGAATACACTTTTATACATTACACAAAACACAACGTTCGCATTTCTTATTACTTAAAGTTCACTTCAAAATTTACTTTCCATATTCCAATCCCTACGTAATACCTTTTCGAGATAGTAGGACACACATTTCATTGAGTGGTAGATTATAAAATAATATCGATTTGACACGCTGGGTCACATTTACCAATTTGCAATTTATTCACTAGTAAACTATTATATATAATAGATATAACGACTATATGAGATTAATAATTAATTAATTCTTGGGATTTGGGTTACGTACCCTTATTTGCAGGCCTGATAACCCAATTCATTATGGGCTCATTGTTGTGATGGAAATCTAAATTTTTTTTTTTTTAAATTGACGCAAAATATTGTCCATTAGAACAATGTTAAAGTAGGCCCATAATTGCATTCGGATGGCAGACCTGTATATATGTAAATGTCGGTTTTGTGTAAGATAAAAATCTGAAAGGATGTATAATCAAACAGTGGAAGAGAGAGAGAGAGGAAAGAAATCATCGGGAAAACAAAACATCTAAACGATGTTTCTTAAACAGTTAACCAAAATATTTAAAAAACTTGAGCTTTTTTATATAGCGCAATATTCCACTAAATGTCCTCAAAGCGCTTTTACAAAGGGTCCCCGACAACAACAACATGTAACAAGTAGACCGAGACATGACGCCTGTTAGGCGATATTACAATTTTTTCTGACAGAGACAAAGCTGTTAACGGCCAGTACTCATTTTACACATGAGTACAGTGAGAAAAAATGAGTAAAGAGCCTTTTCCAAGGACTCAACTAGCGCCGAGCGAGGCTCGAACCTAGGACCTTCCGATTCGAAAGCGTGTGTCATACCACAAGACGACATAGCCGCACGCACATAGTCTAATAATATAGACTTGACTCGAGATGAATTTGGCCTCGTGTGTAAAATGATAACAAATCCCTCTATGTGATAACAAGATAGAGGATAAAAAAACAAAATACGACGATAATAAAGCGTGTGATCAAAATCGCCTTTACCATTACTACCACCACTTCTACGAAAATTACATACCACAGCTAACATAACCAACCACCACCACCACCATCATCACCAACACCTACATCACAAACTACAGCCACCACCATCACCACCACCCCACCACCACCACCACCAAACATCACCAACACAGCGACCACCAGCACCCATAATAACCACCACCACCACCAGCAGCACCACAAAAACCACCACCACCACCAGCAGCACCACAAAAACCACCACCACCACCACCACCAACACAAACAACAACAACAACAACAACAACATCAATCTGTCAACGACCTTCCGCCCACGCCAACATTAAGAATGTCTCCCAGAACGCTGCGATATCTTTTGACAAGACAAGAGTTATAACGGTCATATCTCATGTGTTGGCACACACACACACACGTACACACGTACACACACACACAAACACACACACACACACATTCTAAAACCATTAGTTTTCTGTCACTTTCATTCATTAGGCCTGACTTATTCATAGATTCCCTCTTCTATCATTCATTCATTCATCCATTCATTCATCCATTCCTTCTTTCATTCATTCATTCATTCTTTCAGTCAGGCATCTACCAATTCAGTCTTTCCTTTATTCATTCATTCATTTGTTGATCTGTTAATTCATTCACTCATTCATTCATTTGTCCCTCTATTTATTCATTCATTCATTCTCTTGATTTATTCATTGATTCCTTCTTCTATCATTCATTAATTCTCCTTTTCATTCATTCATCTATCAATCCATTCTTTCTTTCATTCATTCTTGAATTAATTGATCTCTAAATTCATTCAACTGTTCATTCATTCACTCATTCATTCATTCGTACATCTTTTCATTCATTCATTTATTCATTCGTCCATTTATTTATTTATTCATGGATTCGTCCTTCCATCTATCTATCAATAAATTCATGAATTTGTCCATTAGTTTATTAATTAATAAATTCATTCATTCATTCGTCGATCTATTCATTTGATTGTCCACATATTTATTCATCCAATCATTCGTTCATCTATCCATTCATTCATTTATTCATTTGAATATATGTTTTCTCTTCTTTTGTGCTCAAACTGTTGAAAATCAAAAGTTCGTCCTTAATTTTAAAAAAATAATGATTGATAAACACACAACCCCCCCCCCCCCCAATAAATTCCGTCTAACTATAAACAGTGCTTCTCCGGACATACGTGACCCTTTTATATAGATGGCATGCGCTAAGAAGCTCACAACATTGCCATCCGGAAGTATCATGGACCAACACACCAACGTTTATAGTCTGGTTAATACAGTTTAGTGAGAATTGCTTATAAACGCGGATGGCAACAAAACAGAAACAATAACCCGAGTGACGTCAACTCCATTCTATCTATAGCGCAATATTTACCTGGCATACTAAAAAGCGCTTTACAATGAATCCTTTAGGTAACAACACCACTTACCATCCATGACATGGTGCGACACGAGCCTTTCATTGTGTTATTACAATTTATTTTTCAACAGAAATGATCTAGTAGCTTGGTACCTACTCATCTTACACACATCTTACAGATGAGTGGGGTGAGAGAATGTGAGTAAAGAGCATTTTCCATGGACTCTACTTAGCACCACTCACATAGAGACTCGAACCGGGGATCTAGAGGCAATAAGACAAGTGCCATACCATTGAACTACGTACAGCTAACCATTCATTCATTTATTCGTTCGTCCATTGATCTAGTCTGTCATTGATTCAGTTGTGGATTCACTTTCTCATTCATTTATTCATTCATACATTCTTAAACTCATTCATGTAACGATCAAAACTACCTGTTCATTCATACATACATACATACTTACATTCCTCCATTGATCTATTCTGTCATTCATTCATTCATTCACTCATTCATATAATATCCATTCATAAATACATTCTCTATTCGCCTATTCCGGATCATCCATCATATTCAAATTAACTGAATCGCCGTTATAAAAAAAAAAAATCTATGTGACCAATGCTATCCTTTCCGTACTCTGGAAAAAAACCCCATATTTAAAAATTTGGCCAGAAAACTCGTCCTTCAAATATCGATCAATTTAAATGACTCTCATCTTCGCAAAAACTCTCAAACCTGGGACTTCGCGAAGTCCCAGGTTTGAGAGTTTTTGCGAAGATGAGAGTCATTTAAATTGATCGATATTTGAAGGACGAGTTTTCTGCCCAAATTTTTAAATATGGGTTTTTTTCTCCAGAGTATGACAGTATTCATATACAATATTATTTCACCTTCGAAGATAAACAAGTCCGTGTTTCACTTTTAAGTTCCCAGTGCAGACCAAGGTGAATAAGACCTCCCCTATTTACGTGGGTAGATATAGATAGCATTGAAACACCTCGCTATGACCTTTTTGATATGTGACCGGACGCGCCAAAACAGTATTTGTCAAAGTTATCCTTATTTCGAAAATCGAATTTTAAGTCTGATTTAAAAACGTTAAATTAAAAATAAATGCTTTTGTTAAATAAAATGGGTTTTTTTGTTTATGAAACTTCAAAAAAAAAAATTAAATACCTATTTTTGGCCATTTTAGCCTTAGACATTATCATCTTCAGCTAAGTTCATACCTACATAATACCCAATTGACGCGGTGGGTCACATTAGTTTCTCATGTAATTCTGTCGTACACTGGAAAAAGACATTAAAAAAAATTTTGACCCAAAAATTCGTCCTTCAAAATATATTATCGATCGATTAAAACGACCAGCAAGCATCTTGTCAAAAACTCTCAACCCTGGGACGTTCTTGAAGTCTCCATTGATGGAGTTCAAGGAAGGGAAACAAGTGGGTCATTTCAATCCAGAGAAATAAGAAGGATGTCTCTTCTGGCCAAACGTTTTAAACTGTGTCTTTTTAAATTATTTTTTGTTGTTAAAAAAGATTGAAGCAGAAATCTCCTTTCATTCACCATTTCTTATTCACCAAAAATCAGCTGTTTCTCCTGTATGTTATTATTCTATCATTGAATATTCATTCGTAATAACCGTTAGTTTTCTTTTTATTCATTTATTCGTTCATTTATCAGTTTATCCATTCATCCATTCATTTACCCACCCATTATTTTATTCATTCATTCATTTATTTATCTATTAATTCATTTAATCATTCATTTATTAACCGGCCCATTTTTATATTCATTCATTCATTCATTCATTCATTTATTCTTTAATACATTCATGTATCAAGTCACTCATTGATTCATTTATATATTCATTTATCCATTCATTCATTAATTCATCCAACCATCCTTATATTCATTCATTCATCTATCCGCCCATCTATCCATTCATTCATTCGTTTAATTATCCATCCATCCCTCCACCCCATCACCAATTCATCCATTCACTTATTCATTTAGTTTTTCTTTCACTATTCAAAATATTGAAAAAAATGCGTTAGGCGTTCTTTTTTTATCAACGCAGTTACTATAGACAGTTCCTCATTCACACCTCAATCGAGTACAGAAACGAGTGTAAAGTGCTTTACCAATGGACACAACGTCAGGACCATAATTTACCATGTTCACTGTCACCCGACCGGACACTGACCACGCTTAACATTGCTTGAGCTTTGTAACAAGACAAGACACAGTGACGCCGAGCCACCTAGCCAACCATATTCCGGTGTCGATTCAATAACATCCAGACATGCGATTTTCACCAGCCAGGCAGTCAGCCTCTTCTTCTGTGGTCTTGTGGTATGACACTCGTTTTCGGATCTGAAAGACTTGGGTTCGAGCCTCGTCGCGCATAGTTGAGTCATTGGAAACGGAGGCTCTTTACTCATATTCTCTTGCTGTACTCAGGTGTACAATGAGTACCTGGCCGTTAACAGCGTTGCATCTGTCGGGAAAAAAATTGTAATATGGCCTTACAGGCGTCATGTCTCGTTCCACATGTTACGTGTTGCTGTTGGTCAAGGACCATTGTATAGCGCTTTGAGCACGTTTAGTGGATATTGCTCTATATAAAAGCTCAAGGGTTTTTTTCCTTCCGAACCATTGGGCCCACGGAGCTGAAGTTTTTCCCGGTTTCTATATCCTGAGACGGAAATTAGCAGTTGTTTGATACCCTTTTGATAGGACGCTAGATTAGTATTGCAAAGTAGTTTCCGACATATCTAACAGACCCAGCTACCCAATCACTGAAGGATGGACGAAGGGGTGGGGGTGGGGGGGGGGGCAAACATCGACTTCACCCGGGATCGATCTCGGTCCCTTTGCCCGTGAAGCGAGCGCTCTATCAACTGAGCTATCGTATCGTGACCCTCAGGTCAGGTCAGTCTCTAAACTTGAAGGACTTGTGACGACCATTGGAGGTTTTATAAAGGCTACGAGTGGGGGTTATCATTCATTCATTCATTCATTCATTCATTAATTCATTCATTCATTCATTCAATCATTCGTTCATTCATTCATTCAGTCATTCGTTCATGCATTCATTCATTCATTCGTTCATTCGTTCATTCATTCTTTCATTCATTCGTTCATTCGTTCATTCATTCATTCTTTCGTTCATTCGTTCATTCAGTCGTTCATTCGTTCATTCATGCATTCATTCGTTCATTCATTCATTCATTCATTCTTCATTCATTCGTTCATTCGTTCATGCATTCTTTCATTCATTCGTTCATTTGTTCACATCATTCATTCATTCGTTCATTTATCCATTCATTCATTCATTCCTTCCTTCCTTCCTTCCTTCATTAATAAATTCGTTCATTCATTAATTCGTTCACTCATTCATTCGTTCATTAATTCATTCTTTCATTCATTCATTCATTCATTAATTAATTAATTCATTCATTCATTCATTCATTTATTCATTCAATCATTCATTCGTTCGTTCATTCATTCATTCATTAATTCATTCATTCGTTCGTTCATTCATTCATTCATTCATTCGTTCATTCATTCATTCATTCATTCATTAATTCACTCACTCATTCATTAATTCATTCACTCATTCATTCGTTCGTTCGTTCATTCATTCATTCTGTCCAGTCACAATGATTTTACTTGTCCTTCAGCCACACATTACTCCAAGATAACAAAAGACTTTGGCTGTGACCAACCATCTCAAAACAGTTCCATGTTGATGTGAGCAACACACACACACACACACACACACACACACACACACACACAAACACAACCCCCCCCCCCCCCAAAAAAAAAAAAAACAAATAAAAATAAATAAAAACCCAACCAAAAAAAAAACAAATGAAAAACAAAACAAAACAAACCAAAATAAAAAGAAATCACAAAAAAAAACCAAAAAAAAAAAAACCCCAACCAAACAAGAACAAAACAACAAAAAAAAAAAACAAAACAAAGAAACCAACTATTATTAGACCCCATAATATTAATATTATTACTAGCCTTTATACTGCCTCGTTTAAGTAAGCATTTCATTCCGCCATCAAAACCATTATTTATTCATTCATTCATTCACTCAATCGTCCATTTTCCAGGTCATTCATTCATTCGTTCGATCATTCATTCTTTCATTTATTATTCGTTGATCTTCTAGTTCATACATTCATTTGTCCATTCATTCATACATTCATTCATAAATTCCTTCCTTCATTCATTCATTCATACCATTGCCTTTGAAGACTACCGCCACCATTTCCCGTCACTAATAACAATTATTCTTCACAAATTCGTGCCGGGAGTCAGGTAACTCGCCTACGGCTATGTCCACCTCACTATGACAAAAAGTTTTTTTTTCATTTTGACCAGAAATCAGTTTAATAATAGTAACAAGATATGAAGTGAGTAGAAAAGTGCCAGAAGACAATAGAGAATAAAAAATTTTTTCGCGGCGGTGGTGGGGTTTGAACCTGCGACCTTATTGGTACGACAACTCCGCCTGGCAGGTGAGAGCGTGGCTCTACCGTGTGAGCTATCCACGAACACAAAAATATTCGTTTCAAACCCAAAGTCATTTCTAGATCCCTCTCTCACCCACTTCTTGAGATCGCCGATTCGTTCACCACCATCGCGAAGTAATTTTGACCAGCAGTTAAGTTTAATAGCCAATATTCTCATCACAAACATATAACATAGAAACGATTGAGACATTGAGTATGCTCCGGTGTATGGGGTGAATTTTTAATTCAGAAAAGTAAGTGGAGCAGGCACTTATGTTGGTAACAACAAGATATGAAGTGAGTAGAAAAGTGCCAGAAGACAATAGAGAATAAAAATTTTTTTCGCGGCGGTGGTGGGGTTTGAACCTGCGACCTTATTGGTACGACAACTCCGCCTGGCAGGTGAGAGCGTGGCTCTACCGTGTGAGCTATCCACGAACACAAAATATTCGTTTCAAACCCAAAGTCATTTCTAGATCCCTCTCTCACCCACTTCTTGAGATCGCCGATTCGTTCACCACCATCGCGAAGTAATTTTGACCAGCAGTTAAGTTTAATAGCCAATTAATAGCCAATTCTCATCACAAACATATAACATAGAAACGATTGAGACATTGAATATGCTCCGGTGTATGGGGTGAATTTTTAATTCAGAAAAGTGAGTGGAGCAGGCACTTATGTTGGTAACAACAAGATATGAAGTGAGTAGAAAAGTGCCAGAAGACAATAGAGAATAAAATTTTTTTTTTCGCGGCGGTGGTGGGGTTTGAACCTGCGACCTTATTTAATAATAATACTTACTTACTTAGGCCGCTTCTTGGGGTGCCCAAAATGAGCCACAAGTCTTCGCCATTCTGCCCTGTCCTCCATAAGCGTACGCAGCTCCCGGGTGTTGTCCATTCCTGTGTCATCTAGCAGACAGTCAATGTATGTTTTATTCTGCCTGCCTCTGCTTCTGGTTCTCTCAGGTGGTTCTCATAGCACAAGACTGCTTGCAATCTCCTCCTTGTGTATCCAGCAGTGCCCCGCAAGTCTCAGTCTTCTCTTTTGTATCTTCGAGGTCACCTGGGGGGAGGTCACTGTAGAGCTCTTCATTTTATATGTGCTCATTCCAGCTTACAAATTATAGAAATTAATAATAATGAGATTACCATAGATGGGCGCAGCACATTGTCAAGTGTTCAACGTATGTGTTGTTTTATACAAGCGAGGGTTCACAGTTAAACGCGGACCCTGCCTTGTGAAGCATATAAGTGTTAATTAACAAGCGAGGGTTCACAGTTAAACGCGGACCCTGCCTTGTGAAGCATATAAGTGTTAATTAAAATCATGCCTCTGTGGTGTAATGGTAGCATGTCTGACCGGTAATCAGAAGGTCTGAGGTTCGATCCCCAGTCGAGGTTGACTGATTTTTTGGGATGGTTTATTTCTTATATCTTTCTTTCTTTCATACACACTTGTTCAGATCTTTAAAGCACAGTGTCAACCGTCTCAAAACGAATCGATGATTTAAAGATTTAAAAGAATAAAAATGTTAGTTAAGCCATTTGGAATATACAAATCTATGGTTTAACCAATACTTGACAATGGTCGTTCATTAAGGATCCACGACATTAGAACCAAATTGAATTACAATGAAAAATACATAAGAATTCAATGAAATACTTTCAAATGACCAATCATTCATCATTTATTTATTTATTCATTTATCTGTCTATTTATTTATTTATTTATTTACCTATCTATTTATTTATTTTGAATTGTGTAATTCTAGCCATTTTTGCATTAAAATAAGTACGAGGGCTGTCCTACAAAATAAAAATCCCCGGAAAAACAGATGTACATACTGTGAAACAATGAAGAACATACAGGACTAAAATAAAATCTTTACAAAGGAGTAATAGCAGTAGAACAAAACAAAAATTGAGATTTTAAATAGCGCAATATCGACTCAACGCGATCAAAGCGCTTTACAAAGGGTCCCTGATCCAACAGCAACACGTAACATAAAGACCGAGACATGACGCCTGTTAGGCGATAATACATTTTTTGTTGGACAGAGACAGCGCTGTTAAAGGCCAGGTAGTCATTTTACACCCGAGTTCGGTGAGAGAAAGTGAGTTAAGAGTCTTTTCCAACTATGCGCCGAGCGAGACTTGGACTCAGGACCGTCCGATCCGAAAGCGAGTGTAACACCACAAGACCACATAGCCACAAACCAATTGAAATCAAGTAATATACAAACTAAGCAGTCTGTGACATTTCTTAATCTAATATTCATTAACAGTCAAACGAACGTGTGACAACCGCGGTATAATGTCAGGTTATGACCCAGTCAGCGGTACGGTCTTAGCTTCGTACCCAAAAGGTACCGAGTTCGACTACCTGCCTCGTTGTGTGGCCTTGAGCAAGTCACCTCGCCCTAGCTCACTTTGCGGCGCTGCACTGCGGTTAGACTCCTGAGCTATTCCAGTCTTCCCTTGGAATAGACCCTAAAGACACATTTCGCTTGGGATGAATTTATTTATTTATTTATCTATCTATTTATTTTGAATTGTGTAATTCTAGCCATTTTTTCATTAAAGTTAGTACGAGGGCTGTCCCACAAAATAAAAATCTCCGGAAAATTGCCATATCTTTAAAACCATTTAATATTTTCAAAGTCTGTAAACGCCAAACAGAAGTACATCCAGATTGCATATTCCACAAGAGGCACCAATATTGGACATATTGGACATGAATGACGTCATCACAAAAATAGACCCCCAGACTGAAAAATGGTCAAAAGCAGAAGTCCGAATTGTTATTCGATTTTTGAAGGCTTTAAAGGTCGAAAGTAATTTGAAATTCATGGTGAGATTCAAGCGGTTTATTGTAAAAAATGCTTTTGGAAGATCACGAGTTTATCATTGGTGTGAGTTGTTTAGGGCTGATCGTAACCTGACACTGACCAACCAAAAGAATACGCCAAAAGACACGTCTTTGGCCACAAAAGAATACAAATCGTGAGTTGTATTCAATAGTTCAACCAAACTATAAGTCCTCGTGGGTTCTAGAGTCAGGCTACAAGTTAACAATGGCTACGGACCGTTAACTTATAGCCTGACTAGGCCCCACTAGGATTAATCTTCTGACGTCATTTTTTAAAGGTTTTGTGCAGTGCCAAGTGAGTTGTCGTTAGTAGTGCTCAAGGAAACTAGTGATCCCATTGGTTGAAACAATCTTTTTTGTGGCCAAAGACTTGTCTATTGACGTCATTTGCTTTTGGTCAGCGACAGGCTATAACTTTACGATGTTACAAGTGAAGACACTTTATTACATCATTCATTACATGTCTGGCTTTGTGGTCTAGTGGTATGACACTAGATTTCGTATCGGAAGGTCTTGGGTTTGAACCATGCTCGGTGCATAGTTTAGTCCTATGGAAAAACTCTTTACTTAGTCTCTCACCGTACTCTGGTGTACAACGAGTACCTGGCCGTCGGCAGTGTTGTCTCTGTCTGAAAATTATTTTTGTAATTTCACCTGAAAGGTGTCATGTCCTGTCCTAAATGTTAAGTGTTGCTTTTGGTTGAGGACACATTGTAAAGCGCTTTGATCAAATTTAGTGGATATTGCGCTATATAAAAGCTCAATTTTAGAAAAGCTCAAAGCTCGATTTCAGACACAAAACTTGATTTCATGATATAGAAACATTCCTCTTCACAGACTTAACCCTCTCCTTACCAACTATAGGAAAATCGTCATATTCGTTAAGATTCAACCAACATTTTTCTTATTCAAATTTCTCTTGTACATCATAAAATTTAAGGAAAATTAACAGTGTAGAGCATGTTTGCTAAAGAAATTATTTATCCCAAGAACTTACTGAAATTGTGTTTGAGTGATAAAAATTATATTTTTGTGTTAGTTGGGTGTGAGGTTTTGGGGAAAATCCTGAAAATAGCCGGTAAGGAGAGAGTTAAAATAGAAGTGTGAGAGGTTTAAGAGTGTTTTGTCTAGTTGAGGGTCATATAAATCGATCGATATTTGAAGGGCGAGTTTTCTGCCAAAATTTTCAAATACGTGCTTATCCAGATTACGAGAATTAACTGATTAAACATCAATTAGAGGCAATGTATTCATCCTGACCTAACCCCCCCCCCCCCCCCCCACCCTTCAAAAAAAAAAAAACAAAACAAACAAGCAAAACCAAACAAAACCAAACGAGCTTTTGTATAGAGCAATATCCACTAGACGTGCTCAACGCGCTTTACAAGGGGTCCATTATTAACAGCAACACGTAACAATATGTAGAACGGGATATGAAGCCTGTTGGGCGATTTTGCATTTTTTCCCGGCAGAGACAACGCTGTTAACGGGCAGATATTCAGATAAGTAGTAGTAATAATAGTAGTAGTAATAGCAGTAGTAGTAGTAGTAGTAGTAGTAGTAGGAGTAGTAGTAGTAGTAGTAGTAGTAGTAGTAGTAGTAGTAGTAGTAGTAGTAGTAGTAGTAGTAGTAGTAGTAGTAGTAGTAGTAGTGTAGTTGTTGTAGTAGTAATTGTAGTAGTATCTAAGTACGGTTAGAGAATGTGAGTAAAGAGCCTTTTCCAAGGACTCAACTATGCTTCGAGCGAGGCTCGAAGCCAGGACCATCCGATCCGAAAGCGAGTGTCATACCACAAGAGCACATAAACGCAAAAAGACAGTGAGCTGGTTAAACATCAGTAAGAGACAATGTATTTATCCTGACTCACTAACGTTTTGGGAGGATTGGTCACATTATATCTGGCTGAGACAAGGCAACAACAATAATATGTAACAAATATTCCTACTGTACTTACATACAAGTAGTCCTTCAGAGCCATTCGGGGCATGGAGCCGGAGTTTATCCCTGTTTCTATAGCGTGAAACTGACAATAGCAATTTCTTGCTTTCCTTTGGAAAGGACGCTAGTCTATCGCAAAATACTTTCCGCCAAATCTAACAGACTCAGCTACCCATTCCTTGCTGGGTAGACAGGGGGTGGGTCAGAAAAATATATCGGCTGCAGCCGGGATCGATCTCAGTCCCTTTGCATGTGAAGCGAGTGCTCTACTAACTAAGCTATCTGGACCCTCTCTTTACTAACATACCATAATAAAATATAAAAAAATCTTTAACTCTCACGATTCTACTAACACCCGCGGTCACTGACACGGGCATCGCTGGAGACGAATAACGTCCTAAGGCGTTCGTTTGTGGTTGTCGCCTCTTGTCCTCAAGGTTCCAGACTGTCTCGTCTTTGAATTGGAACCAGTCGGGTTTCAAACGTTGGGATTCTTTGACAATGTTGGATGCTTTTGAATCGGTAATCGGCGTGGTAAATTATGGCGAGCAAAGCTTGTGGTTTAGATAATTCCAATTGGCATTAAAAGAAATTTTAAAAAAAATGTTGTATGACCTTTTTGGGAACATTTTTGATACAATTGAAATTGAAGAACGTCAACCTGTGTGCATCGATTTTTATAAATACAACAGGAATTTTTGCGACGTTCTATTATATTTCATAATGTACACAATAATATAATAATGATAATGATAGTAATAATAATAATAATAATAATAATAATAATAATAATAATAATAATAATAATAATAATAATAATAATAATAATAATAATAATAATAATGATGATGATGATAAAAAAAAAATAATAATAATAATAATAATAGTGATGATGATGATGATGAGGATGATGATGATGATGATGATGATGATGATGATGATGATGATGATGGTGATAATAATAATATTAACAATAATAATAATAATAGTAATAATAATAATAATAATAATAATAATAATAATAATAATAATAATAATAATAATAATAATAATAATAATAATAATAATAATAATAATAATAATAATAATGTTCTGTCAATTCATATCATTCAACCATATCGATCAATTAGGACGATCCATACTTATCAAAATGTCTCGAATCCGAGATTGGGAATTGCCAGGGTTGAGATTTCTGTTCAGGTTGGAAGTAACTTTAATCGTAGTGAGAGTTTTCTAGTTGAAATTAGTAAAAGCAATTAATCAGAGCATGACTCATTGAGTCTTTTGTGTTCTAAATTGATAATGTTGATGTTAATGATGATGATGGTGGTGATGATGACAGTCTTTATGGTGATGTTGATGATGATGATGATGATGATAGTCATGATGAAGATGATGACGATGATGGTTCGATGATGATAATGATGATGATGATGATGATGATGATGATGATGATGATGATGATGATGATGATGATGATGATGATGATGATGATAGTCATGATGGAAATGATGACGATAATATAATTGTTCGATGGTGATGATGATGATGATGATGATGATGATGATGATGATGATGACGACGACGACTACGATTATGATGATGATGATGATGATGATGGTGATGATGATGATGATGATGATGATGATGATGATGATGATGATGATGATGATGATGATGATGATGACAACCACTATAATAATGTTGATAAAAAAACGATGTAAACGATACATCAATCATCACTAGAACGAGAAAAACCAAAACAGGAAGTAGAATCAGCACATCACAGTATAATATACTACATCTTTGATAACTGATTACATATACACATCTAAAAACAACCTACATACTATACTGCCCTTCACCCTAAACCGGCCGACGTGTTAAAAAGAGCAATTATTGAAAAACAGAGGGGAACTGGAACCTTAAGTACACGCCGAGTCAGCCCCAGAGCAAACTTGTTCTCACATCTTGACATTTTAATGACAAAACAAACATGAGAACTTCTTTCAGCTTAATTAGTGGACTGTCAGCTGGTTGTCACAGGGCAGGTGAAAATAGAAACTGTTTAACGTGATTCATTCATCTTCGGGCTAGATACCCGTTTCGGGTTTATTTATGTTGGAAAGTTTTTTTCATTCTTTGATTTGAAATAAAATATATTATTTATAGTTTTTATGTGAGGTCGCTCTTTGTGCTCTGACATTCTTAAAATAGTTTATGTTATTTTTTTTTCCTCGTTAATTTATGTATTTTTGTGCTGACGAAGGGTTTGTACCCGAAACGTCCATTGTCTGTTTTGTTCCAATACGAAGCCTCTCCATTTTCACTCTTTCGTTAGTATTTTCACGATCATCGGCGGCTTCAGGCAGCTCCCACCGTTTTCTACCATTCTTAAAATATCCGTCACTGGTTATAGCCAGGTGTACGGATTTACACCTTAGTCGAGTGAGGCTATATTATTGTCAAGTGGTAAGACACTCGCTTTTGGATCGGGAGGTCCTGGGTTCGAGTCCCGCTCTGAGTGGCGGATTGTTGAGTCAATGAAAAAGACTCTTTACCCACATTCTCTCGCCTCACTCAGGTGTAAAATGAGTACCTGGCCGTTAACCGCGTTGTCTCTGTCGGAAAATTGTCGTTTCGTCCTACATGTTAAGTGTTGCTGTTGGCTAGGGACCCCTTGAAAAGAGCTTTGAGCACTTTTAGCTCGTCTTTAAAAAAAAATGTGTGTAAATTGTCTTATCCAAGGACAAAACGAATTTCATTAGGATCACTGTCATCCATTGATCAAGCTCCATTTTTGTGACAAAACAAAAACATTTTAAAGATCTGTACAAATTTCAGCCAAGTTTTCAGTTAAACTCTATTCCCCTTAAAACATAGGTAAAATACTCACAACATCCGCCAGGCGGATATGACGTAGCAAACACACAAATCTATGTGTAACCTTGAACGTTTACAGCCCGATTGATAGAATTTATGAGAGCTGCCCGTTAAAATGACTGTCCAAAAAATAGATAAGTAAATACATAAATAATAACAAAGAGCTGAGTGACGTCAATTTCGTGACGTCAATTTTGTTCCGTCTATAGAATAAATGACTCCAAAGAGATAATATTCCATCTAAGAATAGAATACTCTAAAATATTACGTTCGAGCAGATAAAGACAGGTTGACAATTAAATGGGAAAATATTTGCATGATAAGATATTTTGCAATTCTTTGACTGTGTACTTATTTGCAGGTCTGATAAACTAATTCCTTACGGGCTGATTGTTGTAATGGAAATCTCAAAACATGACGCAAAATATTGTCCATTGCAAGAATGTTTAAGCTAGGCCCATAAGAGGATTCGGATGTCGGACCTGCATATATGTATACGTCGGTCAGGGATAACTTCGGACTTGTCGAGAATATATTTCTTTGCTGACTAGATGTTATTAAAAGTAAATGTATTTATCTTTTAATTGTTTTATTTTGTGACTTGCTGAAGAAGCGTTTTGATCCCGAAACTTTCCATGTTTGGTGTTTTGTTGATTTCTTTTTTTTTTAATGTTGTTATATTCATTTTTGTTTACTACTTTTTACAGTCCACACCCTCGAGCAACTAATCACGATTCCCATCTTGGGATCAGATCAGATCACTTCGATATATTATAATATGTGGAGAGTGGTGGGGGCTGTCTGGAGTCTGGGACCGTGAAAATACTATTTTAAAAAAGCTTTTATATAGCGCAATATCATATAAATGTGCTCAAAGCACCATACAAAGATTGGTCCCTGACCAACAGCAACACGTAACATGTAGAACGAGACATGACGCCGGTTAGACGATATTACAGTTTTTTTCCCGACAGAGACAACGCCTTAAGAAAGTACACTTCTCTTATTGTTAACAAAATGAATAAAAACAAACCTAGTCCCAGCTGTCTTGCATAGTTGCGACCTGCCTGAATTGTTAGGCCCTCAATACTCTATATACTTTATAAAACACTTGGACCCAAACGAGTTAAAATTACTGGAATTATGCCCATTTTCAAAGTAATTTCATGCATTACTGTGTCGTCAAAATGTTGTGATCACTGCACAAATACTTGAGAGCCCCCGGTGCATGCACTCATTGAACGTGGTTAAAATTCCCTTGTCTTATATTCCAAGTTATAAAATCAATTGATCAGAGAAGTCGTGACGTCACATCGTCTAGTTATTTCCGGATCCAGACTCCATGGAAGTGTTATATAACCAGTCATTCGGAAGTCTAATAATGAATAGATTACATTTAGAATCATAAAGTGGCATAACTGTATTAGTAGCAGGAAGTATAGATAGAATGCGTTTGGCTAAGAAGCTCATAACATTGCCATCCGAAGTATAACGGACCAACTCACAAATCTCTGTGTCAACCATGAACTTTTATAGTCTGGATAATACAACTAAATAAGAATTACTCATAAACGTGGATAGCAAAGAGCAATAACAACGACCCGAGTGACGTTAAATTCATTCTATCTATAGGCAGATTATTAAGATTTACTCACTCTCTCACACACTCATTCCCATGACCGGATGGTCGTCGGAGAGACTTGCGGGATGCAGCTTCACAACACAGTGCCCCACACATCTAGATCATTGACTTTCTCTGTCAGCTCATACAGCGTCCATCCTCTCCATTCTTTGATGTTATCCAACCACCTTTTCCTTTGTCTTCCTCTTCTTCTTTGAACTTCCACTGTACCTTGCATGACTGTCTTGCACAAGCTGTCGTGTCTGACCAGATGTTCCAACCATGCAAGTTTCCGTCTTTTACCCATTGCAAGCAAATTGTTCCTATCCTTCCGCTAGATTTTCCACGTCTTCAAGAACTTCATTATTTTTATGTTTCAGATAATATGACACTCGTAAGATTTTCCTGTAACTCTTGCTCTCGAACACATTGATTGGCCCTTCTAATTCCTTTTTGCCATTCAATGTCTAAACTTCACGACCAAAAAGAAGCACATATTCTAGTGCAAGTGGCCGCCTGTACAGTCTAAATTTTGATTGAAAGCTCATCTGTCTCATTGGCATTAAGATTACGGGACGTAGCAAAGCAGGAGGGATGATCTTTATTGACGACCATCATAAATTTAGACTAGAAAATTAAATAAGATGCCACGACTTAGAAACCAGAAAATCAATGTATGTTTTCAGTCCTCCGGAAAGTGGTTTTACACTTTCCAAGAGATTGGAACCAGTTTTTTTTGACATCACAATTTTCTTACCTATAAATTGTAGTTTCAGTGCAATTCCCTCATTGCCATATCAAAGCATTCAATTACTTGCAACCCATTTTACATACATCATAGCAGGATACTTCATTTACAAAGTAGAAATCAATAGACAAAAGGGTTAGTTTTCAATTTAGATTATTTTATAATATTCGGGTTGGGAGGGAGAGCGGATGAGAGAGAGAGAGAGAGAGAGAGAGAGAGAGAGAGAGAGAGAGAGAGAGAGAGAGAGAGAGACATATGTCCAAAATTGAGGAGCCGAAAATTCAAACGATTGTTCACCAATTTTGCGAGATCTTTTGAGAAGATTGTTTTATCGCTATTGGGTTTTAGATTACTACTTTGAGAATAGAGATGTACAAGACCATATTATAGAAGGAACGAAATTGACGTAGCTCAGCTCTTTGTTATTTTTTTTTTTTTGGACAGCTATTATAATGATTAGTTCTCACTGAGTTATAGCAATCAGTTAATCGTTTAACGTTACACAGTTTTCTTTTGTATTGGTACGTTACATACCGCTGGGGGATGTCATTTTGTATATTATTATATAAACGCATAGCATCAACAAATAGATTTCACAACCCTTCTTACTCGTAAATTAGGTTTGATAAGTTAGGCCAAGACAACGTTATGAAACTTTAACAGTAAACCCTTTGGAAAGACATTTTGCATCAACATACTGGAGATTATAGTTACGAGTAGATTAAAAAGTCCCTCTGGTCTCAAGCGTGGATCTCTTGACCCGAAAGATTACTATTATACTCCTTATAAGCAAAGGATGTGCTATAATAATATGCCTAGTGTTCGAGTTTGAGCTTGTGTATAGCGCAATATCCTCAAAGATCTTTAACATGGGTCCGAATCCAATATCAACACTTAACATGGAGGAATAGACATGACGCCTGTAAGGATCAGAATGCTGTTACGGCCATATACTCATGTTACACCTGGTTACGTTGAGAGACAGTGAGTTCGAAACCTTTTTCAAAGGAGTCAAATTTGCATCACCAAGAACCTTTGTGTCAAAAGCCTAATAACGTCACAGACCACAAGACGGCAAAGGCCCACACACATACACACAGAAGCAATGGTCAAAACACGAAATAGATATCGTGAGCAATCTAGCACTGTAAATCTATGGCTACAGCCAAAGATAAGTATAGAAAAGGATGACTCGTAATAATCATAATAATAGTAATAATAATAATAATAATAATAATAATAATAATAATAATAATAATAATAATAATAATAATAATAATAATGATGATGATGATTACGATGATGATAATAACAATAATAATAATAATAATAATAATAATAATAATAATAATAATAATAATAATAATAATAATAATAATAATAATAATAATAATGATGATGATGATAATAATAATAATAATAATAATAATAATAATAATAATAATAATAATAAGAAGAAGAAGAATGATAATAATAATAATAATAATAATAATAATAATAATAATAATAATAATAATAATAATAATAATAATAATAATAATAATAATAATAATAATGATAATATAGATTATTATTTATTCCATTTCATGACAACTGTATACCGACCTGTTTCCAATTACAAGGAAGTCACGCCTCCCACCCCTCATTTACCTACATCGAATTTTAACCCCTTGTAGGCGGGATTCTGTTAGCCTGGAACTAGTCATCATAAATTGCATTACATAAGATAAGATAAGATAAGATAAGATAAGATAGGATAAGATAAGATAAGATAAGATAAGATAAGATAAGATAAGATAAGATAAGATATACTTTATTCATCCAAAAAAAAAAAATGGAAATTCGTTTACAGACGTGGCATGCATGAAAATGTATAAACACAAAGTTGAGAATCTATAGTGACAATTTATACATATATAATATATTATGCAAATGCACAAAAATGTAAAAAATATACAACCAAGAACCAATAGCAACACTTTATATATTAATTTGATAAATTGAGATAGGCCATACCTCTGGCCTTTAGTCCGTGTGTACATACAACATCCCTGTCCAGTAAGGCGTGAGTGAGTTTCGATCTAGGTCTCTTTGCGTGTGAAGCGAATGCTCTACCGACTGAGGTATCGAGACCCGCATTATGAGCTATTTGGGACTGAGCTTGTTTGTGGCTGTTTGACTCTAGCTTGTCAAACAAGACGTGTTCAGCAGGCGACGTGCACTGTATGGAATAAAATTCAGTTCCACCCGATATTCGATGGGATGGGAATGCGTAGAAAGCATCATTGCATTGAACATGGGTTATCCATGGAAATGCGCTATATGAATGTTTCCAACCAAAATACAAAAAATGGGAAATTTCATAGGATTCAATATCAACTAAATTAAATATGCTAAATGTGCGTAACATGGGGTGGGGGGGGGGTGTCCCAAGCCAACAGCAACACTTGACATGGAGGACGAGATAAATAAATGCTGTCTTATGGCGCTACTTAGAATTAGACAACTATGATACCCGCCAGATATTCGTTTTACATCAGAATAGAGGACAAAAAAAGGGTCAAGCAGTTGCGAGTGCACTAGATATTTACTATCACACCACAGAGTCAGCGCCCAAAGATAAAATAAATAGTATTTAAAAAAAAATAGGACAATGACTAGATAGAAAGAAAATAAGTCATCTCCGTCGCAGTAAGAGGGTTAAAGCTAACGGCAAACATTAGCTCTAACCTGCCGTATGCTTAAAAATACATTTTTAAAAATTGGCCTGAAAGCAAATCCTTCAACTACCTATAGATTACAATGACCCTCAACTTGGTAAACCAACTATCAAACCTGGGACTTCCGAAGAAGTGGTAATAGATTTCATTGTAAGTCCAAGGTTTGAAAGTTTTCGAGAGGATGAAGCTTATTTTTAATTAATCGATTTTGAAGGACACGTTTTCTGTCCAAAAATTTTAAAACGTGTGTGTGTCTTTTTTTTTTCAATGTTTGTGAGTTATTCTTTCTACCGTTGCTCTAAGTAAGTACTCTAGATGTTCATGGGGGGTGTATCTAGCGAGATGGATGGATAGAGTTTAATATACCCTAATCTGAAAAAACGCCATTTTCTACTTTTTGGTTAGAAAACTTTTTTTTTTACATCAAGTTGTATCGCAATGCGGTGTCTCGTCTTCTCACAAAAGACAAGCAATGTTAAGCGTGATCAGCGCAGTGCCCGGATGAATGACATTGTTCGTGACAAATTCTGGCCTTGACGTTGTTTCCTTGGGTATGGCACGTCAGATAGTGATGCCTACAGTGAGAAACGCCTAACAGGCCAACGGTACTGAATAAAATGGAGAAATGGTTCCACATGGAATAAATTGTGAAGCGCATTGACATGCTTAATTTGTGGAAATGCTCTATATAAATCATATTTATTTATTGATTTATTCAGTTTAATTATCTAATGGAAAGATGAGCCTCGACTTCTTAAACGAAAAGAAATATCTAAAACCCAAGATATCAAAGAACGACTAGCGACATTATGGGTTACTGATGGTACCCAGCATTGTGCCATGTCGGTGGGTTACACTTTATGAAGCATCAAGACGTTTTTCTAAATAAATTTAATAAAGATGTTGCTATCTGAAGCTCGAAGGAAAAAAAAATATAGATAAGTATTGAATTGTAAGCTTCAATTTATTAGACGAAGACATATACTATGGACGTTCCGGGTTTCCCCTTTATCAGCAAAACAGAATGAATGAAACACTAAAGACGAATGAGATAATGTGATAGTTAAGGTGAATTATCTCATTCGTCAGTAGTGTTAAATTCATCATGTATTGTTGATAAAGGGGAAGCCCGAAACGTCCACAGTATCTGTTTTCGTCTAATAAATTGAAGCTTACAATGCAATACTTATCGTTATTTTAAAAAGACAAATTTAGAAAATATGTTTTATCAAAGTACGCATGCGCCAAAGTTGAGAAAGGTGTTAATGTATTGGCTTGTTTGCTCCAGTCAAATTTGATGGGCCAAAACACAGACCTGTGACATTTTTGTTGGCACAGCACAGGACTTAGATAGGATGTCTACAGTAAGAAAAGTGAGGTGAACTAACTGTATATTGGCGAGGATCGACGTCCATATGTTTACAGGTCTGATAAACGGACGCATTTATGGGCTCGTTTTAACGGGTGTTTCTATTTTACGAAACCCGCATAAAAACCGTAGTCTCACGTTCACTTCCCACTGGTGTACACTTCCCTGAGTCTCAGGTTCACTCCCAACTGTTGCCAACTTCCCATAACTTTGTCGGATAATATTGTTGGGCTTCATCGGGTTTCGTAAAAAAGTAATTGCTGTTTTACGAAATCCGCCGAAACACAGTCCCAGGTTCATTCCCCAATGAAGTACACTTCCCTGAGTTCCAGGTTCACTCCCCATTGCTGTCTACTTCCCATTACTTTGTCGGATTTTGGCGGGTTTCGTGAAAAAAGAGACACCGAGTTTTAACATTGCTGTAAAATGGAGAATATATTATTGCGTTGGTTTGAGAGTACCTTGTTTCCATGACAACGAGAACATCACAACAATTTGGGTTATCAGACCTGCAAATAAAAACACGTCTGCTAGAATGGATTTCCTTTTAAAATTATTGTAAATGTGGCTGTGCCAAATAATCGTTTTGGTGTCGCTGACACCTTCAATAATGTTGTTTGGAAAAAGAAGTGAAAAAAAATCATTTTCATCCGATTCATCCAACAGTCTAGGTCTAGCAGTTTTTATTGAAAAGATTATGTTTGGTTAGAATGAAGAAAAAAACAACAACAACAAACAACAAAGTTTCTCCAAATCTGATAATTTTACCTTTACAGCTAAATTATCTTCAACTCGCTAAAATCTGGCATCGTACCAAATTGATTCGAATGGTCACCTTGTTCTGCAAATTATATGTGTCACACCGTCTTTGGGCGCATTTTTGGGCTCGTTTTAACATTGTTGTAATGGAGAATACTTTGTGTTCGTTTGGGAGTACGTTCCATGACAACGAGAACATCACAACAATTCGACACATTCACTATCCAGCAGTCAAGAGTATCCGCCCGCCATATTACCGCCATGAGGGCTCACCCACACCGGAGACCGACTCCGACGACCCGGCACTGCCGTCCTCTGCCGTCTTCCGGATAAAGACGTCGGGCATGGACAAAATAATACTAAGAATAAAGAGAAGACCAGCTAGGCCTATCCATACCAAGCTCGAAAAAAAAAAAAGCACAAAACGACAGAGGACGTCGGGTGCTTGGTATGGATAGGTCTTGCCGCTCTTCTCTTTATTATTAGCATTATTTTGTCCGTGCCCGACGTCTTTATCCGGAAGACGACCGAGGACGGCAGTGCGGGTCGTCGGAGTCAGTCTCCGGTATGGGTTAGCCTTTTATGGCGGTAATATGGCGGGCGGATACTCTTGACTGCTGGATAGCGAATGTGTCAAATTGTTGTGACGTCATCGTTGTCATGGAAATACGTACTCCCAAACCAACACAAAGCATTCCCCATTACAACAATGTTAAAACGGGCCCATAAATGCATCCGCTTATCAGACATGCAAACGTATTGACGTCGATTCTCGCCAATATACAGTTAACCTCACTCTTTCTTATTGTAGACATCTGATCTAAGAGTCCTCCCAACATAAATTACTGTAAAATGTAATGAACAAAAGAGTATATTATAACAGCTTCGAAAAATAATAAAATACTAAACATTGAACGTTTCGGACTCAAAACCCTTCTTCAGCTAATAACAAAAACAATAATGAAAATATGAATACATCCCTTAAAATACAGACGAGATTTCTGGGCTACGTTTTTAAAATGTATTTTATGTTCGCAGTAGGGCAGTACAGTTTTTAAATATTTAATATAGGGGTCAAAGCTATGTGGAGAGGATTTCAACGAGGCCCTAGACGCATTGTTATTACTTTTGTATTGGTCGAAATGTTTAACATTGATAGTTTGATAAGACTTAAGTCGGGTCCCCGGGGTGAAGGGTTAAAGATGGGGACGGAAAGAAGCAGGGTTAAAAAAAAAAAAAGGAATTGAAATTAGGATTGACCGGTATTCCGTCTCGTTAATGTATTTGTTCATATCCGACTGTATTACTCTCTCTAACCCCCCCCCCTCTCTCTCTCTTTTACTTCCTCTCTCTTTATCTCCCTCTCTCTCTCTTCTTTCTCTGTGCGTCTGTCAATCACCCTCTCTCTCTCTCCCTCTCTCTCTCTCTCTCTCTATTCTCTGATCTCTCTCTCTCTATCTCTCTCTCTCTCTCTTAATCAATCGTTTTTCTTCTTATCTCTCTCTCCCCCCCCCCTCTCTCTCTCTCTCTGGCCTCCCCTCTCTCTATTTAACTCTCTATTTCATATCCGTCTGTATTACTCTCTCTAACCCCCCCCCTCTCTCTCTCTTTTACTTTCTCTCTCTTTATCTCCCTCTCTCTCTTCTTTCTCTGTGCGTCTGTCAATCACCCTCTCTCTCTCTCTCTCTCTCTCTCTCTCT
Source organism: Berghia stephanieae (assembly GCF_034508935.2). Lineage (NCBI taxonomy): Eukaryota > Metazoa > Mollusca > Gastropoda > Nudibranchia > Aeolidiidae > Berghia > Berghia stephanieae. The sequence continues at coordinate 27,030,235 of NC_088369.1, read as the reverse complement.
CTCTCTCTCTCTCTCTCTTTCTCTTCTCTGATCTCTCTCTCTCTCTCTCTCTCTCTCTCTCTCTCAATCGTTTTTCTTCTTATCTCTCCCCTCTCTCTCTTTCCTTCTCTCTCTCTCTCTCCCTCTCTCTCTCTCTCTCCCTCTCTCTCTCTCTCTCTCTCTCTCTCTCTCATGGACGTTTTAGGCCTATATTCACAATGTTTGAGGTTCGATCCCATTTCAAGACAGGCTGATATTTCGGGATGCTATATTTTTTTTGGTATTTTCCTTTCTGCTTTCTTTAGCACTGTTTCACACACACACACACACACACACACACACACAAACACACACATACACACACTTTTATCAGATTTTTAGCTTACGTTTCAAAAACCTTTTTACTAATTCACGATGTTAATATTCTGCTGACAATAATAAGGCCTTGTATCCGTATATATAACAAATTATTATCTATCATCGTTTTCCAAGGAGTTCCTGCTTTGGTTGAGTAAGATAAATGAGAAAACTGGAAGTTTTATGAGCATGACTTTTTGTTATCAACCGACTCACAACGGTAATAGTATATTCATTCATAGACATAAGGCTCATAGAGCCGGGGATTTAACACCCGATTTTTACACTAAGAAACGTACGAAAGCAATTGCTTGCTACCATTTGGATAGGACGCTAGTTCACCTCAAAGTACTTTCCGCCGGATACATCAGACCCAGCAGGTGCCGACCCCTGCTTAGTGGTTAGT
>NC_088369.1:27021993-27024493 GCF_034508935.2 Berghia stephanieae | reverse complement strand
GTTATTTTGTGGGTGGAGAAGTAGGTGTCCTATTAAAATATGAGCGCACATTGAACATATGCAACGAACGCCGGAATTAGCTATATAGAATCGAACAAATAAATAAATAAAAAAAAAAAAACAAAAAAACCCAAAGACAACAGAAACAAGATAAAAACTAACAACCAAACCACCCCCCCCCCCAAGAAAAAACCAAAAAAAAACAAAACAAAAAAAAAAAAAACAACCAAAAACAAAACAAAAAAAAAAACAAAAACAAAAACAAAAAACAAAAATCAAACAAACAGCCAAATTCAAACTTGAGCAATTCTAGAGCAATATAGTATCCACTAAACTTTTGCTCAAAGAGAGAGAGAGAGAGAGAGAGAGAGAGAGAGAGAGAGAGAGAGAGAGAGAGAGAGAGAGAGAGAGAGAGAGAGAGAGAAAATAAGTAGGAGTGAAATATCTGTTCAATGTTACAGTTATCGTTTAACGTTATAACAAGTGAAACTAAATGACAAATTGCCATATTTATGGACAATAAAGATCTATTATTATTATTATTATTATTATTATTATTATTATTATTATTATTATTATTATTATTATTATTATTATTATTATTATTATTATTATTATTATCATTATCATTATTATTATTATTATTATTATTATTATTATTATTATTATTATTATTATTATTATTATTATTATTTACAAGGGGTCCCTAGCTAAAAGAAACACTGACCATGCAAAACAAGACATGACGCCTGTTACGCGATATTACAATTATTTTTCTGACAGACAACGCTATTAACTGCCATGTACTCATTTTACACCTGAATACGGTGAGAGAATGTGACTAAAGAGCCTTTTTCCAATGACTCAACTATGCGCCCAGCGAGGCTCCTCGAACCCAGGACCTTCAGATCCTAAAGCGAGTGTCATACCACGAGACCACATAGCCGCACAAATAATGGGCCACATAATCATAATTTTTGTGTGTCTTTGCGTTTGATAGTCTGATCAACGTTTCCAGTCGCAGTAACCGTAGCCATCGTTAACTTATAGCCTTACACTGACCAAAAAATGACGTCAAAATGCCAGTCTTTGGCCACAAAAGAAAACAAATCGTGAGTTGTATTCAATAGTTCAACCAATGAAATAATGTGTTTCCTTGAGTTCTACTAACGACAACTCACTAGACGGTACAAAAACATAGAAAACGACGTCAAACTGCCAGTCCTAGAGGGTTCTAGTGTCAGGCAATATGTTAACGATGGCTCCGCAGTAACACGACATGAAGCGTAGCCTTCATTAACAAATAGGCTGACACAGTAGCCATCGTAAACTTATAGCCTGACACTGACCAAAAAATGATGTCAAAAGACAAGTCTTTGGCCACAGAAGAAAACAAATCGTGAGTTGTATTCAACAGTTCAACCAACAAACTAACTTGTTTCCTTGAGCTCTACTAACGAAAACTCAACCAGAAACTACACAAACCTAAAAAAAAATGACGTCAAACTCGAGGGTTCTAGCGTTGCCATCGTTAACTGATAGTCTGACACAAGAACCCTCTATGACTGGCAGTTTGACGTCATTTTTTAGGTTTGTGTCGCGTCTATTTAGTTGTCGTTGGTAGAGCTCAAGGAAACAAGTTATTTCATTGGTTGAACTATTGAATACAACTCAGGATTTGTTTTCTTTTGTTATTTTTATTATTATTGTTATCATCATCATCATCATCATCATCATCATCATCATCATCATCATCATCATCATCAATAGAAAAATCCTCATGATAATTATTATCATTGTCATTATCTATCCCCATCATCATCAAATCCCATTTTTAATGCATAAACCATACAACTCCACCTGCTCCTTTTTTTTTCTCTCCGTCACATTCTGTCACCTCTAAACGCACCCCCCCCCCCCCTCAAACACATATATAAAAACCCCAACAAACAAACAAAAAACATATTCTCTTGGCTTACCCACAAGATCTAGTACCTACTCCACCGCTCTTACTCCACCGGTTAACACCCTCTTCTTCCATCCACCCCTCTTCACTCTCCCCCTGACGTTCCTCCAACGACAAAACATAACATTAAAACTATGACCCCACGACTAAAAGTACTTAAATCACATTTTCATGATTTTTATCCAATCCGTGATGAACTTAAAGCACAATCACCTCTATTCACGCATCAGTTTTGTTCATAATAAAGGTAATCTAAGTCCCCTATCTCAATATTATAATCTTATTTAAAAAACATTCTATGGAGCCTAGTCCAATGTTTAACCTCCATTTTTTTCAAAACTAACGTCCTGTGACTCAAGAACTTTTAGCACTAGACTCTTCATATCACATACTATGTGAACACACCTAGACGAGACGGTCTATTTATAATAACATTAATATAGCAGTTCCCTAATTATATAACCGTACAATAATATAGGATCATATTATATGACAAAGGCAAGTAAACCCCTTACAAAAATACCCCATTCATGA
>NC_088369.1:27009493-27019493 GCF_034508935.2 Berghia stephanieae | reverse complement strand
CACCCATCGTCCATTCAAATGATGTTTCCTCTGAGCTACCGTACTCTGGAAAAAAAAAAAACATGAAAAAAAAATGTGGCCAGAAAACTCGTCCTTCAAATATCGATCGATTTAAATGACTTTCATCTTGCCAAAAAACCCGGAACTTCGGTTTCAATAGCCTGACACGACAATAACTATTTCTTGCTATCCTTTGGATAGGACGCTAGTCTAATGCAAAATACTTTCCGCCAAATCTAATAGACTCAGCTACCCATGCACTGCTGGGTGAGCAGGAGGGTCAGAACAATCTCGACTGCACCCGGGATCGATCTTGGTCCCTTCCTTTGCACGTGATCGAGTGCTCTACCAACTGAGCTATCGGGACAGGATGAAACGGAATGAAAATGTCCAGACATTTTGCGCCTCCTGGCGTTGTGAGATTTAAAGTAAGGTCTTACCCACCTGTAAGAAAAAAAAAATTATCTCTGACTACCTGGTATTCGATTTTGACGTTCAGTTGAGGAGGTTTGTGAGGCTCCGTAGTCTTTTGGTGTGACACTTGCTTTCGGATCGGAAGGTCCTGGGTCCGAGCGAGGCTCGCTCGGCGCATAGTTGAGTCCTTGGAAAAGGCTCTCTTCTTACATTCTCTAACCGTACTCAGGCGTAACATGAGTACCTGGCTGTCAACAACGTTGTCTCTGTCGGAAAAAAATTGTAATATCGCCTAACAGGCGTCATGTCTTTTTCTACATGTTACGTGTTTCTGTTTGTCAGGGACCCCTTGTTAAGCGCATTGAGCAAGTTAAGTGGATATTACGCTATATAAAAGTTAGAAAATCTTTAGAAAGGTCATGGATGGCAATATATAGTATGCGCTTGGCAAAGAAGCTCACAACATTGCCATCCGGAAGTATAACGGACCAACACACAAAACTATGTGTAATCTTGAACGTTTATAGTCTAATTTATACAGTTTAGTGAGAATTACTCTTTGGTGGCAAAAAACTATAACAAATACCCGAGTGACGCCAACTACGATCTATCTATAGCAATGTGTCTTGAAATACTCATCTACATATTATTATTCCACTTCTCTGTAAGCGATATTAGTTTGGTCACTTTCTAACAAAGTACGGGTCCCTCAGCATATTATAACACAGACACACACATACACACACACACACACACACACACACACACACACACACACACACACACACACACACACAAGAACCCAGTCTTCGGTTTGTCCCAACCTTTGGGGTGGAAGTTTTTGGCACGCTGACTTTAGACATCAGATATAAACATGTGTCAAACAGAGCCCCGAGAAACACCAATCCGTTATCTCTCTGTTTTGCACCTGCAGCAATGATCGTCGTCCTTCATCTTTTAAAAAAATCTTTTATCTTTCAAGAGCAGGCAACAAGTGCGATACCACAAGCCTGCTATAGATAGTATGCAGATGACGTCACTCAGGCCTTTGTTATTGTTTTTGCCATCCGCGTTTGTGAGTTGTTCTCACTAAACTGTATTAACCAGACTATAAAAGTTCATACACAGAGTTTGTGTGTTGGTCCGTTCTACTTCCGGATGGCAATATTGTGAACTCCTTGGCCAAGCGCATTCTATCTATAGATAGTTTGAAGATGACGTCACTCAGGTCTTTGTTATTGTTTTTTTTTGCCATCCGCGTTTATGAGTAATTCTCACTAAACTGTATTGACCAGACTATAAACAATCATGGTTACACAGTTTTGTTGGTCCGTTTTACTTCCGGATGGCAATGTTGTGAACTTCTTAGCCAAGTGCATACTATCTATAACGCATAATATAATAATAATAAATAATAATAATAATAATAATAATAATAATAATAATAATAATAATAATAATAATAATAATAATAATAATAATAATAATAATAATAATAATAAAAAATGGCATTTCTATAGTGCTTTACCCCGTTGTCACAGGCTCTAAGCGCTTTACAGTGATATAAAACAAAACATATTACAGTAAGACAAGTTTGATGGAAACGCGATACGATATAGTTGGTAATCGCTTGGCTAAGAATCTCACAACATTGCCATCCGGAAGTACAACGGACCAACATACGAAACTATGTGTAACCATGAAGTTTTATAGTCTGGTTAATACAGCTTCGTGATTACTACTCATAAACGCGGATGGCAAAAACCAATAACAAAGACCTAAGTGATGTCAACTTCGTTCTATCTATAGTTTCTAACGTGCAGCAATGAAATGTAGATTATGAATCCTTATACAATCTCGTAGCTTCCAAAATCCTAAGACAACCTAGAATCATATTATGTCCAAAACGATAATATCAAAATGTTTTCTTTTGTGCGGCTATGTAGTCTTGTGGTATGACACTCGCTTTCAGATCGGAAGGTCCTGGGTTCAAGCCTCCCTCAGCGCATAGTTGAGTTGGAAAGGGCTCTTTACTCATATTCTCTCACCGTACTCAGGTGTAAAGTGAGTACCCGCCCGTGAACAGCGTTGTCTGTGTCAGAAAAAAAAAAATGTAATATCGCCTAACAGGTGCCATGTCTCATCCTACATGCCAAGTGTTGTTGTTGCCCATGGACCCCTTGTAAAGCGCTTTGAGCACGTTTAGTGGATATTGCGCCGTATAAAAGATGTCTCGTTCTGCATGTTACGTGTTGCTTTGGTCAGGGACCCCTTGTAAAGCGCATTTAGAGGATATTGCGCTATATAAAAGCTCAAGTTTTTTTTCTTTACTCAAATAAATCTAGTCCCCCTCTCCCTCTCCCCTTCTTCTTACGTCAGGCACTAATTTTCAAACTAAAATTATGAACCATAGCTTCAAATCAGCATTATGTAGGAGTGAGTTGAATTATAAAACGATATAAAACTTGTGTGAAATGTTTGTGCTTCATTGCTGGGGAAGAATATGTTACCTTTAAGTTCGAGAAACAAACAAGTGATTTGATATTTCCGATAGTTTTTAAAATAAACTTGATTTTAGAGTATCTACGTTTCATAACGACAAAATGCCGATTTGAGGTAGTGGTTCACAATTTTATGGATGCATATCTCTCTCTCTCTATCTCTTTCTCTTTCTATTTCTCTCTCTCTCTATCTTTCTCGTTCTCTCTCTCTCTCGCTTTCTCTCTCCCTCTCTCTCTCTCTCTCTCTCTCTCTCTCTCTCTCTCTGTCTCTCCCCCTCCCCATAAATTATGTTCAAAGAAAAAAAAAAACATGAAAACAAAATAAAAAATCAAAACGACAACCCCCCCCCCCCCGAAAAAAACAAAAACAATCTTTCTCTCTATCTCTTTCTCTCTCTCTCTTTCTCTCTCTATTTCTCTCTCTCTCTCTCTCTCTCTCTCTCTCTCTTTCTCGTTCTCTCTCTCTCGCTTTCTCTCTCTCTCTCTCTCTCTCTCTCTCTCTCTCTGTCTGTCTCTCCCCCTCCCCCTTCCCCAACATAAATTATGTTCCAAGAAAAAAAAAACATGAAAAGAAAATAAAAAAAATAAAAACGACAACCCCCCCCCCGAAAAAAAAACAACAAAAACAACACAATCCCCCCCCCCCCCCCCCCCCTCCTAATATTCTAGAAACCCGCCACTTCAAAGTGAGACGGCCTAATGTGTGTAAAATGAAGAACGACTCATAGAGCAATGATACACCTACTGTCATTAAATACTCATTAGTCAAGTGGTGCTGTACTTATGCCAGGGTTTATAATTAGTCAAAGACACCGTGCTGTAATCACTCCAGCCTGTGGATGTGGATGCCTACTTACAACAAAACACAATTTTACAAGATTTGACAGAACATTCTCACGTTATATATTTATTGATTTCCAAACTTTCAATGTTTCAAAAAAAAAAAAAAAAGAAGAAAAAAAAAAACCAGTCATAAGTCAAAGTTAAAAAGTCTCAAAATGGACATTTATTTAAAATGTCAACTTTCAGCCATTTTTTGACAGGCTGAGAGGCATCTGAAATAGGGTAGAAGTTTGAAGTAATTTCTCTTCTGGCAAAATCGATAAAAAAAGTGTTTTTTTTTGTAGTTGGAAGTAGGCAGTTTGGAATAATGATATGCCGACGTGTTAAATCTATGCTATGTAGGGTATTGCAAGCATGTAGACTTTTGGTGTAGCCCAGGAATCTTTTACATTTCTGATAGTCTGGATGGAGACTCCAGATTTTTATGGTAGATAGTTAGGTTAGGGGTGGCTGGAGTCGACGGCTGGTGTTTATTGAATAGTAATAAGAGAAATTAGGAGAATTTAGGAGACGAACATCAAATTATCCCATTATCATTAAAACAAAAAGCTAAATTACTGTTCTACTCGGGGAAAAATACGTATTTTAACCTTTGACCAGAAATCGTGTCCTTTAAATAGATAGTATGCGCTTGGCTGAGAAGCTCACAACATTGCCATCCGGAAGTTTAGCGGACCAACACACAAAACTATGTGTAGCAATGAACTTTTATAGTCTGGTTAATACAATTTAGTGAGAATAACTCATAAACGTGGATGGTAAAAAACAATAACAAAGACCTGCGTGACGTCAGTTTCGTTCTATCTATATCGATCGATTTAAATGACCCTCATCTTGACAAAAAGTTTTAACCTGGGACCTCGCGAATTCGTGTTTTTCAGGGTTCCGTGGAACTGGTTATAATATATATATATATATATATATATAGATTTGGGACACATCTCGGTAAAACAGTGTTGGGTTGATTGGGTTGTTATGATGTAAAAAATTGAAATGTTATAGAGAAAACAGCAAGACCTGGATTTCATGAGTTATTTAAGTCAACTGGTATAATCTCTCTCTCTCTCTCTCTCTCTCTCTCTCTCTCTCTCTCTCTCTTTCTCTCTCTTCCTCTCTCTCTCTCTCTCTCTCCCTCTCTCTCTCTCTCTCTCTCTCTCTCCCTCCCTCTCTCTCTCCCTCTCTTCCTCTCTCTCTCCTCCCTCTCTCTCCCTCTCTCTCTTCCTCTCTCTCTCCTCTCTCTCTCCTCTCTCTCTCTCTCCTCTCTCTCTCTCTCTCTCTCTCTCTCTATCTCTCTTTCTCTCTCCCTCCCTCTCTCCCTCTCTCTCCCTCCCTCTCTCTCCCTCCCTCTCTCTCCCTCTCTCTCTTTCTCTCTCTCTCTCCCTCTCTCTCGCTTTCTCTCTATCTCTCTCTCTTTCTCTCTCCCTCTCTCTCTCCCTCCCTCTCTCTCCCTCCCTCTCTCTCTTTCTCTCTATCTTTCTCTCTCTCTCTCCCCCTCTCTCTCTCTACCTTTCTCTCTTTCTCTCCCCCTCTCTCTATCTATCTGTATCTCTCTCTCTCTCTCTTTCTCTCTCTCTCTCTCTCTCTGACACACACAAACATACACATACGCACACAAAGACAGACAGAGACGAGACAAGTGCATGCCTTTACCGCACTCAACTAATTCTGCAATGCATCAACTCTTGTTTCCACTAATTGCCTTCAAAATTACATTTATTGACAAACCAAAGTAATTGATGAATTCGGGACAAAAAAAAAAAAAAATAACTGCAACATGAATCTGCCTCCTTAACTTTTTCTTTTCTTTTTAGGAATAATTACATCCTTAATGGCCGTGATCGACTGTGTGGCTTGGTGGTCTTGTGGTGAGACATTCTTGCAGCTCGACGTTGAGTCCTTGGTGAAGGCCCCTCTTTACTCAGATTCACTCTATTTCTCTCTCTCTCTCTCTCTCTCTCTCTCTCTCTCTCTTTCTATCTATCTATCTATCTCTCCCACGCACAGAAACACACAAACACACACATTATTTACACATACGCACACACAGACAGACAGAGACGAGACAAGTGTATACCAATACCGCATTCAACTAATTACAATGCATCACCTCTTTTCAATTATTGCCTTAAAAAAATCAACTTTAAGAAACCAAAGTAATTGATGAATTCGGGAGAAAAAAAACGCTGCAGCCATCGTTAAGCTAAATCTGCCTCCTCAACTTTTTTGTTCGTTTTGAATAACTACGCCCTTATGACTGTGATCCACTTTGCTCTATTTTTTTTTTTTTTTTTTGTTGACTTAAAGCATGACATGAACATCTTGCTCTCACAGGAAAGATAGAAGGTAAAAAGAGTAAAGATAGACCAGACTGAGAACTTGACACAACCAGTTAAAGGAACATATGTGGAGGATGTCCAGAGCAGGTGCCTCTGGACAATGTGACTGCGGACTTGAAAATGAAAATGGACATCATGTCCTAATGGAATGTCCAAGGTACAACCAGTTGAGAAGGAACTTCTGGCCTGACCCAACCCCATACTCAAAGAAGCTGTACGGCAGTGAGGACGATCTCAGGATCACTGTGGGCTTCATTCACCAGACCGGACTGACCATGTGACGTGACGGGAACGAAGAAGAAGAAGAAGAAGAAGAAGAAGACCAAGAAAAACATATTTGAATAGTTTGAACAGCTGGGTGACAAAGAAAGAGAAGAGTAATATTAGTTTTCTGAGGTTATCAGATCAGAGAGATGAATGGCCTACCATGATCACCGATGTCTGGCACAGACTTGGTACTTGAAGAAGAAGAATAAAGCATGACAATCGTCTTATGCATGACGAGTTATGTCATGGTTCTGGACCACGATGACGTCCATCGAGGACACTGCTCTTTACTCATAGTCTCTTTCTCTCTCTCTCTCTCTCTCTCTCTCTCTCTCTCATAGACACACACACTCACACAAACACACACACACACACAAACAAACAGTATCTCTCTCTCACTATCTCTCTATATTTCTCTCTCTCACACAGACATACACACTCCCTATCTCTCTCTCTCTCTCTCTCTCTCATACACGCTCACTCTCTCTTACTCTCTCTCTCGTACTTTCTCTCGTTCTTTCTCACTCTTTCTCTCTCTTTCTCTCTCTCTCTCTCTCTCTCTCTATCTCTCTCTCTCTCTCTCTCTCTCTCTTTAGTTCTTTCTCTCTCTTTCTCACGCGCACACAGAAAGGCGAGAGAGACAAGCACAATCAACTAATTGCAATGTATCACCTCTTGTTTTCAATGATGCCTTAAAACTTTGACAAACCTACGTAATTGATGAATTCGGGGTAAAAATGCATACATCTTTCCACTAAATCTGCCTCCTTGTCGTTTTCGTTCTTTTTGAATAATTACGCCATTTATGGCCGTAATCGACTTTCCTCTATTTTTGTTGACTCGCAGTATGACACTCCCAAGGTTCTGTACGGCTATGTGGTCTTGTGGTATGACCACTCGCTTTCGGATAGGAAGGTCCTGGGTTCGAGCCTCGTTCGGCGCATAGTTGAGTCCGCAGAAAAGGATCTTTACTCACATTTTCTCTCACCGTACTCAGGTGTAAAACGAGTACCTGGCACTGGTTCCTAGGACATAACCGGAATAAGTCCGGATTTGACCGAACCCTTCTCAGGTTGATAGTTTTTCTGCTCTCCTCAACTACCCAATCAGGGGGTTCGAACCACCATCTCTATATAAAGCGATGCGCGAGGAATCAGGGGGAGCGAGGTTTTCCTTTAGTTATCTCGATTGGACACGATACCCCCCTTATCAGCGGTTGTGTTTTTATTTTATTTTATATTTATATATGCGCCGTGGTGTTCCTTTTTCGTGGATGTCAGGAGAGAGAGAGAGAGAGATGTCAGGAGAGAGAGCGAGATGTCAGGAGAGAGAGAGATATTTCAGGAGAGAGAGATGTCAGGAGAGAGAGATGTCAGGAGAGAGAGATGTCAGGAGAGAGAGAGATGTCAGGAGAGAGAGAGATGTCAGGAGAGAGAGAGATGTCAGGAGAGAGAGAGATGTCAGGAGAGAGAAGATGCAGAGAGGAGAGTGTCAGGAGAGAGAGAGAGATGTCAGGAGAGAGAGATGTCAAGAGAGAGAGATGTCAGGAGACAGAGAGAGAGAGAGAGAGAGAGAGAGAGAGAGAGAGAGAGAGAGAGATGTCAGGAGAGAGACAAACAGGATGAACGAATAAGTAGAGCTGTGTCGTTCCTATGTGTGTTGTGAAGAAATTTAGTTTCTGTAATATATATCGTAATTGTTAATTTTGATTTCCTTTCCTTTATCATTATTATTTCTCTATCATGGTCATTACGTGGAGTACGACCTACTTCTTCCTCCTTGGTTTTCTCCATTCAGGCTAGGCCCAGTACATCGCCCTGATCAGCGAGTTACCTCTGGCTTCTATCTGGTCTAGTGGTATGACACTCGCTTTCGGATCGGAAGGTCGTGGGTTCGAGCCTCGCGTTCGGCGCATAGTTGAGTCCTTGGAGAAGGCACTTTACTCACATTCTCCCACCTTACTCAGGTGTAAAACGAGTACCTGGCCGTTAACAGCGTTGTCTTTGTCCAAACAAAAATTTGTAATATCGCCTAACAGGCGTCATGTCCCGTTCTAAATGTTACGTGTTGCTGTTGGCCAGGGACCCCTTGTAAAGCGCTTTGAACACGTTTAGTGGATATTGCGCTATATAAAAGCTCAATTTTTTTTCTCCTAGTCTTTTCTTTATGTTGATGTTTCGGACTATCTTTGTCTATCGACTCTCCGGGACAGAGCCCAATTTATCACACTATTAACAAGTAGTATTATATTATCACATATAGATCGTTCCAGTTTAGTGGCTGTTCCGATTCAGCGATGTTCAAATTACCGGCTTCGACTGTATTTAATGACAGTAATATGATTTGAAGTGAATTTCATCTTGCCGTGAAAGGGTTAAAGAGAATATATTGATTGTAATAAATATCTTCATCAAGACAACAAAAGGACTTCTGAGTTCACGTCAGTATTGACTCGTACGTCTCAAGTAGCGTTGTGGGTGGTTTGGGTTGGAGTTCAGTCTACTTTGGAACAAATTACAGTCATAATAATAATAAAGAAAAGGATATAATTAATGATAATGATTTTATGATAAGAACAACAATAATGATGAAAATGTCACTTCTATTACCGCTTCAACTTCTATTGATAATACTGCAACTATTACGACGACGAAGACTACTACTACTACTACTACTACTACTACTACTATTACTACTACTACTACTACTACTACTACTACTACTACTACTACTACTACTACTACTACTACTACTACTACTACTACTACTACTAACTACTCTACTACTACTACTACTACTACTACTACTACTACTACTACTACTACTACTACTGCTACTTCTACTACTACTGACTTACTACTACTACTGCTACTACTACTACTACTACTACTACTACTACTACTACTACTACTACTACTACTACTACTACTACTACGAATAATAATAATAATAACAATAACAACAACAACAATAATATATAGACTAGTTTGATGTAATACGACACTGAGACTATGTTGCCCCACTTATTTTTCTTTCCAATTTTAGAAATCAAAATCAGATTAATCGTCTAAGCTCGGTTAATTGTCGTCAATCTATTTATTATAAACGCTTTAGAATACAATAGCTTCAAACACATGTAAAGCGTGCGTACTGAAATGATAAATTTTGTGTTACAATAGGCTACATAGAATAACTTTCAAACAGTTCATTTGGTTTTGAAAGTTAATGTTATACAATTATGTCTAATAGGGGGTTTCACACAATACTGTGTTTACTCAAACGAAATTATCTGATTTGTTGTTTAAAAAAAAATTGAAACAACAGCAATAAAAAGAAGAAAAAAAAACAATGAAAGATACACACAAAAAAACAACAAAAAAAAACAACAAAAAAAACAAAACAAACAAACAAAGAAAAATAAAAGAACAATTATAAAAAAAAAAGCAAAAAAGGAAAAAAGAGAAAAAAATAAATCAGCCCCCTCCCCCCACATTCCCCACCCCCACCCATTATATGAAACAACAACAACAACAACAACAACAACAACAACAACAAAGACTTCCCCCGCCCCCAAAATATCAACGCCTCCCTCCCCAAGAAAAACAAAACAAAACAAAAACAACAACTAACAAACAAAAC
>NC_088369.1:26984493-27006993 GCF_034508935.2 Berghia stephanieae | reverse complement strand
TTTGAGAGTTTTTGCCAAGACGAGGTCCATTTAACTCGATCTATATTTGAAGGACGAGTTTTCTGGCCAAACATTTAACTACGTGTTTCTCCAGAGTGAGGACGTTAACACGTTACGAGAAAGTTGTATTCAATATAATAAAATACTTTATATTGTACAGAAAGGGAAATTAAATATAAAAACCTGTGTCAGGATAACAAAAACTGCAATCCCATGTGTCAATGTGTTATTGTGTCAGAATCCATTAGAAGAAGAAATTTGGGTTTAAAGCAACGTACAATTATGTTATTTTTTAAAAACACAATTTGGGGAATCATATCTGAAAATAAATTCACGTGAATATAAAGTCAATATGACTGAGCGATGAATGATAATATGTGTTTTTAATGGTTATGAACCAAACTTCCCTCAACACCCCCCTCCTTCTATATCTATCTATTCAATAAATTATATATTTAAACTGAAATAAAACGTTAGGATAAATATGCAATATTCATCAATTAACTGTCGTACTTTGTAAAAACAAGTATTTACAAATTTGGTCAGAAAACGCATCCTTCAAATATCGATGGATGCGAGGTCCCAGGCTTTAGAATTTTGTCCAAGATGAGTTCATTTACATCGATCAATATTTGGAGGACGAGTTTTCTGGCCAAATATTTTAAATGTGTCTTTCCAGAGTACAGTAATAAAAGAACAGTGATGAAGGCTATTTGGTCACATCTTACGTCGAGTAGATAACATAGCAGCCCAAACTGCAATGACAGAATATTTCCTTCATGGCAACAAATATATAGAGAGACCACCATAATCAATAGTAATTACCATGAACCAGGATCTCTCTACATATTAGAAATTTCTGTATTCAGATGAGGCGGAATTAATCCCTGAAGAACTAAGAGATACTGCAGTGCCCTCCGTACTAAAGTCACAACAAGATCTTGACAGCCTCAAAACTCTGGCCCAGGACCGTGACCAATGGAAACAATGAACACCGTGGATGGAGAGAGCAGCTTTACTTATCGACCATGACTGAATCACACAATTATCAGCAAGCGTCATTCGGCCTGCGAGGATTACTATTACTACTACTACTACTACTACTACTACTACTACTACTACTACTACTACTACTACTACTACTACTACTACTACTACTACTACTACTACTACTACTACTACTACTACAACAACACATACTATTACTACTACTACTAATACTTCTACTAACTACTACTACTACTACTACTACTACTACTACTACTACTACTACTACTACTACTACTACTACTACTACTACTACTACTACACTACTACTACTACTACTACTACTACTACTACTACTACTACTACTACTACTACTACTACTACTACTACTACTACTACACACTACTGCTACTACTACTACTTCTACTACTACTACTACTACTACTACTACTACTACTACTACTACTACTACTACTACAACTACTACTACTACTACTACTACTACTACAACTACTGCTACTACTACTACTACTACTACTACTACTACTACTACTACTACTACTACTACTACTACTACTACTACTACTACTAGTACTACTACTATTTCCCAGAGTGCGCCAGTTAATCATCAGCCTCATTCATCCAAACACCAATTGATTTGATTCCACATGAAAAGATATTGTGACGTATCGACCAGTCCGGTATTCATCATCATAGCTTGTCTCTCCAACACCGAACCCACTCCACAGCATCTGGGGAGCAGATTCTTGAGTCATGGTCAGTGTAGCTAGGCCCATCCTGGCATTCTCTAAGGATGTGCTCAATCGTCTGCTCTGGGCATCCACATGTACACAAGCAAGTCTAAGCCAGCCCCCACATTTTCATGCCTCCAGGATGACCTAAGCACAGAAAAATGATCTAATTAAAGTCCTAATGATCATGGATACGATATCTTCTTCTTCTTCTTCTTCTTCTTCTTCTTCTTCTTCTTCTTCTTCTTCTTCTTCTTCTTCTTCTTCTTCTTCTTCTTCTTCTTCTTCTTCTTCTTCTTCTTCTTCTTCTTCTTCTTCTTCTTCTTCATCTTCTTCTTCTTCTTCTTCTTCTCCTTTTAACTTATCCCGCATGCAGGGTTGCGATAATGAATGCCATGTATCTTGGTTCATAGCATCAGCCTCTTCCAGGCCCAGTTATTTCATATCATCCTTTACCCAATCCAACCATTTAGTCGTTGGGCGTCCCTTTTTTTTTCACTTTCCCGCTAATTGTATATCCAATAATTTCCTTCTAATGTATTCCCTCTATATGTGCGGCTATGACACTCGCTTTCGGATCGGAAGGTCCTGGGTTCGAGCTTCGCTCGACGCATAGTTGAGTCCTTGGAAAAGACTCTTTGCTCACATTCTTTTACCGTACTCAGGTGTAAAATGAGTCCCTGGTCGCTAACAGCGTTGTCTGTGTCCGAAAAAATTGTAAAATCGCCTAACAGGCGCCGTGTGTCGTTCTAAATATTACGTGTTGCTGTTGATCAGGGACCCTTTGTAAAGCGCTTTGAGCACATTTAGTGGATATTAGACTAAATAAAAGCCCAAAAGCTCAATTTTTATTTGTGAAGCCGGTCACAAGCCCGGATAAATGGAGAATGTTTTCTTCAGGAAGGACATCCTGTCAGTAAAACTCAAGCCACAACTGACTGAAATCAGACATATCATATAATATAATTTAATGGATAGCTCATACGGTAAGCTCACGCTGGGTTCGTGCCTCGCTTGGCGCATAGTTGAATCCTTGGGAAAGGCGTATATTCTCTCACCGTACTTAGGTGTAAAATGAGTACCTGGCCGTTAAAAGCGTTGTCTTTGTCGGAAAAAATGTAATATCGCCTAACAGGCATTGAGTCGCGTCCTATATGTTACGTATTGCTGTTGGTCAGGGCCCATTTGTAAAGCGCTTTGAGCACGTTTAGAGGATACTGGGCTATATAAATGCTCTACTTAAAAAAAAAAACCGATGAAACTATAGCCACCTAAAAACTTTAAGCTATACTAAGCTGATAGAATCCTGGACTGTAATAAATAAAAAAAAAAATAAATGTAAAAGAACAAACTACTAAACATCTAAAAACGTACACACTGACAAATTTGGGAGCAGGCACTGGTGTAAGACATAGGTCTGAAAAAAAATGTGTATAAAATAGTGCCAGACAGAGCTATAAAAACTTACACTTGTGCCTTCTGGAGGTCATTGGAGGTCATGTCACGCTTTGTATCGGATTAGGCTAGTGAAAATAAACGTTTCTTTCATGCCTTATTCACTTCTCTTTCGTTATAATTGTCGTGTTTAACCCATTCATGGCGGAAATAGATTTGGTTCAATCAATTGTTTCCTTTTCATAACCACCTATAATATCATTTAAATGCATTGCACGCTAAGATGTTTCACCAACGGGAAGCGTGGCTCAGCAGTACGCGTCTTTGCTTCGTACCCAGCTCTATCACCCGCAAGTCACCTCGGCCTAGCTCAATTTGCGGCGCTGCACTGCGTCGGACGCCGGGGTCATTCCAGTCTTCCCTTGGAATAGACCCCAGAGACAAATTTCCTCTATGGGACGAAGAAAGGGAATTTTATATTATTTACATTATTTACTTTTATTTTATTTTATTTTTATTTTTAAATTTCAATTCTAATTTTATTTTTTAAATATACGGCTTTGATTTCTTGTACTGGGAATGACAGTCACGACTTGTTGGACAATCTGTCCAATCCGATGTGGCCGCAAAGTAAATTCGACACTTAATCCACATTATCTCATCGCACTCAAGAGTAAAAAATGCTCATCTCCTGTGTCGTCATGTTGTTAACTGTTACTGTTGGCTTTGGATACCTTATTAATCACGTTGGAAATCGCGCTAAGTTAGAATTCAAATCGAGTAACTTTTGACAAGTTGGGAATAGCTTTGATCCTCCAATATGGAATAAACATTTATGACAAAAAAAAAAAAAAAAAAAAAAAAAAAAAAAAAAGACTGCCAGCGAAAGGAAATTCTTGGGTTGCCAAATTGACGCAAGTGCCATTAGAATCAGATAACATCCCGGTCTATGGTGCATTAAACAGTCAATAGCAATTTCTTGCTTCCTTTCAGATAGGATGCCGATCTACCACGAGATACTTTACGCTAGATCTTACAAACCCCGATGTGATGCCCAATCTCTACTAGGACAAAAGAGAAAAAAAATAAAAGAAAGGAAAAAAAGACCCATCAGCTGCACATGAGATCGAAACAGTCCCTTGTTGGAAAACAAACTTTCTATGGAATACAAATTTATAATCTAACTTCGTATCTTCTTCTTCTTCTTCAAGTACCAAGTCTGTGCCAGACATCGGTGATCATGATACGCCATTCAGATAACCTCAGAAAACTAATATTACTCTTCTCTTTCTTTGTCACCCAGCTGTTCAAACTATTCAAATATGTTTTTCTTGGTCTACCTTTACTCTTTTTACCTTCTATCTTTCCTGTGAGAGCAAGATGTTCAATATATTTATGTCGATTTAGGTGTCCTAAAAATTACATTTGTCTTTTTCTTATTGTACGAATTAATAGCCTTTTAGTTTCAAGAATAACTCAAGCCAAACAGGCCTTCATGGACCTGGGAAACATTTTGAAAAACAAACAGATGTCGTTCGGGATTAGATTCCGAGTCTTGAAGTGCTACGTGTGGCCAATCTTGTTATACGGATGCGAAAGCTGGACTACAAATGCAGAAACACAAAAGAACATTGAAGCTTTTGAAATGTGGTGCTTGAGAAGGATGCAGAGAATATCGTATACTGCACACAAAACGAACGAAGAAGTGCTAAAACAAACATACCAACAAAGGAAACTAATGCCCTTAATAGTGGATCGACAACTATCCTTTTTCGGACACATAGTAAGGAAAGATAAGAATGAATACCTGGCAAGTTGTGGAAAAATACCTGGTAAACGCGCCCGGGGGAGACAAAGAAAAACACTCATAGACCAACTGAAGGGCTTCACCAGCCTAACAATCCAAGAGCTGTTTGAAAAGGCAAGAGACAGGGAGGAATGGAGAGAGATAATTCATGCAGTATCCGAAGCCTGGACCAGGCATGGAACCTAGAAGAAGAAGAAGAAGTTTCAGCTTGCTCTAATACTTCTTCATTAGTTTCCTTCTCTGTCCATGAGATTCTTAACATCCTTCTAAGAAACCACATTTCTGCTGCCTCCAGTATCTTTCTAACTTCGTATCTAGAGGGTTAATATCCACGAGTTTGAAAAAGGCACACAATAAAAGGCTGGGATAATAGCAATACAGGTCATTATTTTATTTAAAAAGGATAATATTATACGGCTGAATTCTTTTTTTAAATTTCAATTTCTTTCAATCTTAAGAACATGTTTTCTTTTCTTTTTTTTCTTCCGAATCAGTGTTTGTGTGTGTGTGTAGTTTGTCGTTGATGTATCATTACACGCGATGACAAATTATTGTACAGGGTTATAATTATCTCCTTGACTTTTGCCGGGAATTACGACGGCCAAGTGATGTTGGCAGGTTGAATATTATCGGTTTAGCTTACGGAGAGAATGAATATCAACGTGTTGAATATAACATTCTTTCGATTTGACTGTATGTAATGTGCAACTCCTACTGCTGCAGGTCAATACGCTTCACAGTCGTAACGTCACTTTCCTCGTAATGACGAATGGTAACTTAGTAACTGGGTCTAAACTATCGGAACAATAGCAAACGCCCTTATGAAATATTTCTCCGACTAGCATAAAAGGGTATCCAGAGGAAAAAAAAAAACCTATTATAAATCTGATCATGTTTTGACTTTTACACATTCTGATCACAAGACATATGGAAAGTTCTAGCCAGCATGAAGAATAAAATGTACCGATTTTCTTTGTTTAGATCCACGATGGCCGCCGTTGCTGGGCGACGTGACATCAGACTATTGAATCCAATTACGACGGCAGGTTGGATATTATCGGTTTAGCTTACGGAGTGAATGAATATCAACGTGTTGAATATAACATTCTTTCGATTTGACTGTATGTAATGTGCAACTCCTACTGCTGAAGGTCAATTACCGAAATGTTGTTTGTTCTGTTGCTTCAAATTTTGAAACATTTTTAATGAATATATTCGTTATTGCCTTGTATGCAATGTGTTAAGAGCCCCAATAGCTACGTTAGTAGAGCGGCTATGTGGTCTAGTGGTATGACACTCGCTTTCGGATCGGAAGGTCCTGGGTTCGAGCCTCGCTCGGCGCATAGTTGAGTCTTTGAAGAGGGCTCTATACTCACCGTACTCAGGTGTAAAATGAGTACTTGGCGCTAACAACGTTGTCTTTTTCCGAAAACAAGATGTAATATCGCCTAACAGGTGTCATGTCCCGTCCTACATGTTAAATGTTGCTGTTGGCCAGGGACACCATGTAAAGCGCTTTGAGCAAGCTTAGTTGATATTGCTCTATATAAAAGCTCAATTTGTTTAGAGCACTCTCATCACAAGCTGAGATAGTGGTATCGACCCTGGAGTAATCAAGATATTTTTCGGACTCTCTAGTCCACCGGGCAGTTGTTCGGTTGCTGGGTCTGCTAGATCTGACAGAAAGTACTTTGATATAGAAAAAAAAACCTATCCAAAGAGTATTTAAACAATTACTAATCTCAGTTCAACGAAACCGAAAACGGGATGTATAACTTCCTATCAAGAGGGTGTTAATAATTTACTAATAATATTATCTTCACTTTACTTTACAGAAACCGGGATAAACTCCAAGTTCGTAAGCCGTATGGCCCTGAAAGACAACATCTCTGTGCGGCGATGTGGTCTAGTGGTATGACAATCGCTTTCGGAGCGGAAGGTCCTGAGTTCGAGCCTCGCTCGGCGCATAGTTGATTTCTTGGAAAAGGCTCTTTACTCACATTCTCTCACCGTACTCGGGTGTAAAATGAGTACCTGGCCTTCAAGAGCGTTGTCTCTGTCCGGAAAAAAAATTGTAATATCGCCGACATACGTCATGACTCGTCCTGCATGTTAATTGTTGCTGTTGACCAGGGTACCCTTGTAAAGCGTTTTGAGCACATTTAGTGGTTTATGCATTATATTTTTTTTAAAAACTCAAAGCTCAACAACTCCTTCATGCTAAACTTCTTGAAGTCTGAAGTAATTTTTTCTTTAGTAATTTTTTAAGGTATAGAATTCTAACAAATCATGATGAAACGACAAGACCACAAATATATTTCATTTATGACGTCAATACTATAATAGAATATAATGACGTCAGCACATCTTTTTGTGACCGGCCGTCCCAAAGCGGTATTATGTCGGGATGAACTAACTGGGCGCTGAACATTGAATTTATAACAAGAAATGGAGTTAAGTTCTATTCATTATTGTAAATGTTGCTGCTCGAAGCTCGAAGAAATAAATAACAATGTGAAATTGAATGTAAGCTTCAATTTGTTATACGGAAACAGATAAAATGGACGTTTCTGGTTTCCCCTTTATAAAAAAAAGGATGAATGAACCACTACAGACGAATGAGAGCCATCTTTACAACGCCATTAACACATTATCACATTCGTTTGTAGTGTTTCATTCATCCTGTTTTTTAAAGGGGAAACCCGAAACGTCCATTTCATCTGTTTTCGTATGTTAAATTGAAGCTTACATTCAATTTCACATTGTTATTTATTCTTTATTGTGGAGGAAAAATACAAATTCTTACCTTGCAAAAGACCAAAATATCGTATTTCGAACCCTGGACCTTCCGATCCAAAGGCAAGTGTCAGTGTCATACCACGAGACCACATAGCCTTATTCATCCCAGCCCGACGTAATACGGTGTTGAGATGGTAGGTCACATTTGTTTGCTTGTTTTTTTTTTTACTAGTTGTTTGTTATGAATCATAAAATATTTTCGTACCGAACAGGAAATAATAATAAAATTTACGTGGTGTCCGGAAATTCACTAGATAAGGCCGGAAAGTTCCTGACAAGGTTAAATGTCCTGACATATCATCGCAAACGGCTATAATAATATGGTCTAGTGAGTGGTAAGATACTCGCTTAACGACCGGAAAGTCCGTCTTTCGAATCCCTCCCTGAGCGGCGCATAGTTGAGTCCTTTGAAAAGGCTCTTTATTTACATTCTCTATCTATCTGTAATCAGGTCCAAAATGAGTCGTTAAAAGCGCTGTCCATGTCATAAAGACAATTAGTGTAATATCGTCTAACAGGCGTCATGTCATGTCTCATCCTACATGCTGAGTGTTGTTGTTGGCTCAGGTAGTTTGAAAAGCGCTTCGATCACTTTTCGTGGATATTGTGCCAAAATAAAATGCTTATGTTTTTGTTTTTATTATGTCAGGTGAGCAAGATTCGGAAAGAACTTAAGATGATAAGAACATTTAAATGTAAAATCTTAGGGTTTAAAAAACATTGTTTGTTTGTTTTAAGATAAAGTAACTTTTGTCTCACCAAGGAAATAACGATTAACCCCTAATTTCACGACATCTTTGGTTTAAAAAAAAAGTTGTTTATTTTTCATCTAGTTCAATCCGGCATGATGATACCGGTTTTAACATACTAGAAGTCTTAGGTTTGGTGAGGATGATCATTTTATTTGATTTATAGATTATAGTAAGTGAGTAGTCCTTGTTCCCTTGGAGCCGAAGTCTATCCCGGTTTCTATAGCGTGATATCCCCACTTGCTTTCCACCATCTGGATGGACTATAGGACGCTAGTCAATCCCAATGTACCTTCCGCGAGATCTGACAGACCCAGCCACTCATTGACTGTTGGATGGACGGGGGGATGTGTGTGTGTGTGTGTGTGTGTGTGTATTTATTTGTATATATGTGCGTGTATGTGTTTGTATGTGTGTGTATGTGTGTGTATGTGTGTGTATGTGTGTATGTGTATACGTGTGTATGTGTGTGTATGTGTGTATGTGTTTGTATGTGTGTGTATGTGTGTGTGTGCATGTGTGTATGTGTGTATGTGTGTATGTATGTGTGTGTATGTGTGTGTATGTGTGTGTATGTGTGTATGTGTGTGTATGTGTGTATGTGTGTATATGTGTATGTGTGTGTATGTGTGTATGTGTGTGTATGTGTGTATGTGTGTGTTTGTGTGTATGGGTGTGTATGTGTGTATGTGTATGTGTGTATGTGTATACATGTGTATGTGTGTGTATGTATGTATGTGTATGTGTGTGTATGTGTGTATGTGTGTGTATGTGTGTATGTGTATGTGTGTGTGTATGTGTGTGTATGTGTGTATGTGTGTGTATGTGTGTATGTGTGTGTTTGTGTGTATGGGTGTGTATGTGTGTATGTCTATGTGTGTGTGTGTTTGTGTGTATGTGTGTTTATGTGTGTATGTGTGTGTATGTGTGTGTATGTGTGTGTATGTGTGTATGTGTGTGTATGTGTGTGTATGTGTGTATGTTTATGTGTGTGTATGTGTGTATATGTGTGTATGTGTGTGTTTGTGTGTATGGGTGTGTATGTGTGTATGTGTATGTGTGTATGTGTATACATGTGTATGTGTGTGTATGTATGTATGTGTATGTGTGTATGTGTGTATGTGTGTGTATGTGTGTATGTGTATGTGTGTGTGTATGTGTGTGTATGTGTGTATGTGTGTGTGTGTATGTGTGGATGTGTGTGTATGTGTGTATGTGTATGTGTGTGTGTATGTCTATGTGTGTGTGTGTTTGTGTGTATGTGTGTTTATGTGTGTATGTATGTGTGTGTATGTGTGTGTATGTGTGTATGTATGTGTGTGTATGCGTGTGTATGTGTGTATGTATGTGTGTGTATGTGTGTGTATGTGTGTATGTATGTGTGTGTATGTGTGTGTATGTGTGTATGTATGTGTGTGTATGTGTGTGTATGTGTGTATGTATGTGTGTGTATGTGTGTATGTGTGTATGTGTATGTGTGTGTGAGGGGGGAGGGTGTTGTTAAAAAAATCTCGACTTCACCCAGGATCGATCTCGGCACTCTTGCTTGTGAAGCGAGTGCTCTACCAGCTGATCTATCTAGACATCCATAGAGGAAGGTAAACATTTCTGAACAGTGCTGCTATGTGGTCTAGTGGTATGACACTCGTTTTCGGATAGGAAGGTCCTGGGTTCGACCCTCGTATAGTTGAGTCCTTGGAAAAGACTCTTTACTCACATTCTCTCACCGTACTCAGGTATAAACTGAGTACCTGGCCGTTAATAGCGTTATCTTTGTCCGAAAAATTGTAATATCGCCTAACAAGTGTCATATCCCGTCCTACATGTTAAATGTTGCCGTTGACCAGGGACGCCTTGTAAAGCGCTTTGAGCACATATATTGGATATTGCGCTATATAAAAAAGCTCTTTTTTTTTAAATTTCCAAAATGTACAAAGCGTTTGATTTTGCCCTTTAGCCTCTAGATATGGAGAATACCGGATTTACTATATCGTTAAAGAAACAATAATATATGACACCAAGAACTAGCGGTGCCTAAATAAGCCAATAAGATTGAGAGAAAAATAAAGTGAATAGATATGACTCATATATAAGGGAAACAACACAAAACAAACGACGTTTCGACGTCTTCTTCAAGTAGACAACTATTAACGTTTTAACTATTATGACAATCTAATATATTTCGTGTTTGACCTGAAGAAGGTCAAAGGCCGAAACGTCGTTTGTTTTGTGTTGTTCTCTTATATATGAGTCACATTTACTCACTTTATCTTTCTCTCCAATATATGATACTTTGTGCAAAAAAAAAAAAAATTAAAAAAATAAAAGAGGAATTTGGGAAACATTCATCCTCCGCACACATCCAGTTTGACTAAAAATAGACTCAGACTAGCAATGATCTCTTGTCTAGAATAATTATTTTTGAGGTCAATAATAGGATTCAATAGTCTGATGTCACGTCCGCCCAGCAACCAGCAGATTTGTTCTAAACAAAGAAATTCGATACTTTTTACTTTTCATACTGGCTAGAACTTTTTCATATGTCACGGGATCAGAATGTATAAAAGTCAAAACATGATCAGATTTATGTGTTTCTCCACTGGATACACTTTTATGCTCGTCGGAGAAATATTTCATAAAGGCGTCCGCCATTGTTTCGACAGTTTAGAGCCAGTTACTAAGTTACAATGCGTCATAACGAGGAAAGTGACGAGGAACTATCTGATAGTATGCGCTTGGCTAAGAAGCTCATAACATTGCCATTCGGAAGTATAACGGACCAACACACAAAACTGTGTGTATCCATGAACGTTTATAGTCTGGTCAATACAGTTCAGTGAGCATTACTCATAAACGCGGATGGCAAAAAACAATAACAAAGACCTGAGTGACGTCATCTTCGAACTATCTATAGGACGGAGAAAAATGTGTGTTTACTTGTGTATGCGTGAGTGTGTGTGTGTACGTGTATGTGTATGGTTCTATAGTCCAGTGGTATGACTTGCTTTCGGAACGGGAGGTTTAGGTTTCCAGAGCCGCTCTGAGCAGCGCATAGTTTGGTCTTTGGAAAAAGGCTCTTTACTCTTTACTAACATTCCCTCACCGTACTCAGGTCTAAAATGAGTATCTGGCCATTAACAGCGTTGCCTCTGTCAGCAAAAATTGGGATATCGTCTAAAAGGCGTCATGGTAAGTGTTGCTGCTGGCTAGGGGTCCCTGAGCACTGAGCACGTTTAATGGATATTGAGATACATAGTAATCTTAAAATGTCCTTGTTGTGTTCGTGTGTGTTTGTCTGTGAGACTGATAAATAAATAAATAAATGAATAAATAAATAGAGAGGGAGAGAGAGAGAGAGAGAGAGAGAGAGAGAGAGAGAGAGAGAGAGAGAGGGGGGGGGGGGGGGGGAGAGAAAACATTTATCAAGCGAAAGTGAAGTTGAAAGCAGATCAGAGATACAAGTAGAAAATAAGATATTTTTTAAAACTTTCAAAACATAACATAAACAGCTTGAGATCTTCAGACTCTGATCAGTGTATGAGTGTGTGTGTGTGTGTGTATGTGTGTGTGGGTGTGTGTGTATTTATGTTTGTGTGTTTCTTTGTGTGTGTGAGTGTCTGTGTGTGTTGAATACAATACAAGATTACCACTACAACATAACCATTCTCTGACAAAACGCCTTTTCTACATTTTGAACAGAAAATATTCACTTCACGTATCAATGGATTTAAATGACCCTTAACTTATAGGGGGAGTGGGGGGGGGGGTCGAAGTGACCGAGTGGTTAAAGCATTGCACTGTGATCCGGCAAGTACCGGGTTCGAACCCCGCTTTCATTTTTTTTATTTTTTTTTTTACGTCGACAAGATTATCAACCCCCCAATTTGCTCACTTGGACAACATGGGTGATTACTGTTAACATCAGACTACCTATTTAATGGAGTATCTATATTCCTTCATGGAATGCCGAGGCGACGGTATCTTATGAGGGCGTAATTTTAACAATTTTCATACAAGAGATTTCTTTAGAATTCCGGGTTTTAAAGGCTGTACACGTTGTGAACAGCGACATAGAAAGTGGGCGGGAAAGAACCTCTCCTAAGCTGTTCCAGGTTGTGAGCCATTTACATCTGTCATCAAATCATTTATTATGTAGATGTCGTATAATGAAACAAAAAAGTTTAGTTTTTATACAGCGCAATATCCACTAAACGTGCTCAAAGCGCTTTACAAGGGGTCCATGGGCAACAACAACACTTGGCATGTAGGATGAGACATGGCACCTGTTAGGCGATATTACAATTTTTTCCCGACAGAGACAACGCTGTTAACGACCAGGTACTCATTTTACACCTGAGTACGGTGATAGAATGTGAGTAAACAGTTTTTTCCCAATTTCAATTTACATATCTTATTACTAATTATAGCGCCTTCAGGCTTAGGCAAAACACCCTGATCTGGGTTCACATAATGAAATATGTGCGGCTATAATGTGGTACGACACTCAAATTCGGATCGAAAGGTAACGGGTTCGAGTCCCGCTCTGAACCGCGCATAGTTGAGTCCTTATAAAAAGGCTCTTTACTCACATTCCCTCATCGTATTCAGTTGTAAAATGAGTACCTGGCCAATAAAAACGTTGTCTCTGTTTGAAAAGATTGTTATATCTCCAACAGGCGTCATGTCTCGTCCTACATTTTAAGATTTGCTGTTGGCTTGGGACCTCACGTAAAGCGCTTTGAGCACGCTTAGTAGACATTGCCTTATATAAATACTCTAGTTATTTATTTATTTATTTATTTGTAGGTTTGATAACCGAACGTAATTATGGCATGATTAAAGATTGTTGCTATGGACATTATTTTCACTTGGTTTGAAAATTATTTCCATTAAAACAACTAGCCCATACCTCTATTTTGGGTTATCAGACCTGAAAAATTAGAGCACGTCGCGCTGGATAAATCTGCGACCATTACCATTACCATTTTAATTCATCGATATATGATCTATAAGTTTTTTTTTTTTTTTTTTTTTTTTTAAGAGACGTCTTTGGTCCAAAATGTAGAAAAAGCTTTCTGTCTGCTTACGTCAAAATAACACCACGACAAGGCGGTGAGATGAAAGGAGACGTGCAGACGCATTCGTCGTTCCGCTTGGCTGGGCCCAGACAAGGGAGTAGAAACCTAAACAATAATAATTCCTTTTTT
Source organism: Berghia stephanieae (assembly GCF_034508935.2). Lineage (NCBI taxonomy): Eukaryota > Metazoa > Mollusca > Gastropoda > Nudibranchia > Aeolidiidae > Berghia > Berghia stephanieae. The sequence continues at coordinate 26,993,297 of NC_088369.1, read as the reverse complement.
TTTTTTTTTTTTAATAAATTTAAAAGTGAAGCCAAGCACCTTGGGGTAGAAAAGTGGCCGAGGATAAAAATATCAATGAATAGAAAGTGAAATTTCTTCATAACTTTGACATTAATTTTATTATTCAGTCGCGGCGAGAACTGGAGACGTGGTGGTGTTGGTGTGGATTGACTCTTCCGTTCATTGACGTTGCTATATAAATAATAATAATAATAATAATAATAATAATAATAATAATAATAATAATAATAATAATAATAATAATAATAATAATAATAATAATAATAATAATAATAATAATAATAATAATAATAATAATAATAATAATAATAATAATAATAATAATAAATTTTTATTGTCCTCAAAAAAGTGGCAATTTGTCATTTGGTCACACATTTATAACAATACAATATTGACATGGACACACTCACACAGATGCACACTCGTAACATCGTCGTCATCGAGGAAAATGGCACCAACAACAACATCATCATCATCTTCAACATCACCATCATCATCATAAATGTGTGGTTTTCATTTACCCTTTTTTTCTTCTCTTTTTCATGTACGTCCTCTGATTCATCCAGACATGACATAGTATTGAGAGTAACATCTCGCTCTCTCTCTCTCTCTCTCTCTCTCTCTCTCTCTCTCTCTCTCTTTCTCTCTCTCTTTCTCTCACACACAGACACTATTTCTCTTTATATCTATCTGTCACATTCTACATCTCTCTCTCTCTCTCTCTCTCTCTCTCTCTCTCTCTCTCTCTCTCTACTCTCTCTCTCTATATATATATAACGTATATAATGTATATTATCTACATTTCTCTATCCTCTGTCTCGTTCTGCATCTGTAACTGCATGGGGTGGAGAAAAACGAAGAGAGACAGACAGAGAGAGAGAGAGAGAGAGAGAGAGAGAGAGAGAGAGAGGGGAGGGGGAGGGAGGAAGCAGAGAGACACACAGGCACAGGGAGGAAAACAGAGAGGTAGAGGGGTCGAAATAGATAGATATAAAGACAGATAGATGGAGAGATAGAGAGACAGAGGGAGAGGGGAAGAGAGAGAGAGAGAGAGAGGAGAGAGAGAGAGAGAGAGAGAGAGAGAGAGAGAGAGAGAGAGAGAGAGAGAGAGAGAGAGCGAAAAAATCAACAACAATTGTACAACCCCGCCCCCTCCCCCAAATATTCAAAAAGCAAAAACATAACAAATACTAAACTAAAAAAAAAAAAAGATAACATAGAAAACAAAAACATTGTCGGACAATGATCGAAATCAGTCAAAAGTAGATGAAAAAATAATTACCATCCCTATTTATTGTGATTGATACTGATAGGGGGTTTCAAGTATCATAGAAAATATGGGAGGTACTCAGTTCCACATGGCTGACACATTGAAACATCACGAAGCACGAAGCACGAAGCACGAGACACTAAAACACGAAACACGACGAGACACAAAAACACCACGAAACACGAGACATGCCTTCTGCTGTTTCTTGACACTTTCTTCACTCACCGATTGTTACTCATCTTTAATAAATTCGTCAAGCCCTCTTGACAACTCTGATTTCATTCTAAGTAGTACTCACGCACGCTTTACTTTGGTACATTTATGACAAAACGCCTTATTTATTTTATTTTTTTTTCTCTAAATTTTGACAACAATAGACCCTGCCTAGATTACAAAAAAAAATTAGTTTAAGAAATTTAATTTGGCTCCAATTTTAGAACTTTATGAGCATCTCTAAGTCATTAACTCACTCAAGCCTAGAGATTTTGGCTACTTTTCAAAATTGGAAATAAAATATATTAAAAATGAGCCTTTACACAGATAGTTTTATTCAACTATCATTAACATGTAAAAACATAAAAACATTAGCTTTGATACTACGCCTATAATTTGTCTCAGGCAAAATGTAATAAATGGGCATGGGGTAACCCAGGTAAACTCCAGATATAGTCGGTGTTAGGGTTGAGTGAGTTAAACTTATTGGAAACGAAAGATGATGCCAGACTACATCATTCTAAGGATTTCGAAATGTTATTTACTCATTTTCAGGGTAATTGTTGATTTTTATAGTTAACTAGGGACTATAATTTTTATCTCTTATAAATTACGAATTTTTAAATATTAAAAGTAGGCAGGTTTGCATTAACGAGAAGCAGGAGTCGTGACGTCACACCTTCTTCTCTTCTGGTTCAAAACTCATTAGAAGTGTGTAACCCGACCTCAGAAGGACTGACAATCATAGGTTTCATATTCAATCATAAGGTGGAATGACTATTTTAGGAGCAGGATGCACAGGCAGCAACAGCTATTGGCTCCCACTACCCACATCCATTTTATCCCAGTTTTTCCATATAGTCCGCCAGACCTTACATCGGATCTCCGTCGCCCATATACAAAACCCCGCTAGTGGGAAAACAGTCGGCACACCCGCCAATAGTCTCGAACAGCCATCCCAAAAAATCACTGTTTCACAACACAAGGTGCCAATACGCGATGTATTGGAAGATTCGTATTGTTACGGGTCCTGAAAGAGCGAGGATGGATGATCTTTACGGACGACCAGCATTGATTTAAACTACTAAATCATTCCTCTGAAACCAGAAGATCAGTTGCACAATGTATGTATTCAATCCTCTGGGAGGACTGGTTTTTGCACTTCCATGGAGATTTGAACCAGTATTTTGATACCACACTAGTGGTCCCTACACTGTAAGAAGCAAGAAATACTATAGATAGTATTGAAGCTGACGTCACTCGGGTCTTTGTTATTGCTTTTTGCCATCCAGGTTTATCAGTAATTCTCACCTAACTGAATTATCCACACTATTAAAGTTCATGGTTATATAGAGATTTGTGTCTTGGTCCGTTATACTTCCGGATGCGAATGTTGTGAGCTTCTTAGCCAAGCGTGTAGGGAATGAGATTAGCGGAAGAGTAGCGTCCCTTGATTGGACGTTACCCATAGTCTGTGACGTCACCGGCGGAAAAGTTATTAGAGAGAGAACGTCATGTTGGTTGTGCGCAAGCGTCTCTCGTCCTCGTCCGCGAGGTTTCATCTGCAGTGTTTCATTCATCCTGTTTGTTGATAAAGGGGAAACCCGAAACGTTCATTATATCTGGGGTTTTTTTTTGTAATTAAATTGAAGTTTACATTCAATTTCACACTGTGATTAATTTGCTCATGAAGAAAAAAATCATTGAAAAAGATGATCACTATATTTTTTTGATGCAATAAGCTTAGTTAAAATTCTCACAACATCCGCCAGCCGGCTACAAAGTAGCAAAGACACATAACTAGGTGTAGTAACCTGACACGTATATTATGGTCTGATCGATTGGATTCAGTGAGAACAAATAATTAAAATGGCTGTGTCTAAAAACAACAACAACAACAACGAGCTGAGTGACGTCAATTTTGTTCCATTCGCAGCGACAAGTAAATGCGACACCGTCGTAAACAATGACTAAACATAATTTTAGAATTTGGCCACACAACTTCTTTTTTTTAAAATATCCAGCAAATTTCGATAGATTTTGCCACTAAAACATCTTAAAAACCGAGATATCGAAGTTTTATCAAGTCGACTTTCGTATGGTGGGTGGAAAAAACGTATTTTCACAGTTGGCCAGAAAACTCGTCCTTCAAATATCGATCGATTAAAACGACCCTCTCATCTTGCCAAAGACTCTCAAAAATGGTGGATCTTTAATAATATCCTTTAGGGAATGAGATTAGCGGAAGAGTAGCGTCCCTTGATTGGACGTCACCTTACAGAGAGAACGTCAATTTGGTTTTGAAGTGTCTCAAGCCGCTTTCACCGGAAGCGAGGACGAGAGACGCATGCGCACAACCATCATGACGTTCTCTCTCTAATAACTTTTCCGCCGGTGACGTCACAGACTGTGAGTGACGTCCAAATCAAGGGACGCTACTCTTCCGCTAATCTCATTCCCTATAGTTTGAAAATTTTTACCAAGATGAGGGTCATTTAAATCGGTTGATATTTGAAGGACGATTTTTGGCCAAATTTTTAAATAAAAAAAAAAATTAATGAGCTTTTATATACCGCAATATCCACTAAACGTGCTCAAAGCGCTTTACAAGGGGTTCCTAGCCAACAGCAACACTTAACACGTAGAACGAGACATGACGCCTGTTAGGCGATATTGAAGTTTTTTTTTATTCGGACAGAGACAACGTTGTTTACGGCCAGGTACTCATTTTATTACGGTGAGAGAATGTGAGCAAAGAATCTTTTCCAAGGAATCAACTATGCGCCGAGCGAGGCTCGAACCCAGTACATTCCGATCCGAAAAGCCTGTGTTTTCCGCAGCAAGGCAGTTAACTGGTTTAAAAAATTTTGTTTAAAACTTTTTGGCATGCCAGGGGTCAACATGCTTTATTTCAACATTGGAAGAAAGTAAAATTCTGGCCAAAATTTTAAAAAAGTATTTAGTCAGTGACAGGAAATATCACCAATTTCTAACAACGTGAATGGTCTATTTGAAATGGGAAATCAAATGGAAATATACCCTTTACGTTGAATGTTTTTAAAATTGTATTTCTCCTCCACTGATTTCAAAATAATTTGATTTGTTTATATTTTCTCCTTCTGACAATAAGTATGGTTAGCGCTATGACGTAGTAGTGAATAGGTAGGATTGAAGCTTTATGACGTAGTAGTGAATAGGTAGGATTGAAGCTTTATGGCGTAGTAGTGAATAGGTAGGATTGAAGCTTTTATGACGTAGTAGTGAATAGGTAGGATTGAAGCTTTATGACGTATTAGTGAATAGGTAGGATTGAAGCTTTATGGCGTAGTAGTGAATAGGTATGATTGAAGCTTTATGACGTAGTAGTGAATAGGTAGGATTGAAGCTTTATGACATAGTAGTGAATAGGTAGGATTGAAGCTTTATGACGTAGTAGTGAATAGGTAGGATTGAAGCTTTATGACGTAGTAGTGAATAGGTAGGATTGAAGCTTTATGACGGAGTAGTGAATAGGTAGGATTGAAGCTTTGTGACGTATTAGTGAATAGGTAGGATTGAAGCTTTATGACGGAGTAGTGAATAGGTAGGATTGAAGCTTTATGACGTAGTAGTGATTAGGTAGGATTGAAGCTTTATGACGTAGTAGTGAATAGGTAGAATTGAAGCTTTATGACGTAGTAGTGAATAGGTAGGATTGAAGCTTTATGACGTAGTAGTGAATAGGTAGGATTGAAGCTTTATGACGTAGTAGTGAATAGGTAGGATTGAAGCTTTATGACGTAGTAGTGAATAGGTAGGATTGAAGCTTTATGACGTAGTAGTGAATAGGTAGGATTGAAGCTTTATGGCGTAGTAGTGAATAGGTAGGATTGAAGCTTTATGACGTAGTAGTGAATAGGTAGGATTGAAGCTTTATGACGGAGTAGAGAATAGGTAGGATTGAAGCTTTATGACGGAGTAGTGAATAGGTAGGATTGAAGCTTTATGACGTAGTAGTGAATAGGTAGGATTGAAGCTTCATGACGTAGTAGTGAATAGGTAGGATTGAAGCTTTATGACGTAGTAGTGAATAGGTAGGATTGAAGCTTTATGACGTAGTAGTGAATAGGTAGGATTGAAGCTTTATGGCGTAGTAGTGAATAGGTAGGATTGAAGCTTTATGACGTAGTAGTGAATAGGTAGGATTGAAGCTTTATGGCGTAGTAGTGAATAGGTAGGATTGAAGCTTTATGACGTAGTAGTGAATAGGTAGGATTGAAGCTTTATGACGTAGTAGTGAATAGGTAGGATTGAAGCTTTATGACGTAGTAGTGAATAGGTAGGATTGAAGCTTTATGACGTAGTAGTGAATAGGTAGGATTGAAGCTTTATGACGTAGTAGTGAATAGGTAGGATTGAAGCTTTATGACGTAGTAGTGAATAGGTAGGATTGAAGCTTTATGACGTAGTAGTGAATAGGTAGGATTGAAGCTTTATGACGTAGTAGTGAATAGGTAGGATTGAAGCTTTATGACGTACTAGTGAATAGGTAGGATTGAAGCTTTATGACGTAGTAGTGAATAGGTAGGATTGAAGCTTTATGACGTAGTAGTGAATAGGTAGGATTGAAGGTTTATGACGTAGTAGTGAATAGGTAGGATTGAAGCTTTATGACGTAGTAGTGAATAGGTAGGATTGAAGCTTTATGAGAATCCGTTATGCCCAATGTGAGCATATTTACAGGTCTGATAACCCGACGCAATTGGCTTCAACCGTCGTGACGTCACTTCCCTCGCATATTAACATAATAACTGGCTCTAAACTATCGGAACAATGGCGGACACCCTTATGAAATGCTTCTCCGACGAGCATAAAATTGCACCCAGAGGAGAAAAGCATTATAATTCTGATCATGTTTTGACTTTTATACATTCTGATCACATGACATGTGAAAAATTTCTAACCAGAACGAAGAATAAAAAGTACCGATTTTCTTTGTTTATAATCCCGCTGCTCGTTGCTAGTCGGACATGATACCAGACTATTAAATCCTATTATGGACTCGTTTTAACAAAAACAAAACACAACAAAACAAAAACAAACAAACAACCCCCCCTCCCCTAAGAAAAAGAAAACGCATTGATCATGGTAACTGTTGAAATGTTCCATATCATTTTTTAAATTATTCTATTCTTTTTTAAACCCATCCCCCAAATTATTATCAAGACGCCAATTGAAAAATAAATTAACCCCCTCTCCTCAACCCCTCCCCCCCCCCTTTCCGCAAGCAAAACAAAACAAAACGAAACATACCCCCCAAAAAAAATAAACAAAACAAAACAAAACAACACCCCCCCCCCCCCCCCCCCCCCCCAAAAAAAAAAAACAAAAAAAACAAAAAACAAAAAAATAAAATAAATAATAATAAAATTTTTTTAATAAAACAAAAAACCATAATTAAAAAAAAACCCCGTCGAAAAGCAAGGTCAGACGAGATTCCATTGAGTTTTTGCTTTAACGATTGAGCTACTCACTCAAGACCCCCCCCCCCCCTCCCCTCCCTTCCCAACCCTCCCCAACATCAATATAACGGTTTGCAATCAATCAGTACTCGATGTTCCGGAACGTTGATCAGCTGATCAATGTGTCTTGACAACGCTTCAAAATACCTTATAATTCAACATCAAAACACTTTAAGAATCAACATTAAAAAGTAAAAAGCCGCTGGAATTAATTTATAATTAACTCACTCAATCCTAGAGATTTTTGCTACTTTTCAAAATTGGAAAAAAAAATGTATTAAAAATGAGCCTGCACATAGATGGTTTTATTCAAGTACCATTAACATGTAAAAACTAAAATATTAGCTTACTTCTGCCTCTTGGCTCCTGGTGGAGCATAGGGCCTCAACAGCACTCTTCCATCTTCTTCTGTCCTTGGCGCAGACCTTTGCTTCACTCCAGGTAAGATTGGAGACGCACAAATCTTGGTGAAGGCTTCTCCTCCAAGTCTGTTTTGGACGACCCCGTTTCCTTTTGCCCTTTGATACTACCTCTATAATTTGTTTCAGAAAAATGTAATAAATAGGCATGAGGTAAAAGTAACCAGGGTAAACTACGAATATATTCGGTGTTAGGGTTGAGTGGGTTAAAGGAATAGATACAAAAGTGAGTAAATACAATGTGGTTTCGTAGTCTTGTGGTATGGCACTCGCACAGCTGACAACTTCAAATTTAAAAAGTTTGAAGTTTCCGAGGGAAATAAGATAGAAAACAACAAACCACTCAGTGCTTTTGCGGCTATGTGGTCTAGTGATATGACACTCGCTTTCGGATCGAAAGGTCCTGGGTTCGAGACTCGCTCGGCGCATAGTTCATTCCTTGGAAAAGGCTCTTTACTCACATTCTTTCACTGTACTCAGGTGTAAAATGAGTACCTGGTCGTTAACAGCCTTGTCTCTGTCCGAAAAAAATTGTAATATTAAATATCGCCGAACAAGAGTTATGTACCGTCCTACATGTTAAATTTGCTGTTGGCCAGGGACCCATTGTAAAGCGCTTCGAGCACAGTTAGTGGATATTGCGCTATATACAAGCTCAATTTACAGCTCAGTTTAGAGCACTCGCTTCACAATCAAAAGGACCCAGATTGATCCCAGGTGCAATCGACCACCCTGATCCCCCCCCCCCCTCCGTCCACCCAGCATTGATTGGGTAGTTGGGCCCATCAAATCTGTCGGAAAGTACTTTGCGATAGACTGGCGTTCATTCCAAAGGGTAGCAAGCAATTGCTATTGTTCGGTTCACGCTATTGAAACCGGGATAAACTCCGGCTCCACGGGCCTCATGGAAATTAAGGACAACTATAAAAAATGCCAGACAATCCTGTTGTGGCAGATGGAAATTGATTGAATACGCCTCTCTCAACCAGTTAAATCGCTAATTATTCAGGGCTTTATCGATCGTTCTGAAATAAAACCAGACGATGAAACACCCGCGTCTATCACGAAAAAATAATATACCACCTCGAAATAATATCAAGTTGAGGCATTGTCATTGATTATTGTCACGTAGTTTCGACCTTTTGGGTAGCTGGGCGCTATTAACAATTCTATCGCAAAGTACTTTCCGCCAGTTCTAACAAATCACTGCTGGGTGGACAATCGGAGCAGAAAAAATAATTGATGTTGTCAGGGACGCTACAAGTTTTAAAAAAAAGTAGTCCTTCAGGGCCATTTGCCAATTGAGTCGGAATTTATCCCGGTTTCTATAGCGTGAAACGGACAATAGCATTTTTTTTCCTTGTCATCATTTGGATAGGA
>NC_088369.1:26951993-26979493 GCF_034508935.2 Berghia stephanieae | reverse complement strand
CACACACACACACGCGCGCGCGCACACACTCACACACACACACACACACACATACACAAATTATCTCACCGTGCCCTGGTGTAAATACAAGTACCTGGCCATGAACAGTGTTGGGTTGTATTTGTAGGAAAGTTTGTAATATCGCCTAACAGGCGTCATGTCTCGTTGTTCTACATGTTACGGGTTGCTGTTGGTAAGGGACCCTTTGTAAAGCGCTTTCAGTACGTTTAGTGGATATTGCGAGAAATAAAAGTGAAAGTTTGTTGGAAGTAAACGTTTTCTGTCTAATTGGAAGAAACTGTTTTTTGTTAGTAAAAATACAAATTGACATTTTCGAAGTCTAACCATGTAGAGACTTATCGATGTATCGTCATTGCAAATGTTGACATCACATTTAATAGAAAAAACAAAAAAAAAAAAAAACAAAAAAAAACAACAACAACAAAAAAAACCCCCAAAAAACAAAAAAAACAAACAAAAAAAACAACAACAACAAAAAAAAACCCCCAAAAAACAAAAAAAAAAAAACAAAAAAAACAACAACAACAAAAAAACCCCCCCAAAAAACAAAAAAAAAACAAACAAAAAAAAACAACAACAACAAAAAAAAACCCCCAAAAAACAAACAAAAAAAACAAAAAAAAAAAACAACAACAACAAAAAAAACCCCCAAAAAACAAAAAAAAAACAAACAAAAAAAAAAACAACAACAACAAAAAAAACCCCCAAAAAACAAAAAAAAAAAAAAACAAAACAAAAACAACAACAAAAAAACCCCCCAAAAAAACAAAAAAACAAAAAAACCAAAACAAAACAAAACAAAAAACATAACAAAAACAAAACAAACAAAGTAAGAAAGAAAAACAAAAGCAAAACAAAAAATAACTTGAGCTTTAATATAGCGCAATATCCACTAATCGTGCTCAAAGCGCTTTACAAAGGGTCCCTGAACAACAGCAACACGTAAAAGGAAGAACGAGACAAGGCGCCTGTTAGACGATATTACAATTTTTTTTCCGACAAAGACAACACAGCGCTGTTCATGGCCATGTACTCATTTTACACCTGAGTACGGTGAGAGAATGAGAGTAAAGAGCCTTTTCCAACGACTTAACTATGCGTCGAGCGAGGATCGAACCCAGGACTACCGTCCGATCCGAAAGCGAGTATCATACCACAAGACCGACATAGCAGCACACACCATTTTAGTGTAACCTTATATCGACATTCGAACTTAATCGTAATGAAAATGTTGCTGCTTGAAGCTCGAACGATAGGTATTGAATTGTAAGCTTCAATTTATAAGACGGAGATAGATACTGTGGACGTTTCGAGTTTCCCCTTCATCAACAAAACGCGATGAACAAAACACAAAGGACGAATGAGATATGTGGAAATGGCACGCTGTTCATTTGTCGTTAGTGTTTTATTCATCGTGTTTTGTTGATATAGGGGGATACCCGAAACGTCCACAGTCTCTGTCTTTGTCTAATACATTGAAGCTTACAATTCAACTTAACCTTTAGCGATTGAACTGTTAACTGCGAATATTATTCTAAAGTCTATTGCCCAATTATTATTTAATTCGTTTTCACATGTATGGTTTATGTAGTGGTGTTGGGGACAAGAAGTGGCAATTTTGTTAGGACAATGATTGAATTCGCCGTGGTGGCGGTGTGGGTGGATTTTCAACGCTAATGAGTGTCTGCTCACCCCCGCAATTTTCTTTGACTGATTTTATTCAAGTCTGTTATCTATTTATATATTTATTTATTTATTTATTTGTTGTTCATTTAATTTTTATTTAATTTATTTATTTCTCTATTTATTTATTTCAAAAATTTCATTCACAGACAATTCATTTTAAATCTATTGTGGAATGGAATTGTAGGCGGGCTGTTGAGAAAAAAAAAAAACTCGTTTACAACTGAAAAGATAGTGAAATTATATACGTAATAAAATGACCGGCTTTTCATTTATAATTTTTAAAAAATATCTGCCATTTTCAATTCATTTTCCCCTGCATATGCATCATTTTAGGTCATTTCAACGTTTAAGAAATCGTCGAGTCTGCTATTTAAAAAACTTCCCACCTCATTTATATGAAGTAGTCCTTCAGAGCATTTGACACACGAAGCCGGAGTTTATCTCGGTTTCTATAGCGTGAAACGGACAATAGCAATTGTTTGTTACACTTTGGTAGTCTATCGCAAAGTACTCTCCGCTAGACCTAACAGACTCAGCTACCCATTTATTGATAGGCGGACATGGAGGTCGAAGAAAAAAAAAATTCGTCTTCACCCGAGATGAATCTTGGTCCCTTTGCGTGTATTTGTAGCTACCAGGATCCCCGCATTTATATGAATAATTAGGATTAAAATGAATTTTACTGATTCAATTTTTATTTTAGTATGAACAATACAGTGGTATTCTGAACAACTTGTATTCCAAAATTTGGCCAGAAATCTGATGATTTAAAAGAGGATCAATTAAAGCGACCCACCTCGATTCTTTAAAAAAGATCGGGTTGGGAATCAACATTGTGCGGCTATGTGGTCTTGCAGTATATGACACTCGCTTTCGGATCAGAAGGTCTTGGGTTCGAGCCTCGCTCGGCGCATAGTTGAGTCCTTGGAGAAGGCTCTTTACTCACATTATCTCACCGTACTCAGCTGTAAAATGAGTACCTGACCGTTAACAGCGTTGTCTCTGTCCGAAATAATTGTAATATCGACTAACAGGCAGCATGTCCCGCCCTACATTATGTTAAATAAATGTTGCTGTTGGTCAGGGACACCTTGTAAAGCGCTTTGAGCACGTTTATTGGAGATTGTGATATATAAAAGCACTGTCAATGTTCGATTTTTAGATAAAGAGTTCAACAAGTGTGTGTGTGTGTGTGTGTGTGTGTGTGTGTGTGTGTGTGTGTGTGTGAAATGTGCAAAGATAGAAAAATGCAAGATAACAACGATCCCAAAAAATCAAGTCTACGTCGAGGTAGGGATCGAACCTCAGACCTTCTGATTACCGGTCTGACCTGCTACCATTACACCACAGTGGCTCCCGATAGTTGGGACAATTTTAATACCTAAATTATTCTTCACAAGGGTACGCGTTTTTGGATTGTGAACCCTCGCTTACATCAGATAACATTACATTGGACACGACTTTCATCATCGAGTACAGAATTACTGGCAAACCTAAAAATTATAAAATTATCTTTATAGACTGATAAACGAGTAACTTGCAAACATGTTTTTAATGAAGCGTGATTCGATTAACCATTAACTCAAATGAATACTAAGAACATCTTCTAGGTACCGAATAAAACATACATTGACTGTCTGCTAGATGACACAGGAATGGACAACACCCGGGAGCTGCGTACGCTCATGGAGGACAGGACAGAATGGCGAAGACTTGTGGCTCATGTTGGGCGCCCCAATTGGCGGCCTCAGTAAGTAAGTAAGTGAGTGAGTAAGTAAGTAAGTAAGTAAGTAAGTAAGTAAGTAAGTAAGTAAGTAAGTAAGTAAGTAAATAAGTAAGTAAGTAAATAAGTAAGTAAGTAAGAAAGTAAGTAAGTAAATAAGTAAGTAAGTAAGTACATAAGTAAGTAAGTAAGTAAATAAGTAAGTAAATAAGTAAGTAAATAAGTAAGTAAGTAAGTAAATAGTAAGTAAGAAAGTAAGTAAGTAAATAGGTAAGTAAGTAAGTACATAAGTAAGTAAGTAAGTACATAAGTAAGTAAGTAAATAAGTAAGTAAGAAAGTAAATAAGTAAGTAAATAAGTAAGTAAGTAAGTAAATAAGTAAGTAAGTAAATAAGTGAATAAGTAAGTAAGTAAATAAGTAAGTACGTAAGTAAGTAAATAAGTAAGTAAATAAGTAAGTAAATAAGTAAGTAAGTAAGTAAGTAAATAAATAAGTAAGTAAGTCAGTAAATAAGTAAGTAAGTAAGTAAGTGAATAAGTAAGTAAATAAGTAAGTAAGTAAGTAAGTAAGTAAATAAGTAAGTAAGTAAGTAAGTAAATAAGGAAGTAAGTAAGTAAGTAAGTAAGTAAGTAAGTAAATAAGTAAGTAAGTAAATAAGTAAGTAAGTAAATAAGTGAATAAGTAAGTAAGTAAATAAGTAAGTAAGAAAGTAAGTAAATAAATAAGTAAATAAGTAAGTAATTAAGTAAGTAATTAAGTAAGTAAGTAAATAAATAAGTAAGTAAGTAAGTAAGTAAATAAGTAAGTAAGTAAGTAAATAAGTAAGTAAGTAAGTGAATAAGTAAGTAAATAAGTAAGTAAATAAGTAAGTAATTAAGTAAGTAAGTACGTAAATAAGTAAGTAAATAAGTAAGTAAATAAATAAGTAAGTAAATTAGTAAGTAAGTAAGTAAGTAAGTAAGTAAGTAAGTAGATAAGTAAGTACGTACCGAGTTCGAATAACCGCTGCGCTGTGTGGTCGTGAGCAAGTCACCTCGCATAAGCTCAGTTTTCGCCGCTGCACTGCGGCTGACGCCTGGGCTATTCTAGTCTTCCCTTGGAATAGACCCTAAAGATAAACTTCCCCTATGGGACGAATAAAGGAAATGTTAGTTTTTTATTAATTCAAAATTGAGCTTTGCGCTTAATTTATAAAATTGATTATAATTAATTATAAAACTAAAAATAATTTAACCAAAGTTTTATATGGATTATACCGCAATTCCAACTCTCAACCAAATTGACGCGGTGTGCCATCTAATGCAAAGAATCAAAAAGTAAAATTTGATCGACAGGTAAGGATAGAACTTAAGATTGAGCAAAGATTCGAAACGAATTTATTTGATCGTGAGGCGGGGCTAGAACTTTAATAAACAAAGGACTACACACATTAAAAAAGAATTGGTGAGGTTTATTTTGGCACTTTGTGATCTTGTGATATAAAAATTCCCTTTATTCATCCCCAAGGGGAAATTTGTCTTTATGGTCCATTCCAAGGAAAGACTGGAATAACCCAGGCGCCAGCCGCAGTGCAGCGCCGCAAAGTGAGCTTGGGCGAGTTGATTTGCTCAAGGCCACACAACGAGGCGGGTAGTCGAACTGGGTACCTTTTGGGTAAGAAGCAAAGACCGTACCGCTGAGCCACGCTGCCCCCATGTCACTAGACTTCTCTGTTTCGAGCCCCGCTCTGGGCGCTACAAAAATAGTCCCTCAGAGCCATTAGGCCTATGGAGCCAGAGGTTAAACGAGATAACTATCAACTCATCTGGCACGGTGACTTAGCGGTAATGTATAAACTTGAGCTTTTATATAGCGCAATATCCACCAAACGTGCTCAAAGCGCTTTACAAGGGGTTCCTGGCCAACAGCAACACATGACATGTAGGACGAGACATGACGCCTGTCAGGCGATATTATAAATTTTTGGGACAGAGACAACGCTGTTAACGGCCAGGTACTCATTTTACACCTGAGTACGGTGAGAGAATGTGAGTAAAGAGCCTTCTCCAAGGACTCAACTATGCGCCGAGCAAGGCTCGAACCCAGGACCTTCCGATCCGAAAGTGAGTGTCATACCACAAGACCACATAGCCGCACAAGTATAGTGTCTCGTCTTGTCACAAAAGTCGAGCAATGTTAAGCGTTGCCAGTGGCCGGATGGGTGACAGAGATCGTAGAAAGTTCTGGTCCTGACTTTATGTAAATGGGTAAGGCAATTAATTTATATTACCCCACTCGACTCAGGTGTAAATGAGCACTTGGCTCTCGGCAGTGACGTATATTGCAAGAGTGTGTTATAATTAAATGGACGTCTGACAAGCGACTGGTACAGTATGAAATAGAAATACGGCTCATTATGATCTGATGGGGAAAGAAATGAAACACCGTGAAGCGCATAGAACATTGTGAATACGTGGAAATGCGCTTTATAAATGTATATATTGCTTCGAACATCTCGTCAACAGCGTTTTTGAGTGATGAACATGAAATGGGCCGCGCACTAATTTTATCTTCAAAGACTTCTTCATGCGAGAATAGACAAGATGTCAGATGATACTCAAAAGGGTTGAAATAGAATCAGTTCTAATTGTGTTATTTTTATAATATGTAGTCTATTAGTGGAGGAGGTAAAGCTTTCCAAGAATAGCTTTCTGGGAATTTCCTTTTAAATTACGTAGAGGGAGAGAATGACGTCAATATACTTGTGACGAAAAAGCGTTGGAGTTTATGTCGTCATCATATTATGTCAAGGACCGGTGGTTTCCTCCGTTAGGAATCAAGATGCCTCGAGTGTTTCTATTTATAGAGTTGTTAACGAGGAGGAAATTCCAGTCTAAAGGATATGAGATGAATCTTGTAAAAGGAATGTTTTTTTTAAATAGGTGATTCCCGTCAATGAATAGAATGAATGTATATGACGTCACTCAGGTCTTTGTTACAGCTTTTAGAACGTCATTGTGGGTAATTAGTTCTCACTGAACTACCTAAATCGGACAATAAACGATTAAGGCTACATACACACAATAAATCTGTGTTGGTACGATACATCTAGCGGGCAGAAATTGTGAGTATTTGATTAAACGCATGTCATCAATTAAATTAAAAAAAAAAATAGCTATGGAATTCTTTAAAATTTCACATTACCCGGTTTCAGGAGTTTGAAAGTTTATCAAAAATATGCACTGATATAGGTATATGCTGTAGGTATTGTGTGGTTATGTGGTCCAGTCATTAACTCGCATTCGGACCAGAAGGTCCAGGGTTCGAGTCCTGCTTTCAGCGACTCATAGTTGACACCTTGGAAAATGTTATTTCCTTACATACTCTCATCATACTTAGGTGTAAAATGAATACCAGGCCATTAACAGCGTTGTTGCTGTAGGGGGAAAATGTAATATCGCCCAACAGGCGTCCTACATATTAAATGTCGCAAGTATGCTAGAAAAGGTAACTGAGACCTTTTACCAGTGACCTCGTGTGTAGCCTTCACACCAAAGTTTCAACTTTTTTTCCTCCTTGTATTAGAAACAGATTTGTAGTTTTCAAGTATAAAACTTTTTGATTTAATGACTGAGCATTCAAATGTCAATAATAATAATGGAATTTTTAAATTAATGAATGATTTAATCAATTTATAAAAACATTCATTATATGCTTATATTTGTTTCTCCCTTTTTCATATTCTTTTTTATCTCAAAGAGTATGATGTGATATAATACGATGTGATATGATATGATATATGATATGATATAATATGATATGGTATGATATGATATGATATATGATATGATATGATATGATATGATATGATATGATATATGATATGATATATGATATGGTATGATATGATATGATATGATGTGATATAATACGATGTGATATGATATGATATATGATATGATATGATATATGATACGATATGGTATGATATGATATGATATATGATATGATATAATATTATATGATATGATATGATATATGATATGATATAATATGATATGATATGATATGATATATGATATGATATGATATGATATGATATGATATGATATGATATGATATGATATGATGTGATATAATACGATGTGATATGATATGATATATGATATGATATATGATATGATATGATATATGATATGATATGATATGATATATGATATGATATGATATGATATATGATATGATATGATATAATATGATATGGTAAGATATGATATGATATATGATATGATATGATATAATATGATATGGTATGATATGATATGATATATGATATGATATGATATGATATGATATGATATGAGATGATATGATATGATAATGATATGATATGATATGATATGATATGATATATGATATGATATGATATGATATGATATATGATATGATATGATATAATATGATATGGTATGATATGATATGATATATGATATGATATGATATAATATGATATGGTATGATATGATATGATATATGATATGATATGATATGATATGATATGATATGATATGATAATGATATGATATGATATGATATGATATGATATGATATGATATGATATATGATATGATATGATATGATATGATAGAAATGATATGATAATATGATAGATATGATATGATATGATATGATATGATATGATGATATGTATATGAATATGATATGATATGATGATAGATATGATATGATATGATATGATAATGATATGATATGATATGATATGATGATATGATTATATGATATGATATAGATATGAATATGATAGATATGATATATGATATGATATGATATTGATATGATTATAAATATGATATGAATGATATGATATGAATATGATATGATATGATATGATATGATATGATATAGTTGATATGATATGATATGATATGATTATGATATGATATGATATGATATGATATATATGATATAGATAGATATGATATGATATGGTTGATATGATATGATATTGATATGATATTATATATATATATGATATGATATGATATATGATATATGATATGATATATATGATATGTATGATATATATGATATATATGATATGATATTATGATAGATATGATATGATATGATATATTGATATTATGATATGATATAATATGATATGTATGATATGATAGATATGATTATGATATGATATGATAATGATTATATATGATATATATGATATGATATGATATGATTTGATATGATATGATATGATATGATATAATATGATATGATATGATATGATATGTTAAATCTCACGCTCGAGGCTGAATGTGACACAACAACAACAACAACAATAACAACACCATAAACAACAACAATAACAAAAACAACAACAACACCATTAGCAGGACAAGATGGCTCAACACATCCAATGTGTTGCGGAATCTCTGAAGTAAAGACGTCAATGCTATACACAACTGTGTCGCAAGCACACTTAAAATCTCAAAAACAAAATTATATTAATTGGGAAAAAAATCTATCCCCTGCCAAAACTACTAAGGATCAAAGGAACAAAACAAATAAGACTCCTTTGTTGTGCTAATAATATTAATAGCAGTGTCGCAATCGCTAAGTACGTACATCCCGTAAAAAAAAAAACAAAACAAAACCCAAAAAATCACAAATATTTTATCTATAAATAACTTGGGGTATATATCTATATTCTGACGGCCCCTAATATTACCACAACTTCTTGGAATACTCTTTGTCTCTAACTTATATCCTAATACCGAAATGATAATTAACCCTTTCACAACAGGAATATATTTGTTCCAAAGCACTATTTATATATCCATTTTGATAATAACTCCAGATCTAAGAGTTTTCATTTAGAGAGCCTCTGTCTCATGGGTTGTCCTGTAGAAATAGTTGATTTGTTTAAAAATTGAGCTTTTATATAGGGCAATATCCACTAGACGTGCTCAAAGCGCTTTACAAGGGGTCCCTGGCCAACAGCAACACGCAACATGTAGGACGGGACGTGATTCCTGTTAGGCGATATTATAATTCACGGACAGAGACAGTGCTGTTAACGGCCAGGTACTCATTTTACACCTTAGTACGGTGAAAGAATGTGAGTAAAGAGCATTTTTCAAGAGCTCAACTATGCGCCGACCGAGGCTCGAACCCAGGACCTTCCCATCCAAAAGCAAGTGTCACACCACAAGATCACATAGCCGCACATAAGATAAGTGGAGCCGGAGTTTGCCACTCATAATAAATGTTAAACAGAAAAAATAAATTGATTGCAACCCTTTGGATAAGCTGCAGAACAATTTTTAAAGTACTTTCTTTCTACCTGACATAATAGACCCAGCAACCAGCCACTGCTGGGTGAATTAGGATGCCAGAAATATTAAATATCGACAATGCCCCGGATTAATTTGCTGTGAGATGAGTGCCCTATCAATTGAGCTATCGGAACTCCCAATGATACGATTAACTCACTCACTCACTTACTCACTCAATCACAGATTTCTCTCTGGGCCTGTTGGCACATGGGGCGACGCACGGGATTTCCACCAGGTCCTTCTTGTCAGCTGCTATTCATGGTCGCCAGCCCGAGGGCCAGGTACTCATTTTACACCTGGTTACGCTGAGAGAATGGGATTAAAGAGCCTTTCCCAAAGACTCAACTATGCGCCGTGCGCGGCTCGAACCCAGAACCTTCCGGTCCGAAAGCGACTGTCTAGATCACATAGCCGCACATAGCCGCGCCTCTCTGCTTTAGGTCCCTCTCCCAGGACTCCTTGGGGCGACCTCGATTCTTCCTCCTTTGGGGAGTCCAACGCTAAAACTGTCCTCGCCATTGACTCTTCAGGTCTACGACAGACATGCCCCAACCATGACCCAATTCTCTGATATTATGACAAGGGAGCAGATCATTCCCATTACACGTCGATGTTATCGTAAAGCCTCTTGGTTAAAATGGTCATGAATTTTCGTGCCCATGGACTCGGAGTTTATCCGTAAATTTATGGCCTGATACTGCCCAAAAATTGACGTCAAAATGCCAGTCTTTTGCCACAAAGGAAAACAAATCATGAAATAACTTGTTTCCATGAGCTCTACTAACGACAACTCACTAGCCGGTGCAAAAACCAAATAATGACGTCAAACTGCCAGTCCTTTTGGATTTCAGTATCAGGCTATAACTTAACGATGGCTACGGTTTATCCCCGTTATATGCATATAACAATGTTGACGTCACTCAGGTCTTTGTTATTAATTTTTGCCATCGACGTTTATGAGTAATTCTCACTAAATTGCATTAACCAGACAATAAAGTTCAAGGTTACACATATTTTTTTTGTGTTTGTTGGTCCGCTATACTTCCGGGTGGCAGTGTTGTGAGTTTTTTAGCCAAGCGCACCGTATCTATGGCTTGAAACGGATAATAGCATCGCTTGATATTCTTTGGAAAGATGCTAGTCTATCGGAAAGTACTTTCCGCCAAATCTAACAAACCCAGCAACCCATTCACTGCTGCGTGGACATGAGTAGGTGGGAGGGGGGGGGGGTGTCAGAAAAATTATATCGACTGCACCCGGGATCGAAATTGTTACTTTACTTGTGAAGCTTGTGCTCTACCAACTGTGATTTTGGGACCTCCAACAGTATGGCTCGGCGCAGACAATTGGATTCAGTAGTCTGATGTCACTCCACCCGGCAACGGCGGCCATCTTGTTCTAAACATTACTTTTTATTCTTCATGCTGGCTAGAACTTTTCATATGCCTTGTGATCAGAATGTGTAAAACTCAAAACATGATCAAATTTATGGTTTTTTTTCCTCTGGATACGCTTTGATGCTCGTCGGGGAAATATTTCATACGGGCGTCCGCCATTGTTCCGATAGTTTAGAGCCAGTGTTACTAAGTTACCATGCGTCAATCGGAAGGAAGTGACGTTACGACTGTTGAAGAGTATTCCCCCCAAAAAAGCCCCGCTGCTGTTGTTATCATAAAGCCTCTCGGTGAAAATGCTCGTGATTTTTAGTCTCCGCGTGTAAAGGTTGAATGAACAACGGTCAGCTCCGGGGTCTAAGATATAAAAAAAAGTATAGAAAAAGAAGCAACAAACCCATGGCATTGCATAGTCATAATAAAGATATCCTATGGCCCCAAAGGCATCACGGTCTCATGTTGAGAAAGACAGTGACCTGTCCGTCTGTGGCCAAAAAGAAGATAACAAAAATTATGATAACATAGTTTGGCCGTTTTTTTTTTGTTTGTTTTTGTTTTGTTTCTTTCGACATTATCGGGGTCTGTTGTTGACAAAATTATTATAGCCAGATCGCGACAAGGACTAGGACAAAGCAATGCTCGCCAGGGTAAATGTCACTATAAGGCAATGAGACATCTCACAAAGTTTATGACACAATATTCTTTCTTTTTTTTTTTTTCAATTTGATCCCCCGTCCAGATTACTGTACATAATGTGACATAACGTGACAATCTGGTATTCTTTTGGAATAAACTTGATTATGTAAATTAAGCTCATAATAAAATTAAAAAAACAAACAAAACAAAACAAAAAAAAAACCCAAAAAAAAACAAAACCATAACAACAGCAACAACAAAAAATTAAAAAAAAAACAAAAAAACAAACAAACAAAATAAAAGCGTCCAGCCCCCATTGCAAAAAATAACAAAAACAAAAAAAAAACAAAACAAAAAAAACAAAAAAACAAAACAAAAACAAACCAACAAAAAACAAACAAACAAAAAACGGACAACAAAAAACAAAAACAAAACAAAACAGAAAAGCAAAGCAAAACAAAACAAAAGAAAACAAATTAAAAAAAAACAAACAGAAAAGACCCCCCCCCAACCCCCCCCCCACCCAAAAAAAAAAAAAAAAACAAAAAAAACAAACAAACAAAAAACAACAAAAAAAAAAAAAAAAAAAAAAAAAAAACCCTTACTTTTCATGAAGTTACAAATAGGGAACAAAAGTATGTTGTCAAAAAACGGGTTCCAATCTCATTAGAAGGAGGACTCCTATACCTGGTTTCAGACTGATGGCATCTTATTTTCTAGTCTAAATATAATATTATGCTGGTCGTCAAGAAAGATAATCCAACCTCGCTCTTTTGCGTCCCGTAATTTTAAGAATCTGACGATATACTAGATTTAAAAAAAAAAATAGAAAATAAAATTCCGTTTATCCATCCCATAGGCGATATTTATCTCTAGGGTCTATTCAAAGGGAAGAATGGAATAACCGAGGCGTCAGCTGCAGTGCAGCGCCGCAAATTGAGCTAGGCTCATTGTATAAGGCAGCAGCGGGCAATCGAGCTCGATTCCTTTCGGGTACGAAGCAAAGACGTACCATTGAGTCACGCTGCCCCATGTTACATAAAAATAGCCACCTTATGGTTCGCTATGCAACCTATTTATTATTAGTAGATCTGTCAATTTGTTATTGAAAAAATTCGTAATTTACAGGGTGGAAATAATTTGGTAGGCAGCATAACTTAATTTAGAACAAACCAATCTCTCCTTTCAAGGTTATAATATAATGCTTCAAATTACTAAAACTTTAGGCTCTGTGGCACCAAAACATAATTTTCAACTAAGTTTTATTGAGTCTAATATCTTTATACAGCTCTGTGATTGAAACCAAATATTTGTAGAACTATGTATGAATTGTCGTACCAGTAAGGTCGCGGTTCGAGCACACATCGCCGTCGCGGAATTTTTATTCTCTATTGTCTTCTGGCCCTTTCCTACTCACTTCATTTCTTGTTACTATCAATATAAATGCCTGCTCCATTTAATTTTCTGAATTATTTCTACAGAACATATTCTAAAATTCAGGTTCGAGAAATTTTGACAAGTTGAGGTAACGACCTCTTCATCGGTGGATATTTGAGTTCAAAGTTTTTTTTTTCTAAATTATTCAATGTTTTAGGCGCAAGAAAGTTTGACGAGTTGAGCGAACATCTTCATCGATTGATATTTGAGGTCAAAGTTTACTTTCTAAACTATTGACAGTTTTAAGTCCAAGAAATATTGACAAGTTGAGTATTCATCTTTATCGATGGATTTGTGAGGCCAAAGTTTTTTTCTAAACTATTCTAAGTTTCAGGTCAGAGAAATGTTGACAAGTTGATGTTGCATCTTCATCGATGGAGATTTTTCTAAAATAGAGTACAAATATTTCATGTAGTCAGAGACGCTAAAAGTAAAAAACATCGCATTCCTTCGGAGCCATTCGGGCCATGGGACCCGGAGTATATCCCAGTTTAAATAGCGTGAAACGGACAATAGCAATTGCTTACTATCCTTTGGAGAGGACACCAGTCTTTCACAATGTTCTTTCCGCCAAATCTAACAAACTCAGCTACCCATTCCTGCTGGGTATACAGGGCGGGGGAGGGGGGGGGGGTGGTCAGAAAAAATATCTCGACTATACCCGGGATCGATCTCGGTCCCTTTGCGTGTGATGCGAGTGCTCTACCAACTGATCTATCGCCCCCACCCCACACACCCCGCCTAAATGAACCATTAAAGTGTCTTAGTGTCTCCGGTGACAATGCTGTGCGTTATAAATGGCCAAGTTGCGAGATGAAAGGAAAAGAAAAGAAAAATAATTCGCGTTAATTCGGCTATAATATAAGCCGTCTATCCAGCTGGCTAAAAGTAGTTTTCAATAATATATTGTTATTGTTCTATTTAGCTACTGAAGCAGTAGTCTGGATAAACATGCATTTAAAAATGTGTCCAGTAAACTCGTCCTTCAAATATCGATTGATTTAAATGGACCTCTTCTTGGCAAAAAAAAAAAACAAAAAAAACCCCACTCAAAAGTGGGACCTTGCACGAAAAAAAAAATAGATAAAAAAATAAATAAAAAAATAAAATAATAGTAATAATGATGATAATAATAATAATAATAATAATAATAATAATAATAATAATAATAATAATAATAATAATAATAATGATAATAATGATAATAATGATAATAATAATAATAATAATAATAATAATAATAATAATAATAATAATAATAATAATAATAATAATAATAATAATAATAATAATAATAATTCTATTCATTCATCCCAACAGGGGAAATTTGTCTATAGGGTCTATTCCAAGGAAAGACTGGAATAAACAAGGCGTGAGCCGCAGTGCAGCGCCTCAAATTGAGCTAGGGCAGCAGCTTCTTATGGTTCACACTATTATGTTATGACGATCGACCCAATCAGCAAAGTCCGGTCCGCATTCGTGCACCGTCGCGAACCCGCCTGGTAGCATCGTCACAACACACCTTTCGACTAGATGCTCTGCCGTTTCGGGTTCTTGCCCACAGCGTGGACATATTGGACAGGAAGTTAGACCCCACTGATGTAACGCACCGGCCGTTAGGCAGCTCCTCGACCGAAGCCGATTCGCAGCTACCCAGTGTCTCCTCTTACTGGTATCAAAGCCTGGCAACTTCTCACCAAGCTTAGAGGAGTGTAGGTCCCCGCCCCCACGAGGGATTGAATTCGTCCAAACCGACTTCCATCTCGTATGTGCAGCTCTGTCCGTAGTCAGGGATTCTGCGTACAAGGGTTGCCGGGACTTATTTCGGCTCGAAACGGGGGCACCGTTCATTATGCGCATGAGAGGGGTATCCCCATTCCCTCTCTCTTTGATCTTACTAAGCCAGTTTCCCGTAATGGTCTCCCTCCGGACATCGGGGGCTGGATCGCTGCCATTATCGGGCCCCATTCTCTAGGGGTTGCTGCTAGCGTTCCCGACACTATGTGCATCGACTTGCGAAGTTTTACATCCACCTTCTCAACGTTTCTGCTTCTACCCCACACTGGAGCGCAATACTCCGCGGTGGAATAGCATAGTGCCAGGGCGGATGTTCTCAGGAGCGCTTGGCTAGCGCCCCAAGTCGATCCCGCCAGCTTCCTCAGAAGACTGTTGCGTTTCTCTATCTTCCGGGCAACCCCTTCGAGATGAACCCGATAGGTAAGGCTGCGATCCAACGTCACCCCTAAATATTTTGGACGCGGCTCATATGGGAGTGGCTGGTCCCCGACTAGGACATTCAGTTTACGGGTGTGCCAACTACTCCATAAGTGAAATGCAGTGGCCACGGTTTTTGAAGTGTTCATCTTCAGGCACCACTTGTCAAAGTAGGATTTGAGTCTGGTGACGTCCTCGCTGAGTACGCTCTCGAGACGGGTCCACACTTTACTCTGAGTAACGAGTGCCCAGTCGTCTGCGTATCCCAGCCTCAGGGAGGAAGTGTTCGGCATATCGCTAATGTAACCGTTAAACAACATTGGCGCAAGTACCGACCCCTGAGGGACCCCATTCTTCAATTTCCTTACTTTGCTCGTGACATCTCCCAGCGCGACGTGGAATTGCCTTTCCCCTAAGATCGAAGAGAACAACTTCAAGGTCTTTTTGCACCTTATGATTTTTGCAAGTTTGAGCATTAACCCATCGCACCAGACCGTATCGTACGCCGCTGATAGGTCTATAAACACAGCACCTGTTTGCTGTTTTCTCTCGAACCCGTGCTCAATATGCTCTGTAAGGGCAATGACCTGCTCCGTGGTGCACCTCCCTTCCCTGAAGCCTGCCTGCTCAGGTGGCAGGGCAGCGTCTAGGACCGGCCCCCATCGGTTTAATAGAACACGCTCCAACAATTTGTAAAGACAGCTCAGCAGCGATATGGGTCTGTAACTGTCTGCCTCCTTCGCCCGCTTCCCTGGCTTCAGGATGGCAACTATCTTCGCGTGCTTCCACACTTGTGGGAGCTTTCCTTTTGCAAGGATGTCAGACATTGCCTCTGCTAGCCAGGCCCGTGCCCTGGGGCCCAGATGCGTCACCATATCGGGATATACACCATCTATCCCTGCTGCTTTGCCGTTCTTCACTTCGCTAATGGCTGCACCCACTTCTCGGGGACTGAACGGGGCCGTCCAGTCCGACTCCTCCGCAGGTAGCGAGTCCAAAATCGTACGGTACGCCTTGCGGACACCGCGCTCAAAAGCCTGATTAGGGACCCGCTTACTACGGTTCTTAATATTCTTGGCAATTGTGTCTGCCTCGCATTCCGGTGCAGCCTTCGCGAAATTCCGATCTAGGTCCAATTTCTTTATCAAACGCCAAGCGTGGCGGCTGGAGTGTGTAAAGTCGAGACTTTCCACGGTCTCCTGCCACCGTTGCTTCCTTCCCTCTGCCAGAGACTGAAGTAGTCTATCGGCTGCGTCCTGGGACTGGGTCTGCTGGTACTCTCGGTACAGCTCTTCCGACTCTGCTGTCCAGCAAGGGGTGTAGAATTTCCGTTTGCCCCGTGGAATAGAGCGTTGAGCGCTCTTAACCAGTAGCCTACTAAATCTGGTTATATTCTTGGACTTGGGAGGAATGGCAGGGCAGACCTGCTCGATATAGGAACTGAATTCCTCCCAGTCAGCCTTCCTGAAATTCCATCTGCAAAGTGGGAGAGACTGCACCCTCGGTATTGTCACCCCAGCTGTGACAAGAACCGGCCTGTGCTGGCTATGCGGAAAGTCCCCGAGGACTGTCCGCTTCACCTGCAGCGGTTCACCGTTCGCGCCTTTCGTTACGAGGGTGAGGTCTGGAGTATATTCCTTCTTATGGCGGGTACCCCGGAAGGTACCCTTGGCTGTAGGATCGTACACTAGGTGTAGATCATTACAGTCCATCCATGAGCGGAGTTGTCTTCCTGCCTCGTTGCAGTCTCGGTAGCCCCATTCGTTGTGGTGGCTATTAAAGTCTCCCAGACAGATGGAAGGATGGCTGACCACCGGTACCGGTGGTGTAGTCCAAGTCGCTCTAGGTGGTTTGTAAATATTATTCAAACACAGTCCACCTACTTCCACGGAAATTCGGTTCACCCCATTGCTGTCCGTTACGCTCTCAATGACCCTTACCTTCGATTGCTCTTTAGCGTAAACGCTAACCCCTCCTTTGAGCCTCGAAGTGTCCTCGCGTTGGACCACCGTATAGCCTGGGATCTGGAATCGGGAAGATTGCGCGCCTGAATAAAGGTGGGTCTCCTGTAACAGGAGGATATCTACGCAGTGAACGGCCAATAGCTTTGATAAAAGCTCATTTTTTGCCATACTCTGGCTCTCGACGTTCAGGGACAATATGTGCGTCAGTTCGCCATCTCCGCCGTCGCATTTTCCGATCGGCAGGCCGCGGATCGATCGATGCATGGGACGTTTGCTTTTTTCTCGGACGTGCCGACGACCCTGGCGACACGAACGCGGTATTATTTGGCTAGGCGGCAGACCGCTTCGCCATTGACGGGACTGATTGGGACTCGACATAAGGATAATAGTGTGGCGCCCGGGATAGGGCTGCTATTCGGGCACCGGGTTTGGAGCAAATTTAGTCACACACCGGGGCAAGCAGCTCATGTGGCTCGTTGGCTCGATACCCGGGATGGTCTCGTGACGGTCGACCGGGATTTACACCTTTGCCCTCCCGTGTGCCTCAAGCCCCCTCACCACTGCAAGGTAAAGATCCACGAGGGGGGAGCTAGGGCGAGGTGACTTGCTCAAGGCCACACAACGTAGCGGTAGGTGATCGAAGTCGGTACCTCTCTGGTATGAAGCAAAGACCGTATCGCTGAACCACGCTGTCCCCAATAACTGGGGAAGATCCACTAACTCCCTGGACCCTAATGATACTAACACCGACTACATTTCTCCACGGATGAACATTTCACAACTCATTATCTATTTACCTTTCTGCACCAAATTAGTTGATGTAGCTTTGGGCGAGGGGAGCCTCCGATTGAGAAATATATTATTTCCACATAATCAAAAACAAGAATAAGTAAGAAAGATAATTGAGCTGTTATATAGCGCAATATACACTAAACGTGCTCAAAGCGCTTTACAAAAGGGTCCATGACCAACAGCAACACTTAACATAAATGACGAGACATGACGCCTGTTAGGCGATGGTACAATTGTTTCGGACAGAGACAACGCTGTTAACGGCCAGGTACCCATTTTACACCTGAGTACGGTGAAAGAATGTGAGGAAAGAGCCTTTTCCAAGGACTCAACTATGCGCCGAGCGAGGCTCGGACTTTCCCATCCGAAAGCGAGTGTCATAGCACTAGACGACATAGCCACACGAAAGAAAGAAAATACCAAAAAAAAAAAAAAAAACAAAGAAAAAAGAGGAAAAAAAAGAAAAGTAAAAAGACAAGCTAAAGTAAATACGTGCATATAAACAAGCAGACATAAATTATTATTATTATTTTTTTTCACATTTTCGCAATCTGAGTGCACGCAATCCGTTATCTTACAAAAACAATAATTAGAACTTATCACTCTTTCTCTCTCTTCTTCCTTGTCTCCCTGGACTGTTGTTGTCATAGGACAAATCACATTTTCACATTTTATTCAGAGAATTTAAACTTTATATATACAATCAGTTGAAGTGGAATAGAACTTGTCAAAAACCATTAAACCGGAGACTTCGGGGTTAAAGTATTTTTGGCTTGTTTGGTGTTATTTTGTTATTTTTAAATCGATTGCTGGTATATGAATATGAAGTGAACAATTTTTTTTTGCCAAATATTAAGAAAAAGATTAAAGCGTTTTGGCCATGTAAGGTAGAGTCCTGTTCAACAAAGAATGAACAAAGCCAGTAATTCATGCCAATGTGACATTATTTCGCTGTGCAATTTAAATTCATCTGATATCTTGTTTGTAGATAATGACATTTGAATTTGCTGAACTTTTGTATATCTAATTCAAATTATGGTGTGTTGTGTAACCTAATTTTTCCCTCAAAATTGTGGTGTCTTGTGAAAACCTTAGATTTTCCTTTTAACGATATGGAATTTTGAGTTTGATTTTGTTCACCTAGATTTTATTTTTTAAATCAGAGAAGATTTTAATTTAATGCTATAGAAATCTAGAAGGAATCACAGTGCTGATGAAAGTTGTAGCAATTGTGGTTTTAGCAGTGAAGGTAGTTTTAACAGAAGAGGTAGTAGAAACAGCAGCAGCAGCAGCAGCAGTAGTAGTAGTAGTAGTAGTAGTAGTAGTAGTAGTAGTAGTATTAGTAGTAGTAGTAGTAGTAGTAGTAGTAGTAGTAGTAGTAGTAGTAGTAGTAGTATGGTATTATTTATTATTAATATTATTATTATTATTATTATTATTATTATTATTATTATTATTTATTATTATAATTATTATTATTTTTATTTTAATTATTATTATTATTATTATTATTATTATTATTATTATTATTATTATTATTATATTATTATTATTATATTATTATTATTATTATTATTATTATTATTATTATTTATTATTATTATTATTATATTATTATTATTATTATTATTATTATTATTATTATTATTATTATCATTATTATTAGCAGCAGCAGTAGTAGTAGTAGTAGTAGTAGTAGTAGTAGTCGTAGTAGCAGGAGTAGTAGTAGTAGTCGTAGTAATAGTAGTAGTAGTAGTATTGTGTGTCTGTGTGATATAAAGAGTTTATGTGTGTGATAAATGTGTTTGTTCATGTGCATCTGTGTATATCTCTCTCTCTCTCTCTCTCTCTCTCTCCTCTCTCTCTCTCTCTCTCTCTCTCTCTCTCTCTCTCTTTCTCTGTGTGTGTGTGTGTTTTGATCGATGATAGCCACAAGCAACAGGTCAACATAGACCATTATACTATAGGAAAACATTATAATAATAACACATTCCTGGCATCACTGCAGGGGAGAATGACAAGAATCTGACCGTGCAAGATGCTGTTGTCCATGGATGTGGTCTTGTGGTATGACACTCGCTTTCGGATCGGAAGGTACTTGGTTCGAGTATTTCTCGGCGCATAGATGAGTCTTTGGTAAAGGCTCTTTACTCACATTCTCTCACCATACTCAGGTGTAAAATAGTTACCTGGCGTTAACAGCGTTGCTCTATTCGAAAAAAAATGGTATTATCGGCTAACAGTCGTCATGTCTCGTTCTACATGTTAAGCTTTTCTGATGGCCAGGGACCCTTTGTAAAGCGCTTTGAGCACGTTTAGTAGATATTGTGCTATATAAAAGCTCAAGTTATTTTTGGCTTTTAAAAAAGTAGATATCTTACACCGCTGCCTTCTTGACATTTCAACAATTCGTAGTTTCCAAGGGAAAAAAGAAACATTCACTTTAGAAATACATAAGTTGCACTCAGCATGGTCCAAAATGCTCCAAAGTCCAGGATATAAGTTCAGAGGAACTAAACTTTCCTTTTCCTCAAGATTTATTGAGCGAATGCAGTTCTTCAGCTGGAGCCAAGACTTCGTATTTCTATGAATATTTCGTAGTACGAAGCAGGAAGAGTAGCATTAGGTTTAAAACCTAATACATATCATGGCGGGGGGGGGGGGGGGGGGGGGCGAAATGGCCGAGTGGTTAAGGCATTGCACTGAGACCCGGAAGATAGTAGTAGAGCCCCACTTCAGGCACTTTCGTTTTTTTCCTTGAGCAAGATTATTAATCCCTAGTTTGCTCACTTGGACAACATGGGTGATTCCTGTTGACATCAGACAACTTGTTTGCTGAATTATCTATATTCCTTCATATCGTATGATTTGGTGGCGGATGGGCATAATAATGATATTATGATAATACATAGCATGCAGTTTAATAATGCACGACGGCATGGAGACATAATAAATGCAAGATGAGACATAAGATGCTGCTGCTAATGGAATCCGAGAGAAAACGGGTAGGGAGTGGGTTCAAACCTTATAGAAAATATATACAATAGATAGAACGAAGTTGGCGTCACTCAGGTCTTTATTATTGCTTTTTGCCATCCGCGAGTAATTCTCACTAAACAGTATTAACCAGAATACAGATAGAACGAAGATGACGTCACTCAAGCCTTTGTTGTTGTACTTTTCCATTCGCCTTTATGAGTAATTCTCACTAAACTGCATTAACCAGACCATAAACGTTCAAGGTTAAACATAGTTTTGTGTGTTGGACCGTTATATCTCCGGATGGCAATGTTGTGAGCTTCTTTGACAAGCGCATCTATCAATAAACGTTCAAGGTGACGGAAAGTTTTGTGTGTTGGTCCGTTATTCTTCCGGATGGCAATGTAGTGAGCTTCTTAGCCAAGTGCATACTATCTATAAATAGTGTGCGCTTGGCTAAGAAGCTCACAACATTGCCATACAGAAATACAACGGACCAACACACAAAACTATGTGTAACCTTACACTTTTATAGCCTGGTTGATACAGTTTAGTGAGAATAACTCATAAACGCGGATGGCAAAAAACAATAACAAAGGCCTGAGTGACGTCAACTTCATTCTGTCTATATCCATATTATGCAGCTGTCGAATGGATGAAAATGTCTCTAAAATAGGATAAATTAACACGAAGATTATTTATACTATAGCGCATGTTTAGGGATTTGCCATGCCCAATGCTCATCTCTATGATATCTCTTTATACCCTCAGCATGCCATTAGGTACCATATTCCCATTTCATACAGTATCAATCGCCTGTTAGGCGTCCTTTGCGTACATGCTTGCAAAATCCCATAAAGCCTATTGTCAGATTGCTCTCCTTTCAACTGGACGCCAATGTAAAAACAGTGAAATTCCCGTGCAAAGCTCAAGATCCAGCTATCCAATCATTGCTGTATAGAAGGGGTTTTGAGAAAAGAATAACAAATTAATTCGATAGCATCAGGAACAGATTTTGATTCCTTTGCAGGTTTCAGAAAAGCGTCTTACACGTCGACTACATATTTCTTATATTAAGCGCTTCGAGCTATGGTTAAGAGACGTGACAAGGCCCTAAAAATATGTATTCTTCTTCTTCTTCTTCTCCTCCTCCTTCTTCTTCTTCTTCTTCTTCTTCTTCTTCTTCTTCTTCTTCTTCTTCTTCTTCTTCTTCTTCTTCTTCTTCTTCTTCTTCTTCTTCTTCTTCTTCTTCTCCTTCTTCTTCTTCTTCTTACTATTATTAATCAATATTTTTTCAATTAGTTTAAAACTAAAATTATTGGTTTGCGCTTTAAATAATGTCAGGTCATAATTCTGATCGTCATAACACTCCCTACCTTGATTAAAATAAGTTAAAATTTCTCAATTTGGAAAATAGTTAAATCATAATAGAGTGGTCTAGGTCATTCCTCCACGCATTAGATTGAAATCTGAAATGGAACCCTGATTATGCTGGAAATAGAACTTAAATTGCTGCCAATTCAATAACTGTTTGACTGAAGACAAAAATATGCACACTGTTAAAACACTTTTTAAAAATTTTGACTAGAAAATTGTTCACGTTGAAAATATTATTTTTTTCAAAAAAGAGCTTTTATATGGCACCCATTTTATATCCATCAAATCTGCTCATTGTGTTTTACCATGAGTCCCTACCTACAGCAACACTTAAATGAAGAAGGATGTCTACCAGGTGACTGGTACTGTATGAGATTGAATAATAGTCAAAAATGATCTGTTGAAACAATGCGAAGCGCATTGAGCATGGTAGATCCGTGGAATATACATGGTTATAATCATTAAAAATTTTTTTTTACTTTGTACATCTGTAGATTAAGATTATCCTCAGATTGTCAAACAGTATTAAAGTTTATAATCCTCCAGAAATCCTTTGATGACTCAATTTTAAGACCTTGTATGTAGAGGTTTGTGGCAATTTTTGACTTACTTGACCTATTCCGTTAACCTACTCTGCAGCACAGGGCTTCCAATCAACAGATCTCCACCTCGGACGGTTTTTGAGGTCATAATTTGTAGAAGTTGATAGTCTCCAGTTTACTGTCCAAGTACGCCGATTTGTAGTTGATGGGCAACATCATCACCTGGGACGGTCTTAGGCCACCCTCTTGATGGTCTTGATAGTAAGTCTCCAAAGGACAACACCAGATAGTCTTCAAAGGAGACCACCAGACAGTCTCCAAAGATCGTTGGTAGCAGCTTCTAATGGTGCTCACACTATTATGTTCTGACGATCGACCAAATCAGCAAATTCTTCACCGCACTCGTGCACAATCGCAAACACACCGTTCAACGAGATTCTCTGCGGTTTCGGGTTCCATTCCACATCGGGTACATGTTGGACAGGCGGAAAGTCCCCACTGATGAAGCGATTTTGCCGTGAGGCAAGTCCTCGACCGAAGCCGATTCGCTACTACCCAGTGTCTCCTCTTGCTGGTGGAGAAGATGACGGGGGACTTGCTCAAGGCCACACGAGGTGGGTCACAAATAATAATAATAATAATAATAATAATAATAATAATAATAATAATGATAATAATAATAATAATAATAATAATAATAATAATAATAATAATAATAATAATGATAATAATAATAATAATAATAATAATAATAATAATAATAATAATAATAATAATAATAATAATAATAATAATAATAATAATAATGTTAGATCTTTATTCTCCATAAATATGGCAATTTGTCATTTAGTTACACTTATTATAACGTTATATGATAACTATAACATTGAACAGATATTTCACTCCTACTTATTCTCTCCTCTCTCTCTCTCTCTCTCTCTCTCTCTCACTCTCTCTCTCTCTCTCTTCCTCTCTTCCTCTCTTTCTTTCACGCGTGCGATATACACAACATAAACATATTTATGTCGTTTTCAATTTGTTACAATTGTGGAAATTAAAGTTAATTTTTTTTTCTGGCTAAAATTGTAAAATGCTGTTTTGTCTGTTGTGTACCAGAATGGCTGAAGATCAATTGACCAGATTGGTTCAATGGCTAAATGGCTGTCTCCACCTACACGATGGTTGAAGTGGCCACTCAATCATTTGATTTG
This sequence comes from Berghia stephanieae, assembly GCF_034508935.2. Taxonomy (NCBI): domain Eukaryota; kingdom Metazoa; phylum Mollusca; class Gastropoda; order Nudibranchia; family Aeolidiidae; genus Berghia; species Berghia stephanieae. The sequence goes on along the minus strand of NC_088369.1, from coordinate 26,955,178 downwards.
AAGATAACTTTAAAAAAAACAATTCATAGAGTTAGATTATGTAATGGCATTTTTCGTTTAACATATAACTCGGAATTCCTGTCCTTTTCCCTTCCTCAATAATTATTATTTTTTTCACTTTCAATACTCTTCTATCTCATAATTTCATCATCTCTCATCATTCATCATACACATCATACATCAATCAAAACTATTTATCACGTCATGCATCATCTATCGTCATCAGTCACATTTTCATCATCACGCATATAATTTCGTAATCTCATCATCGTATAAAATTCATCATCATCATTACGCATTCCTCATCATAACATAGGTCATCAATAATTCATAATCATTCATCATCGTCATCATCATGTATCATAATCATCACATCATCAATAATCATCTCATTTCATCAGCATCATCTACATCATCATCACAACCCCCTCCTCCTCTCCTCCTCCCCTCATCCATCAACTCTCACATTATCATCATATTTATTCATCCATTACCCCTCTCAGTTTATTTATGTATATCATTTGCTGAATTAAAGGCATAGCCGTCTTTGGTGATTCGTCAATTGGATCGCTTGCAAAATTTGTATAATTCGGCTATTTTGTCTTGTGTGGTGCCTGATAACCATTGGTAGAGCATGTATGCTTCAAACGAAAGGAACAGATGATCCGGTTGCATGAGATTTTTTTCTGAATCTCGATGCCCACACAGCATGTTTGGTACCCGGTGTTAGATTTGGCGGAAAGTACAATTGCGATAGACTAATCTCTCATCCAAAAGATGAAGCTTGATATGCCGTTTAAGAGCCTAGAAACCCGGATGAACTCGTATGCTCTGAAAGAGACTATTATGAGGTTTTGGTTGGCACTCGTTTTCGGATCGGAAAGTCCTGGGTTCGAGTCTCGCTCGGCGCATAGTTGAGTTCTTGGAAAAGGCTCTTTACTCACATTCTCTCACCGTACTGAGGTGAAAAATGAGTACCTGACCGTTAACAGCGTTGTCTCTATCCGAAAAAAAATGTAATATCGCCTAACAGGCGTCAGGTCTCATTCTAGCTTGCGAGTATGTGTTATTGCACGATAAAAATATAACGAGTTTAATAAATTCAAAGACATGAAAGAATACGTTTATTCTCCTCCTCCAAGTAAGTTTATTAGATATTTTGTTACCAAATTGTATAATGATCGTACTTCTATTCGTCATAATTTGTATCTTTCGCCTTCTGATTGAATGACAATTTGACCCAAAACTAAAAGCGTTGGATTTGTATTCATGCGTACCAAATGAATATTTATCAGCCAATCAGCTGTCTTTTACACCTTATTTTACACCAATAAAATGTGCGTAAATATTCTGCAATCGTGCAATAAAAATTTAAAGCATTATTCAGCGATTACGTATTTACTAAGAAATGATGGGGTTTTCAAATGAGAGGGTTGCAATAATTATTTATCATGTATGATTATATTAAAGATAAATCTCGACCATAGTCAGGAAAGATAACTTCTGTTTCTTTACTGGCGAGGCATCTGCTGTACCAAATGAGTAACTAACCCCCCCTCACTCCTCCCCCCACACCCCCCACCACCATTTTTCATCCATTCCCTCTTGCCCTGTTTTTAAATTCTAGTAGGGTGACGTCATTTCCGGTCTTTCAAAATTATAATACATGCAGGTCTGGGAGTGTTGGATTGGATTTCCAGAATGGACTTTTTTAATTCCGTATTTTTTGGTGTCAAGTTGACATTGAGTATGAGGTTGTTATTGATATTTCAACAAAATTGGTAACAAGAAATGAACAAGTTAATTAATTTTGAACTGTAAATAACATGAAATCATCTTAATGTCCGTACAACTGTGACTAACCGTCTCCATTCGGTGTTATGTGCGTCTGAGTAAATTAGATGAAGACAATTGTATCTACTCGTCCCGTTATGTGGTCTAGTGATACGACACTCGCCTTCGGGTCGTAAGATCTAGCGTTCGAATCTTGCTCTAAGTGGAGCAAAGTTGAGTCCTTGGAAAAGAGGGATATGTGGTCTTGTGGTATGACACTCGCTTTCGGATCGGAAGGTCCTGGATTCGAGCCTCGCTCGGCGCATAGTTGAGTCATTGGAAAAGGCTCTTTACTCACATTCTCTCACCGTACTGAGGTGAAAAATGAGTACCTGACCGTTAACAGCGTTGTCTCTATCCGAAAAAAAATGTAATATCGCCTAACAGGCGTCAGGTCTCATTCTAGCTTGCGAGTATGTGTTATTGCACGATAAAAATATAACGAGTTTAATAAATTCAAAGACATGAAAGAATACGTTTATTCTCCTCCTCCAAGTAAGTTTATTAGATATTTTGTTACCAAATTGTATAATGATCGTACTTCTATTCGTCATAATTTGTATCTTTCGCCTTCTGATTGAATGACAATTTGACCCAAAACTAAAAGCGTTGGATTTGTATTCATGCGTACCAAATGAATATTTATCAGCCAATCAGCTGTCTTTTACACCTTATTTTACACCAATAAAATGTGCGTAAATATTCTGCAATCGTGCAATAAAAATTCAAAGCATTATTCAGCGATTACGTATTTACTAAGAAATGATGGGGTTTTCAAATGAGAGGGTTGCAATAATTATTTATCATGTATGATTATATTAAAGATAAATCTCGACCATAGTCAGGAAAGATAACTTCTGTTTCTTTACTGGCGAGGCATCTGCTGTACCAAATGAGTAACTAACCCCCCCTCACTCTCTCCCCCCACACCCCCCACCACCATTTTTCATCCATTCCCTCTTGCCCTGTTTTTAAATTCTAGTAGGGTGACGTCATTTCCGGTCTTTCAAAATTATAATACATGCAGGTCTGGGAGTGTTGGATTGGATTTCCAGAATGGACTTTTTTAATTCCGTATTTTTTGGTGTCAAGTTGACATTGAGTATGAGGTTGTTATTGATATTTCAACAAAATTGGTAACAAGAAATGAACAAGTTAATTAATTTTGAACTGTAAATAACATGAAATCATCTTAATGTCCGTACAACTGTGACTAACCGTCTCCATTCGGTGTTATGTGCGTCTGAGTAAATTAGATGAAGACAATTGTATCTACTCGTCCCGTTATGTGGTCTAGTGATACGACACTCGCCTTCGGGTCGTAAGATCTAGCGTTCGAATCTTGCTCTAAG
>NC_088369.1:26934493-26946993 GCF_034508935.2 Berghia stephanieae | reverse complement strand
ACGTTTTCTAAGGCACTGTATAATATTCAAAATCTTCCAACTTTGCATTATCATTTTCTTGTCTGGCACTAAGATTTCAGATTGTCGCAAACCCAGTAAAAACTCAAATAAGTTAACTAATAAGCAAACGTTAAATAATTGCACAAATAGATTAACTCCTGATCCAAAACCATAGAGGCTCCGTTTCTTGATTACAATATTAATTTTATTTTATAGATAACATAAACGGTTTCACAGAAAGTATCTAGGTGTGGTATGCGATTGGAAAGAAGCTAAAATCTTAATCAAACCTTCATGGAAATTTTTTTTTTGGAACGAAAAGCGAATGTCTTATCCACGCTTTTGCATATTATCCGGATGCATTCTTCCCGATTATCCGATTTCACAAACCGAAGACGTTAGTTATCGCAGCAATACAATTTGACCCCAATCGTTTCTCCATCCCCTTACTCCCTTCTATATATATAGCGATATTTTTGTATTACTACAGCAATTTTTCAATATAAAAGAGCCAAATACGTATACGCTTAGCGATATTTTGTATATTTGGCTACCCGAAACGGCAGCTCCATCTTGTATCATATTAACAATGTTACGATTTGTAAGAAATGCTGCCCTCGATGAGTCATCCTTTTCTATACTTATCTTTGGCTGTAGCCATAGATTTACAATGCTAGATTGCTCGCGATATCTATTTCGTGTTTTGACCGTTGCTTCTGTGTGTATGTGTGTGCGCCTTTGCCGTCTTGTGGTCTGTGACGTTATTAGGCTTTTGACACAAAGAATCTTGGTTTGAAACCTGCTGCTGGTGATGCAAATTTGACTCCTTTGAAAAGGGTTTCAAACTCACTGTCTCTCAACGTAACCAGGTGTAACATGAGTATAGGGCCGTAACAGCATTCTGATCCTTACAGGCGTCATGTCTATTCCTCCATGTTAAGTGTTGATATTGGATTCGGACCCATGTTAAAGCTCTTTGAGGATATTGCGCTATACACAAGCTCAAACTCGAGCACTAGGCATACTATTATAGCACATCCTTTGCTTATAAGGAATATTATAGTAATCTTTCGGGCCAAGAGATCCCCACTTTAGACCAGAGGGACTTTTTAATCTACTCGTAATTATAATCTCCAGTATGTTAAAGTTTCATAACGTTGTCTTGGCCTAACTCATTAAACCTAATTTACGAGTAAGTAGGGTTGTGAAATATACTTGTTGATGCTATGCGTTTATATAATAATATACAAAACGACATCCGCCATCGGTATGTAACGTACTAATACAAAAGAAAAATATGTAACGTTAAACGATTAACTGATTGCTATAACTTGTGAGAACTAATCATTATAATAGCTGTCCAAAAAACAATAAAAAAGAGCTGAGCTACGTCAATTTCGTTCCTTCTTTGTGGTCTTGTACATCTCTATTCTTGTGCATCTCTATTCTAGCGATAAAACAATCTTCTCAAAAGATCTCGCAAAATTGGTGAACAATCGTTTGAATTTTCGGCGCCTTAATTTTGGACATATGTCTCTCTCTCTCTCTCTCTCTCTCTCTCTCTCTCTCTCTCTCTCTCTCTCCCTCTCTCTCTCTCTCTCTCTCTCTCTCTCTCTCTCTCTCTCTCTCTCTTTCTCTCTCTCTCTTTCTCCCAACCCGAATATTATAAAATAATCTAAATTGAAAACTAACCCTTTTGTCTCTTGATTTCTACTCTGCTGTAAATGAAGTATCCTGCTATGATGTATGTAAAATGGGTTACAAGTAATCGAATGCTTTGATATGGCAATGAGGGAATTGCACTGAAAATACGATTTATAGGTAAGAAAATTGTGATGTCAAAAAAAAAAACTGGTTCCAATCTCATGGAAAGGAGGACTGAAAACATACATTGATGTTCTGGTTTCTAAGTCGTGGCATCTTATTTAATTTTCTAGTCTAAATTTATGATGGTCGTCAATAAAGATCATCCCTCCTGCTTTGTTACGTCCCGTAATCTTAATGCCAATGAGACAGATGAGCTTTCAATAAAAATTTAGACTGTACAGGCGGCCACTTGCACTATAATATGTGCTTCTTTTTGGTCGTGAAGCCTAGACATTGAATGCCGGAACTAGAGGGGCGAATCAATGTGTTCGAGAGCAAAAGTTACAGAAAATCTTACGAGTGTCATATTATCTGAAACATAAAAATAATAAAGAGGTTCTTGAAGACGTGGAGAATCTAGCGGAAAGATAGCAACAATTTGCTCGCAATGGGTAAAAGACGGAAACTTGCATGGTCGGCACATCTGGTCAGACACGACAGCTTGTGCAAGACAGTCATGCAAGGTACAGTGGAAGTTCAAAGAAGAAGAGGAAGACAAAGGAAAAGCTGGTTGGATAACATCAAAGAATGGAGAGGATTGACGCTGTATGAGCTGACAGAGAAAGTCAATGATCTAGAATTGTGGGGCACTGTGTTGTGAAGATGCATCCCGCAAGTCTCTCCGACGACCATCCGGTGTGTGAGAGAGTGAGTAAATCTTTATAATCTGCTTTTAGATAGAACAAATTTAACGTCACTCGGGTCTTTGTTATTGCTCTTTGCCATCCACATTTATGAGTAGTTCTCATTTAATTGTATTATCCAGGCTATAAAAGTTCATGGTTGACACAGAGATTTGTGAGTTAGTCCGTTATACTTCCGGATGGCAATGTTATGAGCTTCTTAGCCAAGCGCATTCTATCTATAATTCCTGCTACTAATACAGTTATGCCACTTTATGATTCTAATGTAACCTATTCATTATTAGACTTCCGAATGACTGGTTATATAACACTTCCATGGAGTCTGGATCCGGAAATAACTAGACGATGTGACGTCACGACTTCTCTGATCAATTGATTTTATAACTTGGAATATAAGACAAGGACATTTTAACCACGTTCAGTGAGTGCATGCACCGGGGGCTCTCAAGTATTTGTGCAGTGATCACACAACTTTGACGACACAGTAATGCATGAAATTACTTTGAAAATGGGCACAATTCCAGTAATTTTAACTCGCTTGGGTCCAACTTTTTTTTATAAAGTATATACACTATTGGGGGCCTAACAATTCAGGCAGGTCGCAACTATGCAAGACAGCTGGGACTAGGTTTGTTTTTATTCATTCTTAAGGAATAAAAAAAAACCCCAAACAACGTAGAGCATTTTTATAGCGCAATATCCACTAAACGAAGAGCTTTACAATGCGTCTATTGCCAACAGCAAACACTTAAACATGCATGACGAGACATGACGCCTGTTAGGCGATAGTACATTTTCCCCCAATAGACACGGGTTTCCCTTTTATCACAAAAGAAAAAAAAAACAAGATGAATGAAACACTAAAGACATTTTGTTGTGTTCCATTCATCGTGTTTTGCTGAAAAAGGGGAAGACCGAAAAGCCCACTTTATCAGTTATCATTTAATAAATTGAAGCTTCCATTCAATTTGTTGTTGTTTTTTTTTTATTTCCTCGACTTTAAGCTACAGCCTTTTAATCACAAAAAATACATAAGTACCTCGGGCCAAATAAAGTACATGTCCTTGAGCATCAAGCCTGCAAGACAAGGACACGCCAGTGAAGATGGCACCTCAAAACGACATGTAATAATATTCTACGAAGTGGTTCTATGCATTTAGGTAAAAAAACTCACAATATCCGCCAGTCGGATATAACGGGCTGAGAAGTTTACTGCTTGAGGCTCGAATAAAATAAAAAGCAATTAATACGAAATGAAATCGAAGCTTTAATTTATTAAATTAAATAAAGACAGATAATTTGGACGTTTCGGATTTTCTCTTTATCAACAAAACACGATGAATGATGAAAGACTGGCGTAGTTAAGATAAATAACACACAGACACACAACACAGTGTGTAACTTAGAACGTTTATAGTCTGATTGATATAATTTAGTGAGAACTAATTATTAAAATGGCTGTCTAAAAACGATAACATAGTGCTGAGTCACGACAAATTCGTTCCTTCTATCTATTAGAAGTGCCCCGAAAAAGTGTCACGCTCACCAATCTCATCTCGACTTAATCCACGATTCCAGACCGAGTTAGAATGTTAGGGTTTTTTTTATTTATTTAGTCAGAGGTCTTTCCCCTTCCTTAGTCATAGACAAGGTAAATAATAGACTGCACAGGTCATTTATATATATATATATATAATATATATATATATATATATATATATATATATGTATGTGTATATATATATAAATAAATATATATATATATATATATATATATATATACATACATATATATATATATGTCTGTATGTGTATATATATATATATATATATATATATATATATATATATATATATATATACAATTGTAGTATCCACCTGATAGGGATCTGTCCAATATGAATAGTCCTTAAGTACAACTATAGTCATACAGAAGACATGGGCCACAGGCCGACTCGAGAAGGAGTATAGAGGTTTTGAAGTTATAATACTAGGAATATGTATGAGCTATAGTTAGTGTGAAGTTCACGTCACTCAGGTGTTTGTTATTGTTTTTAACCATCCACCATTATGAGTAATTCTCACTAAACTGTATTAACCAGACTATAAACGACCAAGGGTGGGGGAGGGGGTTGGGGGGGGGGGGGGGGGGTTGGGGGGGGGGGGGGGGTTGGGTGGGGAAGGTGGGTTGTCTTAATTAACTGAATTGGCGATCGTTATGAGTCTTCTCTGAAAACAAACAATTTGTTTAAAATTTGGGCCAGAAAACTTGTCCTTCATTATATATCGATAGGTTAAAATGACCCTCCTCTTTGCCAAGATGAGGTACATTGGCAATTGGAATATATATATATATATATATATATATATATATATATATAATATATATATATAATATATATATACATATATATATAAATATATATATATATATATATATATATATATAATATATATTCATGTATAAATATGTAGATATCTATATATCCATCCCGATGACTCATCATAATTCGATCTGGTAAAATTGGACCGATGAATCATCGAACCAAATGTGTCTGCCCGTTCAATAATAATAATAATAATAAAAATAATAATAATAATAATAATAATAATAATAATAATAATAATAATAATAATAATAATAATAATAATAATAATAATAATATAAGCGACAAGGGTAGACATTCATATACCATGTGTATATATAAAATATCTACAACCACCAATAGTCTATAGTGCCCCCAATCCACCGATAAAACTGTCCACCAACCCCCCCCCCCCCTTCCCTAACTCCACCTCAACTCAAATCCAACTCTAGCCCTTATAATTGTTCCCATTGGCGGCATCTTCAACCCCCCCCCCCTTCCCTCCCCTATCCCTCTTCATCTTGTTCCCAACAACCCTCGTTCATTCACCAAAATATCGGACTCCAACCCCCCCCCCCCCCACCCACACCCCCACCCTCCACCCTATCCCACCTTCACCCCTCCCCATGCCTACACTCTTTACTCACCACCCTTTTAAGGATTAGCTCACACACAAACGCACGTGCGTAAAGCCAAGGGATATGGGTCTGATAGTAGTGTACATGTATTTAATCATTTAATATCCTTGAAGTTTTTAAAATTTGTATTGTACTTAATTTTTCTTCATGGTTCCTTGAGAGGTCATAATGAGGAATTGTCTCAAAATTGTGTTTTGTGGGAATAAACGAGAATCAAACAAGTGATTGGAAATGTAAGACTTTAGGAAATATTGTGAAAAAAAAACGCGTATTTAAAATTTTGATCAATTTTTTTTCCAAGTATTATTTTCTTTTTTTTTTTGAGTGCTGCAGAATCTTCAAAGATTTTTAATTCTTCTAGCTTCTTTCAAGCAGGAACAAAATTTGCATCTTAGATAACTGCAGTCTTGTAGAAGCACTATTCCAGGGTTAAACGGTACAAATCCAGGCTTGTACCTGTAGGTTTAGTAATCATGTTTCCAGTATTAGTAGCGTCATAGTTATGTCACACCTTTGAGGCGATCTTAAGTACATTATCTAATCATTGTAATTGGACACTAACTTTATCTCTCTCACTCTCTCTCCCTCTCTCACTCTCTCTCCCCCTCTCTCTCTCTCTCTCTCTCTCTCTCTCTCTCTATATATATATATATATATATATATATATTGAATCGTGTTTGATACAAATATGGTACGAAAAGTGCTCGACATGTAGTATCAAAACAAGATACAACCTCCACACCTCAACATTTAGAAACACTAACAAAAAAAAACATCCACAAAACTCAGCGAACATATTTGGAAATTAAGAAACAACAATCTAGACCACAACATTTCATGGAAAATTTTATCTAAAGCAACAGGATACACACCAACATCAAAACAATGTAGCTTATGCCTGGAAGAGAAATATACTATAATCAAACACCCTCATGAAGCCACACTCAACACGAAAAGTGAGATGTACGGTACGTGTCCACATCGCCGGAAGTTCTTGTTAATTAACTACAAACCGGAACCACTTCAACAAACAACAACAGTCAACAAAACAACTCAGTCCTGACGATGGCGAATTAAGCCTGAAACATTAATGTAGACTGTCTCAAATATTGTGGTAAATATTTAAAAATAATATATATATATGTATATATATATATATATATATATATATATATATATATATATATATATATGGTGGAAAACATATTATGGCCATTGTAAGAGAGGGATATATATATATAATATATATATATATATATATATATATATATATATATATATATATATATATGAGCCAAGGTCAAAAGGTGCCAATTTTTTTCTCAAAATAAAAGTGACATAATAGTCCATTCATGTTTCTATATGGGTAGCAAAAACCCTGTACTTCATGAATCAAAGGCCCTTAAGATAACTTTAAGGTCTAACGCAGCATAATATCGTCAACAATACCTATATGTTGCTGGTGTCACCTGTGACCGGTGACACCAAAATGAGACAAAAAGCGCAATAACCAAATGATTTTTGTTGAGTATCAAACTTTATTTAGTAAGTTATAAACAAAAAGACACAATCAACAACAATCATAGTACAATAGTGTTCCCAACTAATGGAGAAAATGTTGCTTTTTGGTGTCATCGGTCACAAGTAACATAGAATGCAAATATATTATTTCATAAAAATGAATGTACATTAACAACAACAACAATATTGCATATGCTTATTACTAGCAATGTTCAGAAGCTTTTGGAATAAAATGTTGGGCAATAATGTGACCAAAGCATATCTTATTTAGCGACATTGTGTCACTTGTGACATTAGACCGATGACACCATTACTTATGTCACAAGCAATACCAAATTGCAGTTTCGACAATATATCATTAATTTCAGTCAAACCAGTGTAATAACCACAGTTAAATATGGAATTTAATAATGTTTCAGAAACCAAAGACTTCAAAAATAGAAATATACATGGAAATTAGAGCATCTGAATGTGACTTGTGACATAAGACCGGTGACACCATTACTTATGTCACAAGCAACACCAAATCACACTTTCGTCCATAATATATCATTATTTTCAGTCTAAAATCACAATAACCTACTCTAAAATGAAATGCAATAATATTTTAAGAAACTAAATACTTTCAAATTGGAAATATACTTAGAAATTAGTAATACCATTGTTGCTATTACTTTGGTCAAAATCGGCACAAGAACCCAATTTTGCCTCAATAAATCAAGAATAGCAACTGAACAAATGTAATATAGCCTGTTAAAATGTAATTCAATGACATTTCAAGCTTTGAAGAACATGAAAACAGAAATACATTAAAAACTTCAAAATTAAGTGTCACCTGTGACATTTTAACCGATGACACCAATGGTCACAAAAAGTACCTAAAGTCACACAAACACTAGATAAATATCAGCCATGGTAATGAATTCATGTAACCATACGGTGATATCCGCCCTAATGCTCAAATCTGCTTGTTTGTAGTAATTTAGTGTGTTAATAGTAAATCAAATCAAATTTCTTGACAACCCTTCTATTTATCTGGATTCGTCAAAAGCTTGAGTTTTGTCTTTTTCTTGATTGATACAACCCTGAAACATAAAAAATTAGAATTACAAGGAAATAATTAATTGTGTCAAAATCACAGTCTTATGTAAGATGTCATAATATCATATTTGTAAATAGAATAACAGCTGAAAACATAATTTTTTGGTGGCACTTTGTAATATCCAATATCAAGTGTTGCTTGTGACAATGTAAAATAGCGATGACACCAAAGTTCAACTTACCTTTTCTGCCTGGAGCCACACTGGAAAGGACAATGAAAGTGCTGCACTTCAAAGACTGGTAAGAAGGGTGGATCAAAATTGCGAATCGCCATTTAACGAAACAAACTTCCACGTGTTCACGCATGCCGTGTTGCTTGTGACAAATGACACCAAAACCAATAAACCTCAATATCGGCAAAACGGTAAACATTTACTCCAAGATTTGAGTTCAGATAGTAAATCTATGCTTTTTTATCATAATAAAACATTTTATAACCATTAAATATGAGCTTTAATGTTGCGTGTCGAGTCTTAGTATTGTGCTGTGTTTGATGACACCAAAGGTCACAAGCAACACCAACTTTTTAAGAACTCTATATGAAACTTAATCAGATATGTAATATACTGCAATTGCGTTTAAAAGTAAATTTTGACTTTATACTATTAGTCAAATTTCAATCACGTGAGCTAAAACATCACATTTAATTTCTACATGATTTCTAAAAAGGTGATGCGTTGACCTCGTTTTAAGCACATGCCAAACAGCATTCAAATTTCACTTTCAAGTTGTTTATTTCATATTCTGTTGAACAGAGTATGTTGAGCTATCTCATTTTATCTCTTCTTCATATTATCAATTGATTACAAGCATTAACCCAATGAAAACAGCCCATAATTAAGTAAAAATCAAATTTTCTTAATACTGGTATCAAGCGGGCACCTTTTGAACTTGGCTCATATATATATATATATATATATATATATATATATATATATATATATATATATATATATATATATATTATTTTTAAATATTTACCACACTGTTTGAGACAGTCTACATTAATGTTATATATATATATATATATATATATATATATATATATATATATATATATATATATATATATCCTTCTCTCTCTCTCTCTCTCTCTCTCTCTCTCTCTCTCCCTCTCTTACAATGGCCATAATATGTTTTCCACCGTCTTGGAATGGTATTATGTCCCAGTGACAATATGATGCTAAAGAATTAGGCATTTCTTCAGGGCCATTGGGCCCAAGTAACCGGGTATTGGAGCATCGTCCAGTGATGAAAATGCGCGTTATAAATGTCATGTATTATTATTATTATTATTATTATTATTATTATTATTATTATTATTATTATTATTATTATTATTATTATTATTTATTATTATCTCCGTTTCTATGTATTGAAAGGAACAAAGCAGTTGGTTCCATCCTTTGGATAGAAAGTTCATCATCATCCATCATGGCTTGTACTCTTCAGCACGTTGCTGGTCAGCTTTCTTCACGTACCACGATGTATGATATTTCCAACCCAATATAGCCTTCATGGCCATTAGACTCATGGACCTGGAGTTTATCCCAGTTTCTATATCGTGAAACGGACAATAGCAATTGCTTGCTACCCTTAGGATAGGAAGCTGATCTATCGCAAAGTACTCTCCGCCAGATCTAACAGACCTGGCTACCCAATGATTGCTGGATGGATAATGGAAGGAGGGGGGGGGGTCAGAAAAAAATCTCGACTACACCTGGGATCGATCTTGGTCGCTTTTGCTTGTGAAGCGAGTGCTCTACCAACTGAGCTATTGGGACCCCCAACATCATAAAAGGCGTTATGTCATTTTACTGCCAAATGAACACCTATGTTGTATATTGATGTCATGCGTTTATTAAAAAACAAACAAACAAAAAACATCCGCCAGCCAGATATACCGTACCGACACACAAAACTATGTTTAATCTTAACCGTTTACAGTTTGAATAATACAAGTTAGCGAGAACTGGCTAAAAACAAACAAAACAAAGAGCTGAGTGACGTCAATTTCGTTCCCTTTATAATATAGCATGGATAGGTACAGTGTTGGCCTTGTAATAAATTGGCACTAATTATTAGGGTGATTCGATATAATATACGAGCTCATGGAGTGCTAGAGAGTCGGTTGGGTTTTGTCATGTCGGTGAGTGAGAAAATACTGACAACTTCTTACGTTGTGGATTGACCGAAAGCTAGTGTCATACCACAAGACGACATAGCATACGTGGACGGAATGAAATGAGTCCTCTATAGATAGAATGAAGTTGACGTCACTCGGGTCTTTGTTATTGTTTTTTGCCATCCGCGTTTATGAGTAATGCTCACTGAACTGTATTAACCTGACTATAAGCGTTCATGGAAACGCACTGTTTTGTGTGTTGGTCAGTTATACTTCCGGATGGCAATGTTATGAGCTTCTTAGCCAAGCGCATACTACCTATAAGACCAAAAAAAAAAAAAACAACAAAAAACACAACAAAAAAAAACCAAAGAAAAAAGAAAACATGAAACATTTACACGAGTTTTCTGTTTACAGTTTGTGTTTTATCCAAAAAAAAAAAAAAAAAAAAAAAAAATAGGCCCGTTATTTTTATTTCAGGCTTCTCATTCAAGCCACCACCTGATTTTTTTGCATTTACTTGCACTTGACTTAGGAGGAAAACCTCTAGCTCCACGAGTCTGTCTTATTTCTCTGCCAATGTTTAGTTTGATTTGTCTCTAAGGATCCGTCAGCAATGACGTCATCATACGAAAGCTATACTATTTTCACCATCATCATCATGGTTTATCCCCCCCTGGACGTGGCCTCCGCGACTTCCAACTGAAACAAGCCTCTGTCCTGGGCAATCTTTTGACATTCAGTCACTGGCTTATTCATCCATTCGCTAATGTCCTGTGACCATCTTCTTCTTGGTCTCCATCTCCATCTTTTACCCTCTACAACACCCTGTACAATTTTTTTTTCAACGGTTTCATGTCTCTTGATATGTCCAAAAAAGAGAAAAAAACAAAAACGAATAAGTTTTATTTTCTGTATCATCTAAATTGAGATATGGCTCCCTAATGCCCAGGTTCACTTTCACATTTGGTTAGTTTTACTTCCTGCCCAGAGGATGCGGAGAATTTTCCTGTAGCAATTACTAACTATAGAATGCATTGATTTTATTTCATAGTTTCTTCTTTTTTGTTTTGTTTTTAAAAAGCTTTTTCTTCATAATATTCCGCCCTCCTTTCTCTTCGGACCAGTCAATAATGACGTCATCATACGAAAGCTATAATATATTATTATATAGCTGACATTATTCCTCCCTCTTATCACATCAATTATTCACAATACTTGCATACAGTGAGTCATTTACCGCGATGCTAATGCAGGTTAATTCCCCAACGGTGCCGTAACAATATAAGTAAAATCTATTACTACCATGTCCCGTTTGGGCGAACATTTAGTACTTTCGATTATGACTAAGTTTGCTCCATTTCTTCGATGACGCTTGTGTGATGACGTAATGAGTATTTCTGGCTTGGCATCGAGTCAATCTTCTTTATTTTAAATGTCATCTTGAAAACAGAGACTGGTGTGAACGATAAAATCTAATAGAACAAATGAATGTATTATGATACATACCAGATCATATTATCACACTCTAATTTTTTGGGAAAACCCTATTATTCTTTGCAATAATATATAATAAGACAACTAAGTGTGCAATAAATGTTTATGTCTGCACGAATTTGGTAATTTGGTTCATATTTGGTCAACGTGTACTTATTTCAGGTCTGATCACCCAAATTGTCATGGGCTCATTGTTGTATTGAAAGTGCTCTCAAACCAAAGCAAAATAGTGTCTAATACAACACAGACAAATCAAGCCCTTAATTGTGTTAGGTTATCTGATCTGTTAATATTTGCACCTGGCGTGTACGAAATAAAATAATTGATGTGCTAACAAAAATGTACAAAGAGCAGTCAAACGTGATGCAAGTTGGTTTGTAGCTTAAGATTTGATTTGATTTAAAGCATGGTGAACATATTTAGCAGGTCTGATAACAGAACGCAATTATAGGCCTGCTTTAACATTGTCATAATGGAAAATATTTTGCGTTGGGTTGATAGTATCTCCATTAGAACAATGAGCCCATAACAATTTGGGTTATCAGACTTGCAAATAAGTTCACGTTGACTTAAAGACATTGAGGAGGAAGAAGAGGAAGATGAAGAAGAGGAAGAAGAAGAAGAAGAAGAAGAAGAAGAAGAAGAAGAAGAAGAAGAAGAAGAAGAAGAAGAAGAAGAAGAAGAAGAAGAAGAAGAAGAAGAAGAAGAAGAAGAAGAAGAAAATGAAGCAGAAGAAGAAGAA
>NC_088369.1:26901993-26929493 GCF_034508935.2 Berghia stephanieae | reverse complement strand
TGTGGGTGGATGGAACCGATTGTGACCTGTCGTATCAAAACGGTTTTTTTTTTGTCGGAATCACTAAGATGCTCAGCGCTGAATATATAGTGATAAATAACAATGTGAAATTGAATGGAAGCTTCAATTTAATTTAAAAAAACCCAGATAAAATGGACGTTTCGGGTTTCCCCTTTATCAACAAAACAGGATGAATGATAGACTACAGACGAATGAAATAATGTGGTAATAGCGTTATTAAGATTCATTCATTAAGATTCATTCATTAAGACTCATTCATCATAACAACGCTACTACCACATTATTTCATTCGTCTGTAGTGTTTCATTCATCCTGTTTTGCTGATAAAGGGGAAACCCGAAACGTCCATTTTATCTGTTTTCGTAATTAAATTGAAGCTTCCATTCAATTTCACATTGCTATTTAGTTCTTCGAGCTTCGATCGGCAACAGTTACATGAATTTATAGTGAAAAATAAGAAACGTTGGTTACGTTTGAATCTTTTATTCAGGATATTGTGTCTACAGAAGGAGCGAAGTTGACGTCACACAGCTCTTTGTTATTATCTTTAGACAGTCATTTTGATGCGGCTATGTGGTCTAGTTGAATGACACTCGCTTTCGGATCGGAAGGTCCTCGGTTCGAGCCTCGCTTGGCTCATAGTTGAGGAGTCTTTGGAAAAGACTCTTCACTCACATTCTCCCACCGTACTCATGTGTAAAATGAGTACCTGGCAATTAACAGCGTCCGAATATGTCCGAAAAAATTATAATATCGCCTGACAGGCGTCATGTCCCGTCCTACATGTTACGTGTTGCTGTTGGCCAGGGACCCCTTGTAAAGCGCTTTGAGCATGTTTAGTGGATATTGCTCTCATAAAAGTTCAATTAAAACAATAATGATTGGTGTCACTATATTCTATCATTCAAACAATAGTTTTGTGTGCTTGTACGTTTCCTACGGCTAACGAATGTTGTCAGTATTTTACCTAAACGCATAGCATCAACAGTGAGAAATAAGAAACTTTATGTTTTTTTGAAATTATTTAGGGCAATAGATAATATTATAGTATTTATGAGTAGATAGCTACATTTTTAACAAACACTCTCACCCATTTTAGTTCGTTTTAACAACTGGTTCACCCCGACACAATACTGGTTTGTGGCGACGGGTCTCGTGTATGTCTATATAGACTGTGAGCCGTTTTCAACGTGGGTGGATGGAACAATTAATCAAAGCAGGACATTGACTTGTCTGTCTTTTATTAATCTTAAGCATAGGAGGAGCGTGTGTGTGTGTGTGTGTGTGTGTGTGGGGGGGGGGGGTGTTAAGGGTCTTTCCGATAAGATGTCTGCAACAAACTATGGGAACTGTCGTCACAAAACGGTTTTATATCCGTGTGAGCCAGATGGTAAAGCAGGATTTTTTTCTCTCTCCTACGGTTATGGTCTAAGAGAGATAATTATTATATTATCTCATCCCCTAACGTAGTTTAGAGTTTTAAAAACAATAATCGATCTTGTTATAGAGCGCAATATCCACTAAACGTGCTCAAAGCGCTTTACGAGGGACCCTGACCAACAGCAACACTTAACATGTAGGACGAGACATGACGCCTGTTCGGCGAAGTTACATTTTTTTTTCGGACAGGGACAACGCTGTTAACGGACATGTACTCAACTGAATACGGTGAGACAATGTGAGTAAAGAGCCTTTTCCAAGGATTCAACTATGCGCCGAACGAGGTTCGAACCCCGGACCTTCCGATTCTAAAGCATTGTCATACCACTAGATAACATAGCCGCAGTTGTCTTCAACTTTGGTCAAGAACCATACGCACTGACCTTGGTTTTCAGTTGACTTTAGTTTGGTCCCTGTTTGAGTCGTGTGAGTGTGAGATTGTGGGTCGAAATGGAGATGATCGATCGGTTGATGTAGTTTGAGCATCTGACGATGTGTTTAAGTGTTTGTAAGTATGTTGTCCAGGTATGGTATGTATCGTTCTGTAATAAATGTTTAGTTTACCATTTTCTTTAATATAATGCCATGTCCTTCTTATCTGTATATTCCTTGGGTGCACTCATACGGAAGTTGTACCATTAAGCCCACTCACCATCTGTCTATCTCGTTTTTTTCTTCTTCTCTCCATCTTGGCTTATATTTCAACATTGTGAGCCTTAAGCCTTTATCCAGCTATGTTATAGCCGCATTTGTCCGCTGTCTTTTGACAAAGCGGTTATCTTGAACCTCTCTGTATAAAAAACCGTAACACCTTACCAACTATTTCCAAGTTTATTCTATATGTATATATATATTTATATATATATATGTACTTTAACTTGTATTTGTGCTTATGTCTGCGCATATAAATATAAATATATATATATATATATATATATATATATATATATATATATATATATATATATATATATATATATATATATATATATATATACTAGTAAAAAGCCCCCAATTTCGCGGGTAAAGAACTATTTTCATTCGATATTGTACCCACCATCATTTAATGAGGGCAGACTGGTAAACAACGTTGTCTGTGTACATCCTCTGTTGATTTTTCTGTGTGGCCCAACATGAAGTGTAAGCCATTATAGCCTCTGACTCGTGACACGGCAACATACAGTTGTCCGTATGTGAAAACAGGTTGTGGTAAGAAAAGCAAGTGCGAAAACAAACCTGAAGTAGCAGACGTGAGCAGAGTTGAAAGACGATCCTGGAGAGGCTTTCCGAAAGCTCCTACAAAGGGAAACAACTCAAATAATATTCCCTCAACTAACCCAAAGAAAAAAATAAAACCCAGTACCTTTAACTAACCCTAATAGGAAAAACAAAAACTGTAGCACCTTTGCTAAGACTTATGGCTAACCCCGATAGAAAAAAAAATCCTCCGATCTTGAGCTAACCCTAATAGAAAAAAAACCTCGGATTGCTTTGCACAACCTTTCAATACTTCACAAATCAAAATGGCGGTCGAGAATCAAAACAATAGTCAAATTAGGATATTTTAAACTATCACAAATCTATCAAGGTTTGTTTTGGAGTTTTTTAAATGCTTCTATATGATGACAAATTGAATAAATGAAGGCCTGACAAAAGATCAACGGTGAAAATACAAATTGAAAGAATACTGGAGATGTAGGAGCTTTCGGAATGTCTCCCCGATCCTGAGGTCGAGAACTTACATTACAGCACAGTGCTCTGGTGATCATGTTTTGATTGTTGATTGGTAAAATTGAGAGTTTGCCCATAATTCAAAACTAAGTAATATACACTGATCTATACTTACATGAAAGAAAATGGGTGTTTTGACCACTTTAATCCTGAGGACAAATGAAAATCTGAAGCAGACGCGAACAGTATCAAGTATTCCATCATATTATTAATACTTCTACTTTTGGTTTGTTCGGGCTGGAAGCTGGGCAGATACATTGACAGTTTGCCGATAACGTTTAACTAAATATTTCCCTGGGCAATAATTATCACTACGATGGCATAAAAACGACAGTAGTATTAGCAGTAATATTAGTTGATGTAGTTAATCGGTGAAACTTATTTAAAATTTCTGTAAATCCGAATACCTTAATGTAATCACGTGAATAATATCATTATGAATGCCACGAATTGCTGAAAAAAAGCCAATCGGACAGCTCCTCGCTCAGGATTTCTGTACTTGATGTTTATACTGGACAGATAGAGTTGAGGATGTAGCCATAAGTTGAACCTGGGTATTATCCACCAGAAACCATCACATTTATCTATCTGAAAAAAAAACATTTCTAATTTTATTGACTCAAATAGCACATTGTTCTCCATAAGGCTATAGTTTTTAAAGAAAGGATATATATATATATATATAATATATATATATATATATATATATATATATATATATATATATATATATATATATATGACATAATCAATCGGATAGTGAAGAGGTTTGAACTGGGATATTGTCAAGTTTAGTTAGCAGGCCAATTTTGATCAAATATGAGTTCTTGTCAAAAATGATTAAATCAACCCTTTTTGCAAATCTTCGGGAAATACCAAAGGTTAATTTCACTTCTAATTTTTTTTTACAGCTCGTCAAGCTGAAAAAGTATGAAATTTGAGAAAAGTTGCTGGATACCTTTCCCATACATCTGACCATAACTTCATGAAAAATCACCCGATTTACTTTATATAAAGATTAAAATGCTTTGGGGAGCATATTTTTTTTCAGTAAATGCAAAAAAATGCAAATCCAAAATTGTCACATTCAGATTGATGATGTCATGCACTGACACAAATATATATATATATATATATATATATATATATATATATATATATATATATATATATATATATATATATATATATATATATATATATATATATTTCTAAATTTAGTCGGTCTGGGTCTAGATTTACCCAGACATATCCCATACAAATCGTAATCTTGTTACAGAATTTCCATAGTATCTAATGTCTTCATTCAAACTTCGATTTGGTGGTGGAAAAGGAGAGGGGGGGGGGGGGGGGGGGGGGGGAGTGAGTGGTGGGGGGTGTGGGGGGCAATGAGGGAAGGGGGGGGAGGGTGGTTTTCTTGGTGGGAGTGGGAGGCGGGAGAAGATTGAGGAAGTGTAATGGAAGAATGGTTAATGTGGGGTGTTGTTAAGAAGAATACGTAACAAATAGATATTCGTTTTGAACTTTTAGACTCATCGAGGTAACGTTAATACTAGTTACTGGTTTCTATTGAGTTTTAACCCTCTCCTTACCACCCATAGGAAAATCGTCACATTCGTTACGATGTAACCGACAATTTTCTCATTCTGATTTATCTTGTACACCACAAAATTTAGCTTTGATTACAGCTATAAATACTAAACACTGTGTTGTTGTAGAGCTTACTTGTTACTTGTTTGAGTAAGAAAAGTCTATTTTTGTGCTGAATGGGTACGTGTGTTTTTTTTTCGGGGAAAATTCTAAAAATAGCTGGTAAGGAGAGAGTTAAAGGCAATAGCAAATGCTTGCTGGCCTTTGGGCGGAACGCTAATCAATTGAAGGCTGGTTTTCCAAAACTCGTGAAGTCGATGTTTTCTACTTTTCGAGATTTTCCATCCATGAGAGATTAATCGAACATAAATGTTATTTTAAGCATCAAATTACACATGAATTTCCTTAGTTTTTATGTGAAGTTGAAGTTTGAATATAATAAAATAACAGACGGAATTAGAAAGTTTAAGAGAAATAATCCTCAATATCTCAAAATGGAAAAAAAAAACCCCACGGAGGAAGGGTTTTGGGCAAAATCGCCCTCCTGTTGTAAAATACCTTCTTATCAAACGTAATTACCCAATCAGCGAGTTGGGCGGACAGAGGAAATATTTGCGGAATGCCCTTACCTAGGATATAAAAATTATTTTTTCGAACAAGTTGTTTTTAGTAATTCCATGAGTCCACAATGCTGTCGTACTTCAGCAAAGTCCCGGGTTTGAGAGTTTTTTTTTGCCAAGATGAGAGTCATTTAAATCGATCGATATTTGAAGGATGATTTTTCTGGCCAAATTAGTAAATATGTGTTTTTCCAGAGTACGACGGAATGGACCTCCAGTCTTATAACCAAAACGCTTTATCGCACAACCTTGCTTAATGAGACTCACCATCTCAAAGCCGACTTACCTCAGAATTAATAGGACTCAGAAAAAAGTGAATTTAAAACCAAAATGATAGAAAATATGGATTTTGAGCCAAGAGTTACGTCATTGAAGTAGATGAAAGATTGCATTGTATTTTTTTTCTCCACAATATCGAAGGGGAATTAACCCAAATCATCTTGTTTCTCTCTCTCTCTCTCTCTCTCTCTCTCTCTCTCTCTCTCTCTCTCTCTATCTCTCTCTCTCTCTTACTCGCTCCCCCTTACCCCCCTCCCCCCCTGTCTCTGTATCTTTCTCTATATCTCTTTCTCTCTCTTCTCCCCTTTCGCTCTCTCCTTTTCTCTTTATTCCATCTATATGTTTATCAGTCCACCTATCTGTCTATCTTTCTATTTATTTATCTGTCTCTATACCTGTCTACCTATTTGTCCATCCATTTATCCATTTATCTATCCTACAATCTATTAGTTTATCTCTCTCTCTCTCTCTCTCTCTCTCTCTCTCTCTCTCTCTTTCTCTTTCTCTCTATTAAATATTATTTTAAAGTGTTATAATAGTACATTATAATTCGATTTCCAGCAACTAGCTTGTACCGCTTTGAGCCGGTGGGTCACTAAGATTCTTGATTGTGCTGGGTTGGCCATGGAAGCAGCCTTGAAGTGAACAAAACATTCTTTCTGTCTGGATTTAACGTGATGCATTGACGTTTCTTTACTTCTTTAAATACTGACTATTAAAGGGTTTTGAGTCGGGAACGTTCCCTCTTTTGATATTTTGTTAATCTTATTTAACCTATTATTTCCATTTTTATTTATTAATTTTTACAGTCCACAATTTCTAGCCCAATATCCATTATTTTTAGTTTTAATGTGGAGAAATATTAACGTAAATTAATATTTTCAAAGGGCTTCAAAAGGGGTCCCAAACTACCAGCCACACGACTTTGAGGAGTTGACATTCAGCCTATAAGGCAATAATACTTATTTCTACAGCGATTAAATGAAAAATGTGTTAGGGTGAGAGATATGGGGTAATAGAGGGAAAGGAAAGAGAAGAGAAAGAAAAGATGAAAATGAAAAAGAATAAAAGATGAGAGAGAAAAGAAAGAAGAGAGAGAGAGAGAAAAGAAAAAGAGAGAGGAGAGATGATGATGTAGTCTAGCAAATCAATGAGAAGATGACCTTAGTTAAGAAATAATCCTTATTTGTTGTCTATGCCAAACGAATTTGGAATGACCTTTCCATATTTATGCTTATCTTACTGTTCCCCTTGTTGTCATAATTACTGTCATATTATTGATTCATATATATGCGTTTTGTTTAAAAAGTCACAGCATCCACCAACCAAATCCACCCTAGCAACAGACAAAAGTTTGTGTAACCTTTAATGGTTATGGTTAACAAACACTCAAAATCATCCTTTCTCCCCCCCTCCCCCCCCCCCCCCCCCCCCCCCCACCCCCTTCTCGGTGAATGAGATTTATTCACCTTAACAACCCCACTATCACATTATCTCATTCGTCTGTTTTTTTTTAATAAAGGGGAAACCTGAAACGTCCACAGTATCTGTCTTCGTTTAATAAATTGAAGCTTACAATTATATACTTATCGTTTTTTTTTCATTCGAGCTTCAAACAGCAAATGAATTTCAATATTCCGTCATTACAGAGTACGGCAGAAGACATGACCCAGTTTTAAAAGTAGTCCCAACAAAATCCAATATCTATTTATAGATTATGGAATTTTTTTTGTTGACCTTCCCATATAAATGGATAATCCAAGACAGTCAATATTTCTGGCAACCTTCATATTTAAAGATTAATGCCTAATACTTGAGATTATCAAGTCTTTATTTATTTATTTCACTTAGTTCCTGTGATGGTCTTGTACTTTGATCACGTGTCTCCTCGCATGCCATCCACCCCCGCTGGTATTAACCTAATAATTATTAGGCTTCAACAGTCTTGACGTCACTTCCCTCGTAATGACACGTAGTAACTTAGTAACTGGTTCCAAACTATCGGAACAATGCCGGACGCCCTTATGAAAAACTTCTCCGACGAGCATAAAAGTGTATCCAGAGGAGAAAAACATTATAAATCTGATCATGTTTTGACTTGTATACGTACTGATCACATGACATGTGAAAAAATTCTAGCCAGCATGACAAATAAAATGTACCGATTGTCTTTGTTTAGAATCAAGCTACTGGTTATTGGGCGGACGAGACATCCGACTATTGAATCCAATTGCCGTATTCTGGAAAAAACAAACAAACAAAACACTACTACTTTTACTAGTTTTTCTCTGTCGCAATCTCAAATCTCAAACCATTAAAATTTCAGTACTCGTCTAGTAAACTAATCCAAACACTTAAATCTATTTCCAGTTATAAGATGACATAGTACAACTGTACTTCCGTGAAGACAAATTTTGAAAAAAAAAGGAGGATATGACTTCGTTTCGTTTCACTTTGTCATTTTTCCAATCTGGATCCGATAGAGACCTTTGACGAACACATTAAATTCTCATAACGGTTGTCAGAATTTGTCAATTACCCAAATCCCGCCCCCGCGATCTTTTTATAAAATTTTTATCATTCTTGATGTCGTCCTACACGTGAATTAACTCCCTTTTTAGTCCGATGCCTATTTTCATAGAAGCCACCCGCAGTGTAGTGGGCTTCCGATATAGCTCGGTTAGTAGAGCATTCGCTTCGCACGCAAAAGGGACCGAGATCGATCCCGGGTGATGTCGAGATTATCTTCCCGACCTCCCCTATCCACCCAGCAGTGATTGAGTGTGAAGATGGGTCAGTTAGATTTGGCTGGAAGCACTTTGCTGATAAACTAGCATCCTATGCATAGAGTGGCAAGCAATTTTTATTATCCGTTTCACGCTATAGTAATAGAAACCGGGATTAATTCCTGGCTTCATGGGCCTAAACGCTTTGAAGGACTAAACTAATATCCTCCTACTCGTGCTTCAACTTTCTTTCTCCAAATCGGATCTCTTTCTAGAGATTTTATCTGCAAGAAATGCAGGATTGTACTGCCGTACTCTGGAAAAATACAATTATTTCAAAATTTGGCCAGAGAACTCGTCCTTCAAATATCGATCGATCTAAATGATCCTATCTTGGCAAAAAACAAACTCTCAAACCTGGGGCATCGCGTTTGGTGGACTCTGACAAGTCACCTCGCCCTGCAGCTCTGTTTGCGGCGCTGCACTGTGGCCGACGCCTGGATCATTCCAGTCTTTCCTTGGAATAGACCCAAAATATAAATTTCCCCTATGGGATGAGTAAGGAGAATTTTAAATTATTTTTATTTTCGTTATTTGGAAAAACCTAAAATATTAATATTGAATTCCGAGCATCATAATGAAGAAAGAAACAGAAAGAACATTTG
Source organism: Berghia stephanieae (assembly GCF_034508935.2). Lineage (NCBI taxonomy): Eukaryota > Metazoa > Mollusca > Gastropoda > Nudibranchia > Aeolidiidae > Berghia > Berghia stephanieae. The sequence goes on along the minus strand of NC_088369.1, from coordinate 26,920,421 downwards.
TTGGATTCATTCTTGACACTGTTCCAAAGTTTAAGAAGTCCCCAAAAGAAAAAGAATAATCTCTGAATGGAAAGACCTGAAAAGTCATGTACAATCTGTGTATGAAATCTTCTACATTTTCAATCTGTCTAAGTGAGGCTGGACTGTGGCCAGACATTATGCTTACCGTCAATGGTATCAGTTGGATTGAGGCCACCCACGCAATTATCATATTATGGGTTGTTTTGGTGTGACGTAGTTTGTTTTGATTGAACGTTAAAGATTTTATAGTAGTAAGTGGATGAGGGATATATATATATATATATATATATATATATATATATATATATATATATATATATATATATATATATATCCCTTATCTTATATATTATATATATATAAGTTCTCTTCATTTGTTGATAATTTAGTTATTTTTCTTATCGGAGGAGCGCAAGCAACCTTGTGCTATAATATTGTCTGCGTTATATTTTACTAGCAACACAATCTTATTAAGGTCCATGTGAATCACAATGGTTTTACAGTCAGTGGTATTAAGTAAACGAGGACGAATAGGTCAAGAAAATCAAGGCTATACTTAAAATAATGACAAATGTATCATTATTGCTCATAGTCTCCATGTTTTCTCTTTATTTGTTGATGTGTTCTTCAAGATTTTTTGAAGAGCAAGCAACTTTGTGATAATATACTATTGTCCATTTTAAAAAAAACTAGAACCAACTAATGCTGATTAAGGTCAGTATGGATAAACATTGTTTTTCTGCCAGTGATTAACAAGATGGAATAACAATATTATGATATGTCTTGATCTGTATCTTTTTATGCATGAATGGTTGCCTTGTAACCACGGACGAGTAAATAATACAATGTGTTTGGGTTTTTTTACTATTGTTTTTCGTATCGCTACGTTTCCATGATGTAGCATTTTGAAGTCCCTCAGGTCTATATTAAAGGGTTGGTCGCCCCAAATCTGTACGCTTTTTCTATCCCTCAAATTCTAACAGCTCTAACTGCAGATTGGTTCAACTGAACTCTCTACTGTTTGAACAATTAAATTATTTGACGTTTTTGATTGGTTTGATGTAAGGTATTTTCGGTTAACCTAGCTAAAAAAACGAAAATAGATTACCAAACCCCTCGCCCCAAATATGTACGCTCAAGTCCCAGGTTTGAGAGTTTTGGCCAAATTTTCAAATATGTGTTTATCCAGAGTACGACAGTGCTGAGTCGACCGGAAGAGGGGTCAAAACAATATCAATTGATCGATAACGGGTCTAATTATTGTTTGGTTTGTTTTTTTTTCTTGTAAAGCGAGCGATCTTTGGCTGAGCAATTGGGAGGCAAGTAAGTTCATAGTTATCGTTTCTGTTGCTTGTAAGATTACGATACTAAAAAACAAACACAAAATTGAGCTTTTATATAGCACAATATCTAACAAACGTGCTCAAAGCTCTTTACAAGGAGTCTCTGACCAACAGCAACACGTAATATGTAGAATGAGACATGACGACTGTTAGGCGATATAACAACTTTTTTTCCACGCTGCGCTGAACGAAACTCGAACCCAGGGCCTTCCGATCCGAAAGCGAGTGTCATACCACAATACCACATAGCGCATAGAATACCATACTACGTGTCTATAGTGCAATGAAAATCAAATATTGAGATTTCATTCATTTTAATTTGGCCTGAGAGGACTAGACTGAAGTCGAAGCTATGAATCCCATCCCGAGCTTGGGAAAATCACAGTATCCTGCATCTTGTTGACCTTCAGCCATAATTACAGCATGAGGGGAAAAGAAGAAGAAGAAGAAGAAGAAGAAGAAGAAGAAGAAGAAGAAGAAGAAGAAGAAGAAGAAGAAGAAGAAGAAGAAGAAGAAGAAGAAGAAGAATTCATTTTTATGAGATATTTTCTTCCTCGTTTTCTTTAAACCGACTAGAGTGAAGAATTAGCTATATTCAATAACGGATGCTGTAAATTCTGAAAAGATAACGGAATCTACAGAAGATGTCCGCCCTAGCACTACAATTTTCCGCAGAGGAGTAACTACTGCACATCCGGTTTGGGTTAAGAACAGAGACATCGGAATTTTTTACATGGAATCATAGCGATGATTTCTAGTGGAATCAATGCACGTTAAATCAAGAAAGCCTTCAATAAATTCATGAATGGGGCATAAGCAGCAATCTCCCCTCCCCCCCAGTCCCCCGATGTCCGGGCATAGCCACTTTCACAACATGCCGAGTAGTCAAGTTAGTTATCCCTGAAGTCTGTGAGCATTTATCACAATATGGTGTGTAGCAATTATCAAATTAAGATAACACTTGTTCAGTTGTGTATAAATTAGAACATTTTTGGTGTTTTTCATGGATTCATAACAGAATTTTGTTACAAAATCGTGAATCCAATGTCCAGAATCTTGGGCGAGGAGAGAAAGGAGGAAGAGTTGACTATTTGTGCTGACAGGCATTTCTGAAGACATCTGGGCTGTTGTCAGCCCAATCCCGTGCATTCAGTCAGTTCCAGGAAGGTTATCAAATATGTTTTTAAAGAATCCATGTTAAAGTGTGACATTGAACTGATGATCGTGACTCAACGTGGGGTGGGTTTCCCAACAAAGCCCCAAGCTTCTGTCTGATTACTGTTGTACTCTGGAAAAACACAGATTTTAAAATTTGGCCAGAAAACTCGTCCTTCAATTATCGATCGAATAAATGACCCTCATCTTAGTAACAACTTTCAAACATGGGGCTTCGCGAAGTCCCAGGTTTGAATGCTGTTACTAAGATGAGGGTCATTTAAATCGATCGATATTTGAAATACGAGTTTTCTGGCCAAATTTTTAAATTTGTGTTTATCCAGAACAAGGCAGATTAGTCTTTTCAGCAATAGAAAACAAGGTGTAGAGAAAACAAGGACAGGTTTTTTTTTTTTGTCTGATCAACCAAAACGTGTGATAAATGATCGTGCCCAATAAAACCAAGACTAGACTCAAATTAAACACGATATCATTAGGTATCATTTTAGCTAACACATAGTTTTGTGTGTTGGTCCGTTATACCTCCGGATGTCAATGTTGTGAGTTTCTTAGTCAAGCACACAACTTATGAAAAAATTTATTAGAAAATAAACGTTTGTTGAAAAGACATATTTTGGCGATTGGAGATTCTTTATATAGCGCAATATCCACTAAACGTGCTCAAAACGCTTTACAAGTGGTCACTGACCAACAGCAACAAGTAACATGTAGAACGAGATACGACGCCTGTTAGGCAATATTAACATTTTATTCTGACAGGTCAGCTACTCATTTTACACCGGAGTACGGTGAGAGAATGTGAATAAAGAACATTTTCCAAGGACTCAACTATGCGCCGAGCGAGGCTCGAACCCAGGACCTTCCGATCCGAAAGCGAGTGTCATATCACTAGACCACATAACCTCACATAGTTATAAAACCCTGAGGAGCCAGAAATTAACTCCTGTTTCTTTATCGTGAAGTCGACTATAGATAGTATGCAGATGACGTCACTCAGGCCTTTGTTATTGTTTTTGCCATCCGCGTTTGTGAGTTGTTCTCACTAAACTGTATTAACCAGACTATAAAAGTTCATGGTTACACAGAGTTTGTGTGTTGGTCCGTTATACTTCCGGATGGCAATGTTGTGAACTCCTTGGCCAAGCGCATTCTATCTATAGCAATTGCTTACTGTTTTTGTTTTAATTTTCGCAAATGGGTGTATATTTCCGTTTCTTACAGTGTAAGTCGCCAGCTAAGCGTACATTTACCCTTGTTTCCTTAATATTCCGTCACTACGACTTATATACAAGTCCTAAATTACACCAGTCGATGAAGGACAAAGCGTGTAAAGTGCCTTACCCAAGGGCACATAACCGGATGCAACGTTTTGTGATCATTGCCACCCATTTACATACCAACTTCACTCGACTCTTCTTGACCCTATGACAAGACGAGACATTGCATGCAGCCAACAACAAGCTGAGTCAGCCCGTAGCCTTGTAAACACATTGCCTGACACAGACCAAAGGGTAAAAACAACTCGATGACCACAATCGGAAGGTGAATTCAATAGTTCAACCAATTGGATCATTGAATCAGTCAGCCCCACAGTTTGAGATCATTTTTGACACAGTTAATATGAGGGGAATTGCATTGTCACTCTTGACGACACAATGCATTTGATAATATTTAAAATTCAGAGTAAAATATTCAAGATTCGGGGCTGATTGTTTCCGATAACAAACATGCACTTTAGCTGTCACTCTGCCGTCCACTCTTCCTCTACCTCCCAATTGCGACTCCCCCCCCCTTCCCCACCTCCTTTCCTCCCACCCCCCCCCCCCTCCCTTCGTCTTCTCCAATTCTTCTTTGTTCTTTATCGTAATCCCCTGCTGTCAAATTTCAAGTGCCTTCATCCCACAATCTCTTCAAGACGTCCTCCTACTCATTCTACCAGTAACTACAAAGTAGGGAGACAATCCTGCATTAACCTCTCAACCATGTGTGTGCTCTATGATTAGGTTCAACAATAGGGACGATCTATATTATGTTTCCATGTGCTCGAGGCATTGGTCAAATTGCAAAATGTGCTCAAAAAGGACCTGCATAATGAAAAGTGTTCATATTTTTCGAAATATTCATCACAGCAGGTCATTTTGTTCAGCTAGGCACATAGGTGTATGTTTAGAACTTTCAAAAACAAAGCAGTGTGTTTAGAGAAATATCCAATCTTGTGTACATCAACAAATCATGTGATCAATGACTATGTTGGAAGAAAATCCGAATAATATAGATAGCTCCCATTACCAGTCGATTTTGACCAATCATAACATTGGATTCGTGACACGCCCCCTAAAACCCGCTGGTTGTTTACTAACGTCAGATTGATTTTACTTACGTTACACTGATTTTTATTATTGTTTTTAGATAACTAGGTGGTGATTAGTTTTCATTGAATTCTCTTTCTAAATTAGACTATAAACGGTTACATGTAGTTGTGTGCGTTGATTCGTTTGATCTCGCGGCTAGAATAAACTCATATTGGAGGTACATAACCAGCTCTCTACCTAGAGATCCCTCTCTACGGTACGTTTCCTCGAGGCGGCATCGCTTTCTCTTTCCTTAGGGTATCAATCGCAGCGCCTTCATCGTCAGGTTTGCGACAGACATTCCCCAACAATTGCCATATCCGCTTTTAATGAGATTCCCCAAAGACTCCGCTTCCACTCAAGCTCTCAAGTCTTCATTTGAGATTGTATTCGGCCAAAAGATCTTGAAGATTCGTCGTAAACATTTGTTTTGGAATGCCTCAAGTTTCTGGATAATGCTCTCTATGATCTTTCAACATTCTGATCCATAGAGCAAAACGCTCAGGCATTATTTAAAAAAATCCTCATTTTAATGCTGGAATACAATCCCGTTGCCTTCAAAATTGTCTGAGTGACGCAAATCTAGTTTGCTTTACTATTTATGGTGGGTTGAGTTTAAACTTTTCCTACCAGTATTTTATTCATACATACATAAATTAAGATTGGCCTTTGGAGGGTAACAAAAGTAGGGCGAAGTAAAGAAAAACAGAAAATTTATCATATTATGCCAAACCACATTAAAAAAAAAATTGGCCAGAAAACTTGAAATTCAAACATCAACTAACTCTTTAAAGATACTCAATTCTCAAATTCCAATAACGGGGAAACATGGATAGCATTAGTGGTCTGTCTCAAATGTGCAATTTTTGACAGTTTCCGTCGATTAATTAATAAGGTTAAACTTTATGACCAAAAGGGAGAAAATTGTTTTGACAGCGTAGGACAGAAAATGAAAATAACAAAATAGATAAGGAGTGTCGCCAGTCAGAATAATAGTCCAGCCAAAGTGTTTTGCATTGTGTATCTTTTATGTTAGAATATTATTTTGAAGTGAGGCATTTAATGGTAACTGTAATAGTCCAGCCCCAAAAGGATATCCTTGCAAAGAGCCATCATAATGACGTTAAGGCGTTAAGGATGTATTTACTGCGTACCCTTCTAAAACATCTGTTTCCAATTTTAGCCAGAAAGTTTTTACTTCATAAAATGCTGGCTACGCTGACTTCCAATTTGATAGCAGTCTTAAACCCGAGAGTTCAAATAACGGTCTTTATGTAGTTTCAGGTTTAAGACTATTTTCCAAGTTTGGGACTATCTTAAACTATCAAGAAATGAATTGAAGTTTTACTGGTCAATATAAGAAAAATGTGTTTTGTTTGAATACGTTTATATTGACAATAGAGCCCGTGTAAACGAAGACTTAAGTCACAAATCATTTCATTGCAAATATTCGGATTTAGAATTTTAGTCAACATGGTTTACATATTATGTTTTGAACGAATCACTTTCTTTAATTACAATCTTCTCCTCACCACTTCATCTCACCTCAGTCTGCTGATCTCGCCGATCGCGGCGGAAACATGTGGGCTGACCATGCAGCCATTTGGCGCCATTCACCTATGTTCTCTGCCTTGCGGACGAGAGTGGACGGTCCATCCTTGCCTATTCTCTGATTTTGTGAACCCAGTTCTTCTCCACATCACCTGACATCTTGAACCATAGTCGCCAGTGGCCTATAAGGCTGATGGCCTTTATGGATAATGTTTCGTGTCCAATGTATACTAAACTAAAAGCTTTTGCACTGATCTAACTTTGGAATATTAATTCATTGTTGGTATATTAATCATGCCAACAAATCAAGTGGTGAACTCATTTTTCATAAATTCTGAACAAAGTAAACATAAAAAAGATAATTGAGCTTTTATATAGCGCATTTTTCACTAAACGTGCTCAAAGCGCTTCAGAAGGGGCCCCTGGCCAACGGCAACACTTAACACTTAGGACGAGACATGACACCTGTTAGGTGGTATAACAATTTTTTAGGACAGAGACAACGCTGTTAACAGCTAGGTACTCATTTTACACCTGAGTACGGTGAGAAAATGTGAGTAAAGAGCCTTTTCCAAGGACTCAACTATGCGTCGAGCGAGGCTCTGACCGAGGACCTTCCCATCCGAAAGCAAGTGCCATACCACAAGACCACATAGCCGCACAATAACGGCATAGACAACATAAAGGACGCAGCATTATCAATCATTCACACTGTGTTTAGAAGGGACATAAAAATATGAAATGTAACTATTCAAATAAAAATCTTTTAATGAAAGGTCAAACATTCATAGAAAGTTGTGTCTCACTTTTCGGAATTGACTTTAACCGATTTACAAGAAGTGTCCTGCAGATAGAAATGTCCGACCAATGTGATTGGCACTGAAGCGTGGCTTTATACGGTCGCTTACGAGCGTCCCAGGGACTTAGCCACAGCAATCTGTTCGCCTTGGGCAACAAAAAGCTACACCAGAATTCTTTGCTCCACCAAAAAGCAGGTAATTCCGACCCATTCAGGAATCCTAATCAAGCGAGTACGAAGAGTTATGTCGCTTGGGCCAAGCAGATTAGAATGTAGTAGGTTTTGTGTTCTTTGGCGTTTTACACGGTGGCCGCAGGTCATTAAGGTCACCAGAGGTCACTGACAATGGTAGATTTTTTAACCCCTTAACGCCGAGAGTATTCTTTTTTATCAGGATCATTGTTTATATTGTTTTAACTGAATGTAACCACGGACTTATCCGTTTTCGCAAATTGAGCGGTAATAGCGATAAGGCTTGAGCTTCACCGGAATCCCAATGTCGAATCATTGTTATAGCTTCCTTGCTGAAAACGGTAAGGAATGATATAAAGTTAGAGTAAAAATCGGTCACTGCCTGTAAAGGGTTAATAAAAGAATGTGATACAAGTGTATATGTATGTATGTCGAGTTGTGTTGTATTGGATGGACGTTTATCTGGAACGAATGTCTTCAGATGGTACAGAGAATTGTTTCTGAATGACGCATAGGCGACGGGGTCGCCCTCTTCCCTCCTCTTTCTATCTCATCCGTCTATAGGTCGCCCTGTCTGTACTATTCTCACTCCCTCAAATTGTTTCTGCATCTGTGCCGATCAAAAGACATTTAACCATAAATTTCATTGTCGTGAATCAATTCCTTTTTGCATTACCCATAGCTATTGTAAATGCATGCTGACCAAACGAAATTCAGGCCGATTTTGGGGGGTGTTTTTTTTTTTCTTGGCTTTTTAAATTTCTACTTTTTCTAGCACTGTCTTACACGTAGCTTTTCAGATTTAAAAAAAAATGGTTGGCAGTGTACGGTGTTACTCCTTACATTCTATCACTGCACTAAGGTGTAATATGAGTATATGTGACCCGCCGTGTCGAAGCGGTATTATGTCGGGATGCAATCGGTTAGGGAAGTTGAATTCATAGCCACAAATATCAAACTTGGATTTAATTTCTCTACGTCATGCTGGAGTATAAATACTATTTTTGCTTTGCAAAAACTTCTATGGTCCGATTTCTCTTCATTCTATCTCTAAATTCACATAATACCGTTTTGAGACGGAGGGTCAGATATAACAGCAGTGTCTCTGTCGACAAAGGAATTTTAATATTACCCCACACGCCTCATCCTTCTTCTTGTTATGTTAAAAAAGAAATTGAGCTTTTATATAGCGTAATATCCAGTAAATGTGCTTAAAGCGCTTTACAAGGGGTCCCTGGTCAATAGTAACATTTAACGTTTAGGACGGGACATGACGCCTGTTAGGCGATATTACAATTTTTCGGACAAAGACAACGCTGTTAACGGTTTTACACCTGAGTACGGTGAGTGAGTGTGACTAAAGAGTCTTTTCCAAGGACTCAACTATGCGCCGGGCGAGGCTCGAACCCAGGACCTTCCGATCCGAAAGCGAGTGTCATGCCACAGGACCACATAGACGTTTTGCTGTTGAGTGGGGATCTCTTGAACTGGAAGAGAGTTTTGAGCACGTTTAGTAAATGTTGCTCTATATAAATTATCAAAATTTACAGTGCAACTTTAAGCACACATTGTGTCAAAAATGTGATTGCTGCTCACCAACTGGAATGCCACTCGATTTGGCTGGTAAGTAAATATATATATATATATATATAGGACCTTCGCTAATCAAAATACATTTACTATAAAATTCTATTGGAGCCTTTGAGCCCATGGAGTAGGAGTTGATCTCGGGTTCTATGGCGCGACAGAGACAATAGCAATTTTATGCTATCCTGTTGATAGGACGCTAGTCTGTGGCAAAGTACTTTCGGCCAGATCTAACAGACCCATTGACCAAATCATTACTGGATGGACTCAGCTAGATCAGAAAAAGAAATCTCGATTTCCTCCGGCAGCGAACTTTGTCCGTTTGCGTGTAAAGCGAGTGCTCTACTAACTGAGCCTTTGGGACCTCCATACTTATTTTTTTTATGCGTTAATTCTCGTCTTCTTTGCCACATCCAATGTATACAATTTGTCTTCATGATCTGGTCTGGTCTGGTACGTTCTTCTTCACCTTTCTCCCTCCACCCCCCCCCCCCCCCCCCCCACCCCCTTCCACCTCTCTTGCTTTCTCTTCTCAATAAGTGCAGCCCTAGATTGTTATAGTCCTCTATTTTTCGTTTTTAAAACCTCATTCGCATCTCAGCGCGACCCACTGTAATATATGTAATATATTATATACAATTGTATTATATCATCCATATTATACACCGTGATAATGCATTATTGCATCATAATTCAATAAAAAGTCCAAAATAGTAAACTTAGCTAGATAATTTAGAACCAACCATCCTTTTAAAATAGTAAAAAAAAAAAAAACACGAAAAAGACCCGAAGGAGATTTAAAACAAAAGCAAAAAAAAAAAAAAAACAAAAAAACCCAAAACATAAAATAATAATAAAACATATAAAAAATTAATTATTATTTTTTAAAATTAAAAAGTAATAAAATATTTTTTTAAAATCCTCCTCCTTCTGTTTCCCCTCATCCTCGTTTTCCTCCTCCTCCTCCTCCTCCTCCTTCTACTCCTCTATTTCCTCTTTCTCTCTCTCTCTCTCTCTCTCTCTCTCTCTCTCTCTCTCCCCCCCCCCACCCCCCATTATTATTCTTTCTCAACTCCTCCCATACTCTCTATACATAATCCCCAGGACGAAGGTACCACACCAGTGTTTTGACTGGCGTCAGACCTCAAGCATTACAACCAGGGATACACGTACAGGTAATCATTTTCGCTCCGTCTCATTTTGCCTTGATCTCTTAACCCTCGTGCCGCGACAATCAAGAAAAACATTAAAGCATAGATCTGTGACCAACTGTCCCAAAACGGTGTTATGTCGGGAAGATTTTGATTGAATCTCTAATGCATAGTATTTGAGTAAAATTATAATATGCATTCTTTGAGGAGAGAGAAAGAGTTTTGTTTCTTCAAATTTAGACATTTCAAAACTCAGATCATTGACTATAGATAGAATGAAGGTGACTTCACTCGGGTCGTTGTTTTTGTTTTTTGCCATCCGCGTTTATGAGTAATGCTCACTAAAGTCTAGTAACCGGACTATAAACGTTTAAGGTTAGACAAAGTTTTGTGTGTTGGTCCGTTATACTTCTGGATGGCAATATTGTGATGTTCTAAGCCAAGCGCATACTTTCTATAGAGTCAATTTTCTACAGTGCACAATACCAGAATAACACGTTGACTCATATATTGATTTTTTTTAAAAAAAGAGACGCAAAAAAACAAAACAAAACAAACCAAACAAATGCCAGCAGGTCCAGAAACGATTGTAAAAATTCATATATATATATATATATATATATATATATATATATATATATATATATATATATTTATATATATATATATATATATATATATATATATATATATATATATATACATATATATACATATACATATATTCATTCCCCCCTTTATATAATATCAGTGCGAACTAAAATCGCATACTTTCAATTATCATAAATCAGTATCTAAAATATATGAAATGGTACTGTTTTGAGGTTGCGGGCCTCATATAATCAAGTTTGAGTAGACTCGAACCTCAAATCCCCCCCCCCCCCACCCCTAGTTAAAGGGTACCATTTCTTCTAGTCGAATCCTAATTAAAATGGTAATCGTGTACGTATGAGACACGGGACACGCATTAAAATCTACATCAAAGCCATGAACACGAAAAGGGACATAATACAGTAAACAGTATTATTGTGATATACCTAATCACCTCCCTTGTTGCTGTTGCTCTGATATCGCTTTGAAAACAACAACATTTATTGAGTCATGCTTTACGTTGTTTTGTGTTTATAATTATTTGTAACTATAAATGTAGTTGGTTATTTTGTTATTTATATTTTCAATGATATCATTATAAAATCAGACTTTTACTTCTCAGACGTCACATAATTATCATTATTAAAATTATAAGGACATGGAACAATTTAAAATTTATAACCAAAGATTCCAAAAGTATCATCATCCATCGTGGCTTGAACTCTTGAGCAAGTTGCCAGTCAGCTGTCTCCACGTATCACGACCTCGTATGAGCGTATGAAGTCTGCGTTACTTTTAAGATCACTTTTGGCCATTCTTAGGTTATTTAATTATGTCATTCTCTGTCTTCTAGGCGCCCCCCCCCCCTCTTCCTTCGATCATCCCAGATGTTACCAATTTTTCTATTCCGTCTCTAAAAATTTTTGAAAAAAATAATTGAGATTTTATATAGCGCAATATCCACTGGATGTGCTTAAAGCGCTTTACAATGCACAATGGTGCACAGTAATACACATTGCACCCCACACCATTCCCAGAAACCCTAACTGCTTCCTTCTGATGGTATCTATCAATATTCTTCCTTTTCCAGAAGTATAAATCATTACAAAAATGTAATTGACACGGAGCTCCATAAGATATAATTTTGGTGAATAAGTTTGTCATTGGTATATTTTTAAAAATTGTTTATGAAGTAAATGGCGATCAAAGTTATGATCGTATCTGGAAAACATTGACCTGGACCAAAGTGCACATCTTTACAGGACTGGTAATCGGAAGCAGTTATGGACCAATTTCAATATTGTTGTAATGGAGAATATTTTGTGATGATTTCTCTCAGAGTATTCCATTACAACAATGAGACCATAACAAATTGTGGGTTATCAGACCTGTGTATAAGTATACGTTGATTTGAGAGTATTTCCATTACAACAATGAGACCATAACAAATTGGCTTACCAGACCTGAAAATAAGTGCACGTCGACCCGAATCTTTTTTTTTTCGCAAGGTTTATAAAGACATTTGATCTTACTTACGATTACTATATTATGTTATGTTATGTATTGTTATGTTATGTACTGTTTTTATGTTATGTTATGATAATGTTATGTTATGTTATGTTATGTTATGTTATGTTATGTTATGTTATGTTATGTTATGTTATGTTATGTTATGTTATGTTTTGTTATGTTATGTTATTTTATGTTATTTTAAATGTTTAATACTGGGCATTGATTCATTAGGAACTGATATTGGCAGTTGTTTCTTTTGAAATATTTTGTATGTAAGTTTAAATCAACATATAACTAATTGGGTTTGTGATTTACTGGTAATGTAAATGTTGCTGCTCGAAGCTCGAAGACAAAAAAATAACAATGTGAAATTGAATGTAAGCTTCGATTTAATATACGGAAACAGATAAAATGGACGTTTCGGGTTTCCCTTTTATCAACAAAACCGGATGAATGAAACACTACAGACGAATGAGATAATGTGGTAGTGGCGTTGTTAAGATGAATCATTTTGCTATTTCATCTTAACAACGCCACTACCACATTATCTCATTCGTCTGTAGTGTTTCATTCTTCCTGTTTCGATGATAAAGGGGAAACCCGAAACGTTAATTCAGAAAAGTGAGTGGAACAGGCACTTATGTTGATAACAACAAGAGATGAAGTGAGTAGGAAAGTGCCAGAAGACAAAGAGAGTAAAAATTTCACGGCGGTGATGGGGGTTTGAACCCGCCGTGAAATTTTTATTCCCTATTTTGTCTTCTGACACTTTCCTACTCACTTCATCTCTTGTTGTAAACCCGAAACGTCCATGTTATCTGTTTTCGTATATCAAATAGAAGCGTACATTCCATTCAACATTGTCACTTATGGTCTAGTGGTATCTACGACTCTCTCGTTCTTCCTCATCTGTTTGTACCAAGACAAATGGAAAACTTGTTTGTTGTTGACGATGAATGCGTACCGTCGTAATATCAAAAAGATACGTAATACACACATGAATTATTCGGTCACGTAGGGAAGTTTGAATTAAAATAAAAATAATGCCAAGTCATGAATCGCTCGTGATCTCTCGCTGGAGTTTTAAAATTCCATACTAGCTATTCAGACAAAACGCAGCATTTTGATTTTTAAAAATTGGTCAAAAATACAAAATTTAATTTAAAAGTTTTAAAGAAAATATCGCTTTATTAAAATTGCATTAAACTAGTCGAATAGTTTTTAACTTGAGATTTCTTTTGACAACTCCGGTTTGATCTTAGAGGGGGCAACTTTGGGTCATTTTAATATATATATATACATGTTTCAACGTGAAAAGATGGGTCCTAAGTTAAAATAATCAGAAGTATGTAGTATTTGGTTTTCACACCTTCAATAACTATAATATTCATTTTTCTTCCTCGAAATTACAGATAAAATAGCTGAAGTCTCGTGATGTTAGTTATCAATTCAAATACCAACTTTTAACAAATTTCCACATAAAACCGTTTAGAGACGACAAGAGACATTTGAAGTCAACGTTTTGTGGCCAAAATGAATAATAAAAAAAGATTTTCGTCAAAGTAGAGCATAACATTTTGGGTTCTTAGATCTTGGATTAACACGGACCTGTCGAAAAGACGTCTAGACTTAGGTACTCTCGACTCTGCCGCGCTATAACCCTCTCCTTACCACCTACAGAAACATCGTCACATTTCTTCTTCTTCTTCTAGGTTCCATGCCTGGTCCAGGCTTCGGATACTGCATGAATTATCTCTCTCCATTCCTCCCTGTCTCTTGCTTTTTCAAACAGCTCTTGGATTGTTAGGTTGGTGAAGCCCTTCAGTTGGTCTATGAGTGTTTTTCTTTGTCTCCCCCAGGCGCGTTTACCAGGTATTTTTCCACAACTTGCCAGGTATTCATTCTTATCTTTCCTTACTATGTGTCCGAAAAAGGATAGTTGTCGATCCACTATTAAGGGCATTAGTTTCCTTTGTTGGTATGTTTGTTTTAGCACTTCTTCGTTCGTTTTGTGTGCGGTATACGATATTCTCTGCGTCCTTCTCAAGCACCACATTTCAAAAGCTTCAATGTTCTTTTGTGTTTCTGCATTTGTAGTCCAGCTTTCGCATCCGTAGAACAAGATTGGCCACACGTAGCACTTCAAGACTCGGAATCTAATCCCGAACGACATCTGTTTGTTTTTCAAAATGTTTCCCAGGTCCATGAAGGCCTGTTTGGCTTGAGTTATTCTTGCTCGTATGTCTCGGTTACATCTTCCATCTGTTGTCACTATTGAACCTAGGTATTTAAAACTTTCTACGTTGGTAAGCTGCTCGCCGTGAATCGTTAAATTGCAGGTGTTGTTGTTTTCGGGGTTTTTCTGTATTACCATGCATTCTGTTTTGGTGATATTCACTTCCATTCCCTTGGCTTCACTATCTACTACCACTTTGTCAACAATCTTTTGAAGTTGGATTTCTGATGTTGCAATGAGTACCGTATCGACTGCGTATCTTATATTATTTATGTTGTGACCTCCTACTTTTATTCCCTCCATATTATTTATGCCCCTCATGATTGTTTCTTGGTATAGATTAAACAGATCTGGTGAGGCAACACACCCTTGACGGACTCCTTTCTTAATAGGAATGGAATTTCCTGTAGAGTTTCCGATTTTGATAGATGCCTGCTGGGTGTAGTATAATGTTTGCATGAGTCTGAGGTCTTTCTCATCAGCGCCAATGGAGTGCAGTTGTTTTAGTATTTCTTCGTGGCGTACTCTATCAAAAGCTTTTTTGTAGTCGACAAAACAGAGGTATAGTGGGGTCTGAACCTGTATAGCTCTTTCACTTAAAACACGGAGGAGGTATATTGCGTTCCTTGTCCCTCTGTCAGGTTGGAATCCATATTGTTCTTCTGCGATTTCGGGGTTAATCTTATTCCTTAGCCTGTTGATAATTATACGCAACAGTATTTTGTTGATGTGACTTATTAAACTTATAGTTCTAAAATTTTCGCATCTGACTGCACCTGCTTTCTTTGGTATTGCTATGAAAATAGAGTTACAGAGATCTTCTGGAATTTTCCCAGTATTGTATATATTGTTGAATAATATGTGAAGTTCATCAATTGCTAGATCTCCTAGGCTTTTTAATACCTCTACAGATATTTCATCAGGGCCTGTTGCTTTACCATCCTTCATTCGTTCCATGGCATGTTCAATTTCACTTTTGGTGATGTTTGGTCCGCTTAATGGTTCTTTGAATTTCAGTGGTGGTTCATTTCTATTTGGATCATTGTACAGTTCGCCTATGTATTCTACCCATCGGCTTTCTATATGTTGTTCTTCAAATAGCAGTTCCCCTTGTTTGTTTTGGATACAACTTCCTGCTGCTTTGCTTTTCCTTTTCCCTGATAGTTCTTTTATTCTTTGGTGAGCTTGTTGGGGGTTTGGTTTGTATTCTCTTTCGATTTCGCAGCATTTCCAGTCTAGATAGTTCTCGTGTGCCTCGATGCATTTGGATTTAATGTGGTTGTTCAATGTTTGGTATTCTGCAGACCCTCTGTTGCATTTTCGTCTTTCTTCAAATAGGTTTAGAATTTCATTTGTCATCCATTCCTTTTTGCTGTTTGTTTGAGCTATTGGTAAATGCTTTTCTGTAGTTGCTTTGACACACTTTTGGAATATATCAAATTGTTTTTCACATTTTTCGTTATCAGGTTCACTTTGGCTTTGTATCATGAGTGCATTTTCAAATTCTTCTCTCATTTTCGTTTGTATGCCATTGTCTTTGCATAACCTGTAATCCCTCTTTATTCTACCAGCTGTTCTCTGAATAGCTTTAAACTTATCCTTACTGTACAAACAACTGGGACATGGTCACTGTCTACATCGGCGCCTGGGTAGGTTTTGCAATTTAATATGCCATTTCTGAATCTTGATGATACTGCTATAAAGTCTATCGGGTTCCTTGCTCTGTCCCCTGGTGATTGCCATGTCCAGGTTCTTCTTGGGTGTTGTTGACACCAGGTGTTTGAAATCATTAATTTATTTGTTCTACACCAATCTGCCCAGATGTTTCCTCGTTCATTTCTGTCTCCGAGTCCATGTGGTCCGATTATGTCACCATCTCTGCCTCTGCCAATCTTAGCATTTAGGTCCCCCATTACCATAAGGACTTCTTGTGATTTACACATTCGTTTTGCTTTGTCTAGTGAATGGTAAAACTCTGTCATATCTGCATCTGTCGCCTCTTCTGTTGGTGCATAAACTTGAATAATATTGGTGTCAACTACAGGTCCTCTTAGCTTAACCAGCAAAACTCTGTCTGAGATTGCTACGTGCCCTTTGTAAAATTTGGTTGATTTTTGGTCTAAGATCATCCCTACTCCTTTTTGGAAAGAGGTTCCACCACTCCATAAGATCTTATATGTCATGTTGTTTTCTTGTTTTGACATGGTTCCCTGCTCTTTCCATCTCATCTCTGCCAGGCCAAGAATATTTATTTGGAGCCGTTTCATTTCTTTTAGAATGTTGTTTAGTTTTCCTTTTTGGGCACAGGTCCTGACATTCCATGTCCCAATTTTGGTTTTGTCACATTTGTTAAATTTATTTCGCCTAGTAACTGGCTGACGGTTCGGTGTGACCTGACGAACATCACGCTCCCAACCGAGCGAGGCAGCAGTCTTCCGTGAAAACATGCTCCCCTTTACGCTGTCACCGTTTAACTTTTTGGACTTATTCATGCAGTTAACTCGGCAAAGTTACAAGAATGGTTTGCCATTGCCTATTCTTGTCGCCCTCTGCAGTTGGCCAGCTTGACCTGTTACCGTTCGACACCACGAGGAGGTTGCAGTAGGGCTTGATGATGATCTATCTTTGCAGACTTGGCATCATCCATTTGTCGAACTCACATTTCTAAAAACACAATAATATACATTTGTTCTTTTGCAGATTTATGTCGTACATCACAATGATCTTTGTTCAATTAATAAGAACATAGAGTTGTTTTGTAGAGAGTTGTCTGAGTTTAAAAAATCCATTATCTGTTGGGTAAGCCTGCCATTTTTTGGGAAATGACTGAAAATGATTGGTAAGGAGAGAGTTAAATAATAAAAAGAAGGTTTAAACATTTTGTCAAAAAAACTCGTCCTTCAAATATCGATCTATAAAAATGATCCTCATCTTGTCGAAAAGTCCCGAACCTGGGACTTCTTTAAAGACTTCTTTGTAGTCCCAGGTTACAGTATTTTTGACGAGAAGGGGGAGGGGGGGGGGTTGTTAGTCAATTATTGTAAGGACGAGTTTCTGGCAAAAATTTAATATAAAAATGAGTCGTATCTATTTATCAACCTACCCATCAATCTACGCTTTATCCCATCGTCCCCACTTTTCTTAATTTTATATTTCTTTATCACCCGATGTCCGCCTATGTGGTCTAATAGTATGACTCTCGCCTTTGGATTGGAAGATCCTGGGTTCGAACATGCTCTGAGCGGTGCATAGTCGAGTCCATGGAAAAGGCTCGTTACTCCCATTCTCTCACCGCACTCATATATTAAATAAGTACCTGGCCGTTAACAGCTTTGTCTCTGTTGGAAAAAAAGTTGTATTTTCGCCTAACAGGTACATGTCTCGTCTTACATGTTAAGTGTTGCTGTTGGCTCGGAACACCCTGTAAAGCACTTTGAGCACGTTTAGTGGATATTGCGCTATGTAAATGCTCAAATGTTTATTGTTTCGGAATGAAGAAATTCTATCTATCTATCTATCTATCTATCTATCTATCTATCTATCTATCTATCTATCTATCTATCTAATAACATATCTATTTATTTACATACCTATCTAACAATCTCCGCAGTAAACATAGCCGCCCCCCCCCCCCCTCTTTCCTCTTATCATTATTTTTTTTTCTTTATCTTCCTTTGTGTTTCCTCACCCCCCCCCCCCCTTCCCCCCAGTCCAAATCCCTTCGTTCCTTATTCAATAATCACCCGGCGCCCAAAAAGGAAAGTTTGATAAAAATAAGCAATAATGTTGTTTGATGTGGTCACCGCATTTCCTCGTGCTCTATCCAAAATCAAAACGATTTTCTGTTGCGGACTAATGATAGAGAGTATTTATAGATTAAAGGGAGTGGAATAGAGGAAAAGATACACACGCCGCGCG
>NC_088369.1:26879493-26894493 GCF_034508935.2 Berghia stephanieae | reverse complement strand
ATAAAACAGGTTGAGACTGTTAGTCACACTTAAGTGACTAGAAATTGATTTTTTTACAATTGAAGTCACTTCGACAAGATGGATGGACCTTTTCTTGTATTTTTCGCCTCAGCTCAATTTGCGATGCTGCACTGAGGCCTGTGTTATTCCAGTCTTCCCTTGGAATTTACTCTAGAGAATAATTTCCCCGATGAGATGAATAAAGGGAATGTTATTTTATTCATTTATAATTCAGTAGATATAGCGTTGTGTGTGGGGCTTTGTGGTCTTGCGGTAAGACACTCGCTTTCGGATCGGAAGGTCCTCAGCTCGGCTCGGCGCATAGTTGAATCCTTAGAATTGGCTCTTTACTCACATTCTCTCACCGTACTAAAGTGTAAAACTAGTACACGGTCGTCAACAGCGTTGTCTCTGTCGATAAAAAAAATTGTAATATCTCGTTCTACATGTTACATGTTGCTGTTGGTCAGGAACCCTTTGTAAAGCGCGTTGAGAACGTTTAATGGATATTGCCCTATATAAAAGCTCAAGTACAGAACCTCAAGTTTCTAGATTGCTTCATACAAAATGAGGTCTCAATATCCCAGTTGGTAGAGCACACGTTTCACACGTAGAGGGACCGAGTTCGAATCCGGGTGAACTCGAGGTTTGATTTTTTTACCCTTTACTCTATCCACCCAGCAGTGATTAGGTAGCTGGGCCTGGTAGATCTAGCGGAAAGTACTTTACGATAGACTCACGTCCTGTACAAAGGGTAGCAAGCAATTGCTATCGTCCGTTTCAGGCTAAAGGAACCGGGATAAACACCGGTTCCGTGGGCCTAATGGCTCTGAAGGACCACTCATACAATAATATAAACATACAAATAAACTCCTTTTGATGCCGTAAAATAATCCTTTTATTGATAAATGAATGTATCTCAAATACACTGAAACCAACACCCACTCAATTTCAGTTTTGATAATCCGAAGTATTGTGGCCTCATTGTTGTAATGAGGGTGTTGTTCTCAAAATGCGAAATATTCTTCATTACAACAATGTTAAGACAAGTCCATAATTATTCCATCACAGACAAGCCTTTTAGCACACGTTGTCTGAAATCAATACCATTCAAGCTATCTTATCAATATTCCAAAATACATCGACACGTAGACAACACATTACCATGACGTAAACAACACATTACCATGACGTAGACAGCACATTACCATGACCTAGACAGCACATTGCCATGACGTCAGTACACAAATCATTGACATCATCGCTATTGGCGGTTTAATTTACTTCTTTCCGTAGTAGTTGGGATCTTGGGGTTTGAAATTTTTCACAAAGTTGTAATAGCCGGGGTTCACTGCATGGGCGTAGGGGAGAGCGTGGTAAGGCGCGACGTAATAACCGGTGTGATCAGGGTAGACGGGAATGGCGTGGTAGACCTGGTGAGAGGCAGGGTATTTTCCACAGGGTACCTGGTATAAAGGTAAACATTTCAGTAAACATTAAAGAAGATTATGCCCTTCCACCACGACGTCATCATTTAAAAATTAATTGAGCTTTTATATAGCGCAATATCTACTAGAGGTGCTCAAAGCGCTTTACAAGGGGTCCCTGGCCAAAAGCAACATTTAACATGTAGGACGGTACATGACACCTGTTAGGCGATATTACAATTTTTTTAGAGACAACGCTGTTAACGGCCAGGTACTCATTTGACACCTGAGTACGTTGAGAGAATGTGAGAAAAGAGCCTTCTCCAAGGACTCAACTATGCCCCGAGCGAGGCTCGAACCCAGGAGCTCCGAAAGCGAGTGTCATACAACTAGACCACATAGTCGCATCATAAGATATCGTCGCCTGGGCATTTGACGAAGGAATATAGCTAATTCATCAAAGATGATGTCTAAGGTCAACAGGAATCACCCAAGTCCAAGTGAGAAAATTGGGGGTTAAAAATCTTGCCCAAGGAGAAAAAAACCGAAAGTGCCTGAAGTGGGGCGCGAAACTCAGGACCTTCCGGTTACAACGCAATGCCTCAACCACTCGGCCACTTCGCACTTCACATTTGCATCAAGACAATATAATTTAAACCAGACGTATCTAGTAGAACGAAAAGATCGTAGAAAAACGAATTGTTGACTCCGACTACAGAACAACATTCGCTTCCTTGACTCAATAAATCTTGATAAAAAAAGGAAAGTTTAGTTCATTAGAACCCATATTCAGGACATTGGAGCATTTTTAGATCATGATAGGAGCAAATTATTCATTTTTAAAGCTATTTTAAGTGACCTTTTTCTCTTGGAAACTACAATTTTTTGAAATTACAAGTTGGCAGCTCTGCGTTAAACGAATTATTGCAATTGGATTCAGTAGTCTGATGTCACGCCTCCCGGCAACGGCGGCCATCTTGGTTCTAAACAAAGAAAATCATTACTTTTTATTCTTCAAGCTGGCTAGAACTTTTCATATGTCTTGTGACCAGAATGTGTAAAAGTCAAAACATGATCAAATTTATGTGTTTTTTTTTTCCCTCTGGATACGCTTTTATGTTCTCCGGAGAATTATTTCATACGGGCGTTCGCCATTGTTCCGATAGTTTAGAGCCAGTGTTGCTAAGTTACCATGCGTCATTAGGAAGGAAGTGACGTTACGACTATTGAATCCTATTGTTTGTTAATCTGTCGTAAAATAAAACGATGAAATAAATCAATAAACAATGTGTATTCGTTCTCAGTGAAATCTTTGTCAAGCTCGATGAAAAAAAAACAAAAAAAAAAAAAACTTTAGAATTTATATGGCGCAATATCCACGAAACGTACTCAAGCGCTTTACAAACGGTTCCTAACCGACAGCAACACAAGATATAAGCCTAGACATGGCACCTGTTAGGCGATATTATTATTTTTCAACCAACAGAGACAACAGTACCCATCTTACATTTAAGTACGGTAAGAGAAAATGAGTAAAAAGTCTTTTCCAAGGACATATCTATTCGCCGCGATTCCAACCCAGGACCTTTCAATTCGAAGGCGAGTGTCATACATAGCCGCACAAAAGAACTCTTTATTCGTCTCTATGGTCTATTCCAAGGGGACACTGGAATAACCCAGGCGTCATCCGCAGTGCAGACACGTGAATTGAGCGAGGGCTAGGTGACTTGCTCAAGGCCACATAGTGCAGAGGCGGGGTGCTCGAACTCGGTACCTTTCGGGTACGAAGCAAAGACAGTACCGCTGAACCACGCTGCCCCCTTGAGACTCTTAAATTTACTACAAAAATAAAAGATCAAAATGCGACCGACTGTCTCGGACTGGTAATATGTCTGAATGAAGCGGATACTGAAGAGTGAGTGAATATAAAGTTAAATAGTCTGATGTCACGTCCGCCCAACAACGAGCAGCTTAGTTCTAAACAAAGAAAATCGGTACTTTTTATTCTTCATGCTAGCTAGAACTTTTTCACATGGCATGTAATCAGAAAGTATAAAAGTCAAAACATGGTCGGATTTATAATGTGTTTCTCTTGATACACTTTTATACTCGTCGGAGAAGTATTTCATAATGGCGTCCGCCATTGTTCCGATCGTATAGAACCAGTTACTAAGTTACTATGCGTCATTACGAAGGAAGTGACGTCACGACTGGTGAACCCAAGCCATTTATTCTTCTGAGCAAAACGATTAAACTTGTTCTAAATTTTAGTGGGGGTTGTTTTTTGTTTTTTTTTTGTGTGCGGCTATGTGGTCTTGTGGTATGATACTCGCTTTTTACTCGCCGAGCCTCGCCCGGCGCATAGTTGTGTCCTTGAAAAAGGCTCTTTACTCACATTCCCTCACCGTACTCAGGTGTAAAGTGAGTACTTGGCCGTTAACAGCGTTGCCTCTGTCCTAAAAAATTGTAATATCGCCTAACATGTGTCATGTCTCATCCTGCATTTTAAATGTTTCTGTTGGGCAAGGTACCCTTGTAAAGCTCTTTGAGCACGTTTAGTGGATATTGCTCTATATAAAAGTGTTTTTTTTTGTTTTGTTTGTTTTTATTGACTGTAGATAGTTCGAAGATGACGTCAATAAGGTCTTTGTTATTGTTTTTTGCCATCCGCGTTTATGAGTATTGCTCACTGAACTGTATTAACCTGACTATGAACGTTCATGGATACACACAGTTTTGTGTGTTGGTCCGTTATAATTCCGGATGGCTTCTCAGCCAAGCGCATACTATCTATAAAAGGGACGAAATTGACGTCACTCAGTTCAATGTTATTGTTATAGTCAGCCATTTCAGTGAGTAGTTCTCACTAAATTGTATTGGACTTTAACCCTTTCCTTACCACCCATAGGAAAATCGTCACCTTCGTTACGATGCAACCGACAATTTTCTCATTCTGATTTCTCTTGAACATCACAAAATGTAAAGAAATACTTTGATTACAGCTATAAATAAACACTGTGTTGTACAAATCTTTTTGCTGAACAACAATATGTATATAATGCACTTGTTTCTTTTTTGTTTGATTAGGAAAAGTCTATTTATTGTGCAGGGTCGGTGTGAATTTTCGGGGGAAATTCTAAAAACAGCTGGTAAGGAGAGAGTTCAACAAAGTTTCCCTTTAAGGCGTAGTTACCCCAGTTGACGGTATTCAACAGGTTTAAAACAATATTCAATGATTACACTTTTACTAAGAAATGATGACTCTAAGTATCGACTTCT
Organism: Berghia stephanieae; assembly: GCF_034508935.2. NCBI lineage: Eukaryota > Metazoa > Mollusca > Gastropoda > Nudibranchia > Aeolidiidae > Berghia > Berghia stephanieae. Next base: position 26,889,787 of record NC_088369.1, on the reverse strand, counting down.
AAGCTGGAATTTATTAGACGAAGACAGATACTGTGGACAATATCTCATTAATCCTTAGTCTTTTGTTGATAAAGGGGAAACCCGAAACGTCCACATTATCTGGCTTTGTCTAAATAATTTCTGCTTACAAATCAATACTTATCCTTATTTTTTCCTAGGAAATGAGAGAATTTTCCAATTATGCACTAATTCAACATTATTGTAATTGAGAAAATTTTGCGTTCGTTTGAGAGTATTTCGCATGAGCACATACACATTTACAAGACCTGAAATTAAGAACACGTCGACTGCAGAAATCCGCTATCCTTACCTTGGCTTCATGTTCACAAGTCAAAAGACGTTGAGACCACCTGGTTCCGGCATCACATGAGAACTGGAAGGGTTTTCCCCAGGAGCATCTGAAGAACTTGGTGCAGTCATGTGCGTCTGGGTAGAACCCGAACAAGGTTGGGCAAGAGCTCCATCCGCCAGCTGAGGCACAAGCTAGAAAGAGGGCTAAACCTGAAAGGAAATGCGATATGCATAACTTTTTAAAATGAGCTTTTATATAGCGCAATATCCACTAAATGCGCTCAAAGCGCTTGCTTTACAGGAAGTCCCTGACCAACAGCAACACATGACATGACGCATGTTACCCAATATTGAAATTATTTTTCGGACAGAAACAACGCTGTTAACGTCCATGTACTCATGTTACACCTGAGTACGGTGAGAGAACAAGAGTAAAGAGCTTTTTCCAAGGATTCAACTATGCATCGAGCGAAGCTCGAACTCAAGACCTTCCGATCCGAAAGCGAGTGTCATACCACATGACCACATAGCCGCACGATAGCTTTGGTAAGGACATGCGATATGCATAATAGTATTGGTATTAAATAGATAGGAGCTGATAGAAGGAAATGCGATATGCATAATAGTATTGGTATTAAATAGATAGGAGCTGATAGAAGGAAATGTGATATGCATAATAGTATTGGTATTAAATCGATAGGAGCTGATAGAAGGAAATGTGATATGCATAATAGTATTGGTATTAAATAGATAGGAGCTGATAGAAGGAAATGTGATATGCATAATAGTATTGGTATTAAATAGATAGGAGCTGATAGAAGGAAATGTGATACGCATAATAGTATTGGTATTAAACATATAGAAGTGGATAGAAGGAAATGTGATATGCATAATAGTATTGGTATTAAACATATAGAAGCTGATAGAAGGAAATGTGATATGCATAATAGTATTGGTATTAAATAGATAGGAGCTGATAGGAGGAAATGTGATATGCATAATAGTATTGGTATTAAACATATAGAAGTGGATAGAAGGAAATGTGATATGCATAATAGTATTGGTATTAAACATATAGAAGCTGATAGAAGGAAATGCGATATGCATAATAGTATTGGTATTAAATAGATAGGAGCTGATAGAATGAATGTGATATGCATAATAGTATTGGTATTAAACATATAGAAGTGGATAGAAGGAAATGTGATATGCATAATAATAGTGGTATTAAATAGATAGAAGCTGATAGAAGGATACGATATGCATAATAGTATTGGTATTAAATAGAAAGAAGTTGATAGAAGGAAATACAATATGCATAATAGTATTGGTATTAAACATATAGAAGTTGATAGAAGGAAATGCGATATTATGCATGATAGTATTGGTATTAAATATATAGATAGAATGCGCTTGGCCAAGGAGTTCACAACATTGCCATCCGGAAGTATAACGGACCAACACACAAACTCTGTGTAACCATGAACTTTTATAGTCTGGTTAATACAGTTTAGTGAGAACAACTCACAAACGCGGATGGAAAAAACAATAACAAAGGCCTGAGTGACGTCATCTGCATACTATCTATAGATAGAATGCGGTTGGCCAAGGAGTTCACAACATTGCCATCCGGAAGTATAACGGACCAACACACAAACTCTGTGTAACCATGAACTTTTATAGTCTGGTTAATACAGTTCAGTGAGAACAACTCACAAACGCGGATGGCAAAAACAATAACAAAGGCATGAGTGCTATCTATAGAAGCTGATAGAATTACTCATAAACATTGATGGCAAAAACAATAACAAAGCATTTATTCATTTTATTTTTTGTCAAAGACATAATGCCGACTTGTACATATTTGCAGGTCTGATAACTGAAGGCAATTATGGGCTTGATTTAACATTATTGTAATGGGCAAAATAATACTTTGCGGTAGTGTGAGAGTAGTTTCCATTAAATTCCCTTTATTCATCCCATAGGGGAAATTTGTTTCTAGGGTCTATTCCAAGGGAAGACTGAAATAACCCAGGCGTCAATCGCAGTGCAGCGCCGCAAATTGATCTAGGGCAAGGTGACTTGCTCAAGGCCACAAATCGCAGCGTTGAGTGATCGAACTCGGTACCTTTCGGGTACGAAGCAAAGGCCGTATCGCTGAGCCACGCTGGCCACACAACAATGAACCCCAAACCATTTGGGTTATCAGGTCTGTAAATGAGTACACGCCGTGTAATACCGTTGTTGAGACAATGGGAGACATAATTTAGAATTCTAAATTACTTACAAACAATTTCTTTCAACGCCATGATGATTGCAGAAATACTGACAAGTTAGTTGCGTAAGATGTCCCTTAAGTGTGACTTCTGTCTCCTCAGCCTGGTGACAAAACTTCCACAAAAGTTTCTCGTTAAAATCAGCCAGAAACTCCAGCCTTATATAATAGTGTGGCTAAACTTTCTCCAAACCAAATAGTGGAGTTGAACTGACGGCTGGTTTCCCCCCCCCCCCCCCCCCCCAAAAAAAAAAAAAAAAAAAAAAAAACTACTCAAGTCGAATTTTCTACTTTTTGAGATTTTCTATCCATGAGATAAACTGAAACTAAAATTTTATTTTAAACATCAACTGGCACGAATCTTTCCCGAGATTTGTTTGAATCTGATTAAAGTTGATAACATAATAGACCGAATGAGAATTTTTGGGGAAATAATCCTCAATATCTCAAAATGTGAAAAACGGAGTTACGGCATTTTGGAAAACCACTCTTCAACAATTTAACTTGTCTTGTTTTGTTTGTTTCGTTTGTTCTTTCTTAAGATTTCAAAAAAGGATTTCCTTCATCACAATACATTTATTAAACAGTGCTAAGTAAATTTCACTTCTTCACAAGAATGTGGGGAAAAGTACGGATTTGTATTTATTTGGTTGTGATTCTAACTACATCCCAGATAAGGGGCGAAGTAGTCGAGTAGTTAAGGCATTGCACTGTGATCCGGAAGCTCCCGTGTTCGAGTCCCGCTTCAGGCACTTTCATTTTTTTTCCTTTGGCAAGATTATTAACCCCCAATTTTCTCACTTGGACAACATTGGGGAGTCCTGTTGACATCAGACATCTTTTTTGATGAATTATCTATATTCCTTCATGGAATGCCGAGGCGACGGTATCTTATGATGTCGTGGCGGAAGGGAATAATTTATATAATTCATATCCCAGATAAGCATATAAATAACTTTTTATTATAAATTAAAAGATAAAAAAAGAAAATGTGTTGCCTACGGTGTACAATCGGTATTAGGTTGGGGCAATTTAGATAGTTGAGCTTATTATATAGCGCAATATCCAGTAAATGTGCTCAAAGCGCTTTACAAGGTGTCCCTGATCAACAGCAACACCTAACATGTTGGACGAGACCTGACGCCTGTAAGGCGATATCACACATTTTTTTCCGACAGAGACAACGCTGTCAACGGCCAGATTCTCATTTTACACCTGAGTACGATGAGAGAATGTGAATAAAGAGCCTTTTTCCAGGGACTCAACTATGCGCCGAGCAAGGCTCGTACCCAGGACCTTCCGATCCGAAAGCGAGTGTCATACCACAAGACCACATAGCCGCATAAATATTAAAAATAATCATTAAAAGCTTGAGCATCGATATAGCGCAATTTCCACTAAACCTGCTCAAAGCGATACTTAAAAGGTAGGAGGAAACCCGACGTCTATTTATCAGGCGATATTACAATTTACTTCGACGGAGGCTATGCTGCTTACCACCAGATACACATTTTACACCTGAGTACAGTGGAATAATTTAAGTGAAGAGCCTTTTCCAAGGACTCAACAATGCGCCGCTGAGAGTGAGTTTCAAACCCAGAACCTTCCGATACGAAGGCAAGTGTCATACCACAAGACAACAAATCTGTACAGGTCTACATCCAAGATATTGATTTTTGAACTCTTTTTTATTATACAAGTACAAAAAAAAAAATGTTGTAAATGCCTACCATCTCAAAACGGTATTAAAGTGACAAACTGGTGAGCAGGTTCTGGTCCAGACAGTATTAGCTTGGCTAAGAAGCTCACAATATTGCCATCCGGAAGGTTAACGAACACACAAAACTCTGTGTAACTATAAACTTTTATAGTCTGGATAATACAGTTAAGTGAGAATTACTCATAGACGTGGATGACAAAAAACAATACCAAAGACCTGAGTGACGTCAACTTCACACTATCTATAGATGGTATGAATTTGACGTCACTCAGGTCTTTGTTATTTTTTTTGTCATCCGCGTTAAGGAGTAATTCTCACTAAACTGTATTAACCTGACTATAGTTCATGGTTACACAATAGTTTTGTGTGTTGGTCCGTTATACTTCCGGATGGCAATGTTGTAAGCTTCTTAACCAAGCGCATACTTATATCCGGAAGTATAACGATCACACAAAACTCTGTGTAACTATGAACTATTATAGTCTGGATAATACAGTTAAGTGAGAATTACTCATAGACATGTATGGCAAATAACAATAGCAAAGACCCGAACAACGTCAACTTCACTCTATCTATAAGATAAGAAATATACAAGAAATATCATCCACCCAAAAATCAGCTTGCCTCCATTGGGGATCGCACCTGTGACCTCCTAATTACCGGTGAGACATGATAAATTCTTGCCATTAGACGCAAAATGTCGATGGAAAACTTTCTCAGGATTACTTTGGAAAGGTATTTTAGTTCTTGTTTTATTTTAGGTATGTTTCTATGTGTCCATATGTAGTAGGTTTTTCTCTTTAATTGTATTTTTTCTCTGTTATCAAACTGTACGGTAATGTGGTCTTGTGGTATGACACTCGCTTTCGGATCGGAAGAAACTGGGTTCGAGCCTCGCTCGGTGCATAGTTGAGTCCTTTGATAAAAAACAAAACTCTTTACTCACATACTCTCATCGTACTTGGGTGTAAAATGAGTACCTGGCCGTTAACAGCGTTGTGTCTGTCCGAAAAAAAATATTGTAATATTATCGTCTAACAGGCGTCATGTCCCGTCCTACATGTTCAATTTTGCTATTGCCAGGGACCTCTTGTAAAGCGCTTTGAGCACGTTTAGTAGATATTTGCGCTATATAAAATCTCAATTTTTAATTTTATTTTAAAGAGGAGAGTTGTGAAGAAATATCAATATTATGATTTGAGTTTTTGTTTAGAAAAGGATTCGCTAACATTTGCTCTTCTCTTTCAAGTAACAAACATTTATTTTTCTCTCCGTTCTTAACGAAAAGTCATTCTTTGAAATATCGTGTTTACTCAAATGTCAAAAATGGCCGATAAAAACAACACAATAGAAATGCTATATTTGAATTAAATGCTTTTACTACAAAATGAAGTGTTAACGTGAGCGTCTATGTTTTCTTATGGTATGACATTCTCCTTTGGGTCGGAGAGTCCTGGGTTCGAGTCCCGCTCTGAGTGGCGCATATTTGAGTCATTGGAAAAGATGCTTTTGTCACATTTTCTCAACATACTCAGATATCAAATGTGCACCTGGCTGTCGGAATAAAATGCAATTGCGCTTAACAAGCGTCACGTCTCGACCTAATGACAAGTGTTGCTGTTGGCTAGGGACCCGTTGTAAAGCGCTTTGAGCACTTTTAACCCTCTTCTCATCAACCATAGGAAAATCGTCACATTTGTTACGATCCAACCAGCATTTATCTTAAGTAAATCACACAATTTAAATAAATATTTTTTATTATAGCTATAAAAACGTGACACTGTGTTGTAGAGTTCATTTTGCTGATCAATTTAATGCATAGAATGTATTTGTCGCTTTTTTCTTTGAGTAAGAAAAAAACTATTTTTGTGTTGGATGGGTGTGAAATTTTTGGGAAAATTATGAAAATGGTTGCTAAGAAAAAGGTTAATGGATATTGCGCTATATAAAAGCTCAAGCTGTTTCTTAATGTTTCTTTCTGACCAAATGTTAGCCGAAACAACCAGCCCCACAGGTCCTGAGTACTACTCACAATTGGCGTCAACAGTCATGACGTCACTTCCCTCGTAATGACGCATAGTAACCTAGTAACTGGCTCTAAACTATCGCGCCCTTATGAAATATTTCTCCGAAGAGCTTAAAAGTGTATCCAGATGAGAAAAAACATAAATATGATCAGGATTTGACTTTTATACAATCTGATCACATGACATATGAAAAGTTCTAGCCAGCATGAATAATAAAAAGCACCAATTTTCTTTGTTTAGAACCACGCTGCTCGTCGTTGCTGGGCGACGTGACATCAGACTATTGAATCCAATTTTAACACATGTTTTCTAAATGATATTACACGGTCTCGTCAAGTGTGTCAGTGCGTAGCCCTCGTGAACTCATAGCCTAACACAAGGATGTGCATTATGACGTCATTACTAGCTAATTGCACCACCTAGCGAGTTGTCGCTAGTCGTGCTCAAGGAAACAAATTATGATCCCATTGGTAGAACTATTGATGCTATGCGTTTAGGTAAAATACTAACAACATTCGGCAGCAGGAGTTCGCGTACCAACACAAAAAAAAATATTGTGTAAAATAACAAAGATCTGAGTGACCTCAAAATCATTCATTCTATAGATAGTATGACGATGACGTCATTCGGGTCTTTGTTACTGCCTTTTGCCATCCTTTTTGTGGGTATTTCCCACTAAACTGTATTAACCAGACCATAAACGTTCAATATGACACAAAGTTTTGTATGTTGGTCCGTTATACTTCCGGATGGCAATTTTGTGAGCGTCTTAGCCAAGCGCATACTATCTATTGAATACAACTGACACTTCGCTTTCAGTTGATGGTTTTTGCATTGTACTTTGACGCAAAATGTTGACCAGTGTCAGGCTACGAGTTTTAGGAAGGCTACGGACAGAGTCACTCTTCTCATTATCTACTGTGTCAAACTATTGTGATAAGTAAATGCTCTCTGGGGGGCTGACTGATTCGGCTGACTGGCATGTTATAAAGATGACCGTGGCTGAGCTCAATCCTAAAGAAAAATAAACAAATAAGTATTTTATGGAGTCGGCTGATTCGACTGATTGGCATTTAAAAAAATGGTTATGGCTAAACTCAACTTTTAACCTTTAAGAACAAAAAAAAAAAATGAATTAAAGAAAAAAAAAAAAGAAAAATCAAACAACAACTGCAAAATATTATCACCTAACAGGCGTAATGTCCCAACAACCATATTTATGGCGATATATTTATTTTCCTACCACTAGTTTCTTCCAACAGGGCAAAAATCATCCCAAAAATCATCCCAACATGCTCAAAAATTATTTTAATGAATTGAAAAAAAAAAAAAACCAAAGAAAAATAATTTAAAAAACTCAACTTATTATCACCTAACAGGCGTCATGTCCCAACCACCATATTTATGGAGATATATTTGATTTCCTACCCTAGTTCATCCCACCATAACTAACAACTAGTGAAACAACCGCTTTGAGACGGCAGATTCATAATTTTCAACCGGATATGAATCCGTTTTTGACGTGTTTGTTTACAAACGGACAACCACCGCAGACAGCCTTTGACATTATGTATGTCAACTCCTATCCAAACACAGCGATGAAACAGTCGTGTTGACATTGTCTTGCAAATTCTCTGGGTTTACATCAAAGCGAATGTCAGAGACAAAGAAAGAATTGGAATAGAATCATCGTCATTATTGTCATTATCATTGTCGTCGTCATCAACGTTATTATCATCATCATCATCATCATCATCATCATCACCATCATCATCATCATCATCATCATCATCATCATCATCATCATCATCATCACCATCATCATCATAATTATCTGCAGCAACACAATAATCATCTTATCTACATCATCATCTTATCACCATCATCATCATCATCATCATCATCATCATCATCATCATCATCATCATCATCATCATCATCATCATCATCATTATCATCATCATCATCATTATCATTATCATCATCATCATCATCATCATCATCATCATCATCATCATCATCATCATCATCATCATCATCATCATCATCATCATCATCATCATCATCACCACCCCCACCACTACTACAACAAGTTACATATTATAGATATTCCTATGATAAAAACTTAAAGGAACAATCACGGTCATCATATGTTTCTATCCAATGAACCATGGAGTGAATGCATTAATTTGTTGCCTTTTCCAGTCTCTTGATTAGTGAACAGATAACAATAACAAGGACGGAATCACAGGGGACTTCCACAACGCCAGGAAATACTGGGTTTCCTCAAATCGCCTCATAACAGGACATGGCAGAACTGCATCAAATAATATGTGCAGATGGAAACTTGGGAACAGTGATGCCTACCGGAAATGTCAGGCAGCTCCAGAACCAGCAATCACTTCGTCCTCCACTGTCCAGTAACTAAACTTGAAGATGGCTATGAAGCAGTCCTGAGGCCGGAGGCAGACTTTCGAAGCTGGGTTGACGAAATGAATTTGGAGGTGTAGCCATACGCTACTACTACTACTACTACTACAACAACAACTACTACTACTACTACTACTACTACTACTACTACTACTACTACTACTACTACTACTACTACTACTACTATTACTACTACTACTACTACTACTACTTCTACTACTAATACTAGTACTACTACTACTTCTACTTACTACTACTACTATTACTACTACTACTACTACTACTACTACTACTACTACTACTACTACTACTACTACTACTACTACTACTACTACTACTACTACTACTACTACTACTACTACTACTACTACTACTACTACTACTACAGGGGACTGTCATCCAAGTGTTGTCTCTTGTTCTCAAGAGTTGTGTGACTTGCATGTTTCGTTCAACGTTCACTAGTTGAAACCATGAAGCTTTGAGAAATGTTTTTTAACGTCTGTGGTGCTAAATGTGCTCAAAGCGCTTTACAAGGGGGCCCTGGCCAACAGCAACCTGTGACATGTAGAAGGAGACATGACGCCTGTCAAGCGATATTACATGTTTTTCCCGACAGAGACAACGCTGTTAACGGTCAGGTTTCTCATTTTACACCTGAGTACAGTGAGAAAATGTGAGTAAATAGCCTTTTCCAAGGACTCAACTATACACCAAGCAAGGCTCGAACTCAAGACACTCCGATCCGGAAGCGATTGTCATAGGACAAGACCACATAGGCGCAGAACTAAGGGACAGAATCGGTGACAAATGGAGAAAAAAAGCGATGGGAACTTCTCGCCTCTCTAACAAAGAGCTGTGCGCTATTGTGGTCTGGTTGTATGACGTTCGCCTTTGGATTGGAAGGTCCAGGGGTTCGAGTCAATCTCTGCGCGGTGGTTAGGTTAGTCCTTGAAGAAGGCTCTTTACTCATATTTTGTCACGGTACTCCTGGCCGTTAACAGGGTGGTCTCTGTCCGAAAAAGTCTAATATCGCCAAATCATTATCATGTCTCATCCTACATGTTAATTGTTGCTGCATGCTAGGGACCCCTTGTAAAGTTTAGGAGAATGTTTAGTCTATATTGCTCTGTATCTTCTTCTTCTTCTTCGTTCCTCTGATGGACATCTATAGCTGCAGTCCGATATCTGCTATGAAGTCTGTGGTCTGCCTAAGGTCCTCAGCCTCACCATAGAGCTTTGTGTTGAGTGTTGTAGGGGTGACCCAGTGGTTCGAACGTTGCACGTTGTATAGTGGGCAATCCATAAGCACATGGCTCTGTATAAATACTCAAGTTTTAAAAATGTTTTCATGACGTTACATCATGGTGATATTTCCGAAGGAAGTGGCAGATTTTCACAGAATTCTGTCTTACAAACTATTGCGTGAAATGTTCTGTTGTGCTATTTGACGGTTAGAATCGGCAATCTTTTCTTTACTGCTTAAACCAGTTTGACTGATTATATCGGTTTGGGTTTTAATTCATCAAATGATAATTTCCCGAGTACGATACC
>NC_088369.1:26856993-26874493 GCF_034508935.2 Berghia stephanieae | reverse complement strand
CGACCCGAAAGCGAGTGTCATACCACAAGACCACCAATTTGTCTTTGAAAGTATAAAGTTGCGTGCAATAGAATATGGCAACAGAGCGGCCAGATGGCGTTTCCCCAACGTCAAATGACCTATCATTATGGTTAAAATCGACGTGCACTTATATGCAGGTCTGATAACCCAATTCCTTATGGGCTCATTGTTGTAATGGATTTCTTTTAGAAATGACGCAAAATATTGTCCATTACAACAATGTTGGTTCGGATGTCAGACCTACATATATGTACACGTTGGTCAAGCCCAAGCAAATTTTATAAATCATGTAAGTCTTCACGTAATAGAATTACTCTTAACTCAAAAACAGTTTTGCAAGAAAAGAGGAAAGAGGGGGAAAGATGAGAGAGAGAGAGAGAGAGAGAGAGAGAGAGAGAGAGAGAGAGAGAGAGAGAGAGAGAGAGAGAGAGAGAGAGAGAGAAAGAGAGAGAGAGAGAGAGTTGCTTGTATTTCAATCTGTTAAAAAATAGTTTTATAAATTTTTAGATTAGCCAGCATTTCTTTTCTCGTTGGAAAACTTAACATGAGCTGAACGGAAAATTGAGATAGACCTCCAACCTTTTTTTTTTTCAATAATAGATTGGACGCTAATTCAGGCGTAATTACACATCTCGCTTCTAAGATGGGTTATGATATAAGATATATCTTATTGCATAATCACGTTGGCATCATACATTTTCTGATTTAAGAAGAACAGAAGAAGAAGAAGAAGAAGAAGAAGAAGAAGAAGAAGAAGAAGAAGAAGAAGAAGAAGAAGAAGAAATTGTTTTACACACGCATAAGTGAATAATCAAATACACATATTCTCCCCCCCCCCCCACCCCATATTCTCTCTCTCTCTCTCTCTCTCTCTCTCTCTCTCTCTCTCTCTCTCTCTCTCTCTCTCTCCCCTCTCTCTCTATCTCTCTGTGTGTCGTCCCTCTCTTTCAATTGAATTATATTTATATATATATATATATATATATATATATATATATATATATGTGTGTGTGTGTGTGTGTGTGTATGTGTCTATATGTGTGTATGTATGTTTGTCTCTGTATTCTTGTGTTTTGTATAATGTATAATATGTGCGTGTTATTGTGTTGACACAAACGTGCTCCTAGTGGGGTGTGTCTTTTTTACGAAACCCGCCGAAACCCGCCGAAACCCGCCGAAACCCGCCGAAACCCGACGAAACCCGACGAAACCCGACGAATCCCGACAAAGTTATGGGAAGTAGGTGGCTGTGGGGAGTGAACCTAGAACTCAGGGAAGTGTACACCATTGGGGAGTGAACCTGGGACTGGGTTTCGGCGGGTTTCGTAAAAAAGAACCAGTGCTTTTTTACGAAACCCGCCGAAACCCGCCGAAACCCGGCGAAACCCGACAATATCCAGCAAAGTTATGGGAAGTAGACAACTGTGGGGAGTGAACCCGATACTCAGGGAAGTGTACACCAGTCGGGAGTGAACCTGAGACTAAGGTTATCGGCCGGTTTCGGCGGGTTTCGTAAAAAAGAATTAGTGCTTTATTACGAAACCCGCCGAAACCCGCCGAAACCCGACAATATCCGGCAAAGTTATGGGATTTTGGCAACAGTGGGGGGTGATCCTGGGAGTCAGGGAATTGCACACAAGTGGGGAGTTAACCTGGGACTGTGTAAAAAGGATAAAAGTGGGAAATAAACCTGGGACTAAAGGGAGATGGATACCATTGAAAGTTGAAGCCGGATATGGGAGTTGAGTACCAGAGGAGAATGAACCTGACACTATAGAAGGTGGGCGCCAGTGGGGAGTGAACCTGGGACTCAGGGAATTTCACACCAGTGGGGAGTTAACCTGGGACTCTGTAAAAAGGATATCAGTGGGAAATAAACCTGGGACTAAAGGGAGATGGATACCATTGAAAGTTGAAGCCGGATATGAGAGTTTGGTACCAGAGGAGAATGAACCTGACACTATAGGAGGTGGGCGCCAGTGAGGAGTGAACCTGGGACTATGTAAACAGGATATCAGTGGGAAATAAACCTGGGACTAAAGGGAGGTGGATACCATTGGGAGTTGAAGCCGGATTTGGGAGTTGGGTACCAGAGGAGAGAGAAACCTGACACTATAGGAGGTGGGCGCCAGTGGGGAGTGAACCTGGGACTATGTAAAAAGGATATCAGTGGGAAATAAACCTGGGACTAAAGGGAGATGAATACCATTGAAAGTTGAAGCCGGATATGAGAGTTTGGTACCAGAGGAGAATGAACCTGACACTATAGGAGGTGGGCGCCAGTGAGGAGTGAACCTGGGACTATGTAAACAGGATATCAGTGGGAGATAAACCTGGGACTAAAGGGAAATGGATACCATTGGGAGTTGAAGCCGGATATGGGAGTTGAGTACCAGAGGAGAATGAACCTGACACTTTAGGAGGTGGGCGCCAGTGGGGAGTGAACCTGGGACAATGTAAAAAGGATAGCAGTAGGAAATAAACCTGGGACGAAAGGGAGATGGATACCGTTGAAAGTTGAAGCCGGATATGGGAGTTTGGTACCAGAGGAGAATGAGCCTGACACTATAGGGGGTGGGCGCCAGTGGGGAGTGAACCTGGGACTATGTAAAAAGGATATCAGTAGGAAATAAACCTGGGACTAAAGGGAAATGGATACCATTGAAAGTTGAAGCCGGATATGAGAGTTTGGTACCAGAGGAGAATGAACCTGACACTATAGGGGGTGGGCGCCAGTGGGGAGTGAACCTGGGACTATGTAAGCAAGATATCAGTGGGGAAAAAACCTGGGACTAAAGGGAGATGGATACCATTGAAAGTTGAAGCCGGATATGGGACTTGAGTACCAGAGGAGAATGAACCTGACATTATAAGGGGTGGGCGCCAGTGGGGAGTGAACCTGGGACTATGTAAAAAAAGGATATCAGTAGGAAATTAATCTGGGACTAAAGGGAGATGGATACCATTGGGAGTTGAAGCGGGATATGGGAGTTTGGTACCAGAAGAGAATGATGGCACTATAGAAGGTGGGCGCCAGTGGGGAGTGAACCTGGGACTCAGGGAAGTGCACACCAATTGGGAGTTAACCTGGGACTGTGGGAGATGGATACCTGTGGGTATCCGATCCAAATTTTAGGAGTTGTGTACCAGAGGAGAATGAACCTGACACTATAGGAGGTGGGCGCCAGTGGGGAGTGAACCTGGGACTATGAGAGGTGGATACCAAAGGAGAGTGAGCCCAAAACGGTACTTCTGTTTTTCAAAATCTCACAAAATCGTCAAAGGTTATTTTAAGGGGGCAGCAGTGCGTAGTGGATGGCGATGATTACAAGTTGTAGACATAAGTTGGTAGTGACTCCAAGACTATGAGATGTAGGCACTAGTAGGACGAGAAACCAATGTTAATACCAATGAGGAGCAAACCCGTGACCTATGAAATAAAATGGACACCAGTTGAAAGTAAATCCAGGTGTTATGAAAAATATTTATCCTTGTACTCCTCATGCTGAAAATCATTCGAGTAGAAGAGAAACAAAATTTATGCGCACCCCCTCTTCCCCGGCCACACAACCTACTGTCAAAAATGTTGATAATCAGGGCCGTAGAGAGGGGAAATGGTGTCAATTTACTGGGCCCAGGGATCTAACAGCACGGAGAGGGGCAGATGTTGGATCAGACCACCACCTGCTATTGGCATAGCTTAAGCTCCGATTCAGAAAACATGGGACCAGATCGCACACAAGGAGAAAATTCCTGTTGAAAGCACTAGATGGGGAAAAGAATGAGGAATTCAAACTACAATTGAGTAATAGATTACAACCTCTCGCTGAGCTCGAGGAGGACATAGATGTAGAGTTACATTGGGCAAAGATCAAGGAAGTCTACATAACAACTTGCCACGAGGTATTGGGTGTAAAGAAATCAGAACATAAAGAATGGATAAGTCCATCACCTTGGACCTTATTGAAAAGAGGAGAACAAGGAAGTACAAGGGCTTCAAGACTTGATGCACTAGAGCAGTATCGAGCCACAGCTAAGGAAGTCAAAAGATCTGTGAAGAGAGACAAGGAAGCCTTCATGAACAGACTTGCAGAGAAAGCAGAAGCAGAATGGCAATTCCTATGTACTATACATTGCTCAAACAATTTTGGTTATTACAAGAAAGAACATTCTCACACATAGCCTAGAGAGATACAAACGTACAAATTCAAACACATAGTATCTATACAGCAGCATATTGATGGTCGGCGGAGCAAACCTTTGAATTGCCGATTTTCACGATCGGCAGATCAAAACTCCGAAGCCTATATAGGAACCTTGCGTACTATGTTTTATTTCATTTTGGTCGGATCAGACATTTGATGACATAAGCAAACACATTACCTACATATTCATAGCATAAATTATAAACATCTAAGTCTAAAATTATCTCTGGTTATTTCAGTTTTTATACGAATGCATTCACAGAAACACACACACACGCACTCGCGATATTAAACACACGCACACACACACACACACTACACACACATACACACAGACATACAATTTCGATTTATTTCAAAAATGTTAAGAGGATGAACACTATTTCTATTTACTTGTGTATTAATGATCAAAAATTGCAAATGATGCAACGGTGTTGATGTTGATGACGATAAAGGCAAAGATAACGATGGTGATGGCAACAGTGATGACTACGGTAATGACGACCATGATGATGATTATGAAGACTACATTGATGATGATGACAATGATGACATAGATAACGTAGTTTTGATGACAGCACACGATCTGGGACCACGTAGTAGTGTTTGTCCACGGTATGGTGCATCCAGCATTAATATACGCATGCTCATCTCATTTCAAATCTTGTATTATGAAACAACGTTGTCGGAGAATGTAACAGAACCAGGTGACAATAAATAAATAATTCGCTTCAAGAAGCTGTCGAGCACCCTACGTGGTTCCCCTCAACTATAATATATATATATATATATATATATATATATATATATATATATATATATATATATATATATATGTGTGTGTGTGTGTGTGTGTGTGTGTGTGTGTCCTGCTTTGTTTAGCTCAAATGACAAAATGTTGAACGGAGATTGCTATCTTGAGGCTTGTCCACATCTGCCCATCATGTGCTTAATATTTCTGTTTCTTGGGTGTGCTTGTTGTTTTTGTCGCAATTTTACGCTTCCTTTGGCTAGGCTTTTTTCCTTTCTGCTTCGGTGGGTGTGCTGTTTTTTCTTGGTCACTTGATCTTTGGATGCTCCTTTCTTTTCTCATTTGAATGAACTTGTTGAAGATTCTATTCTGTTTGTGATTTGAATGTGAAAACCAGACGTCTCGTGAAACACGTAATGACTGGTAATGAGGGTCCAAAACATACTCTCCAAAATCGTAAAGGGCTCGCTTCGCTTCACGAAATTGTGCTTGTATGACGCCATGAAGTTTGTTGACAAGCTCTACTAACTTTTGTGATTTCCACGAAACAGCTTGTTTTAAAACATGATTTAGGGACTCAGCGTTATTATTTGTCCATAATGGGTTTTTAAGTAAGAGTCCGTGTCGCCCAAGAGCACAGACATTTTCCACCATCAATGGTGTGATGCGTTTGACAACTTGTGCCACCTTGACATCCTGTAAATTGTCACAAAAGAATTGAAGATTGTCTTGAAATTGAATATGGTCTTTTGCATTGGCCATCATCCCATTTGGTCCAAAAAGCTCATTTGCAATGTTCCGGCGCTGCTTGAATGGTAGTCCAATCTTGTTTGCTAGTGTTCCTAACAAATTGTTTTTCAGGTGCCGCGTGCACGACACAAGGTTTGCCTCTGGAAAGGCACGTGCAATTGCTCGCCTTAAAGCAGTTTCATTGTCACTTCCGAATGTAGGTGGAGTAGATGAGACCAAGCAGCCAGCAAGGTGATGAAAAAATATGAAAAACGAGTCTGTATCAGAGTCACCGTGCAAAAACATAGGGCCAAAAAAAAGTGGATGGTCGTTTGATCTTCGGCTGAGTAGAGTAATATTTTTGTAAACAGTTGTTGTTACGTGTACGTCGCCAAGGTTATACGTCTTGTCTACACACAGGATTGTCGAAGCGCAGGTTATTGGTGGGCAGCAACACCTCTTAAGGTCCTCAATTTGATCGAAAGTATATAATATAAGGCAGGGTACCTTTCCATGCTGCCTTATGATCTGCTTTATAAAAGGTAGGGTGTGCTGACGTTCTTCAATTGCTGATACTTGGTCAGCAAAATTAGCTTTTGGTTCACCAACAACTTTAATGGACCTGGTCTTCGCATTGTAAATTTGTTTTTTATTCCTGGGCCCGTCCAGGTCATTGCCAGTTGCATACATGTGTAATGGCGTATTGACTTTTAGGTCTTGTTTCATTTCCCGCATCGTTTTTGGTTTTAGTCTGATGTATGGACTGGGGTTGCCAGTTGTAGTTCGCCCATGAACTTCAGCTAGCGGACCCACTCCCTTAAACTCATGGACCGCAATTGCTGGCATTTCCGTGGTTTCGTTGATGATCCACGAGACTCGTTTCTCATACTGGCAGTCCTGGGTGTGCTTAACATAATACCTATGTAGCACGAAAACGTCTTGAGGAGCAGGCTGAGGTTTCAAAGGAATATATATTCTTGATTTATTTTGTGTTCGTTCCAGGCAAAATTCTCCTCTTTTTTTAACCACTTTTTTTAGTTCACATTTTTCTTTTACAAAGATAGAATTGTTGCTGGGCCCTTTTTGCCAAGCTCCTCTGTCATCGTAAAAATTCGAACACTGTCCTTGTTTTCGCTGCTCTAAATTTTCAACATTATTCACAACGAAATATACATTGTCTTTTCTGCCGTCAGGCACAAGGTTGATGTTTGATGTATGGGTTTCTTGGAGAATTTTAAAAAGGCTTTTTATATCAAGAAACTGACCTCGAGGAAGGTCCTTAGCTTCGCTTGGTTTATGTTCCTGATATTCTTTCTGTGACTGTTTGTAGTCTTGTAATTGTGACTCAGGGATATCATCATCAGTGTCATTTGGACTTCGGTTTCTATGTATCATTGTGTTGCGACTATCATCCTTTTGTTCAACATCATCAGCAATACCACATGCATCAATATAATTCTCATTATCCTTGTGATCATCATCATCATCATCATCATCATCATCATCATCATCATCATCATCATCATCATCATCGTCATCATCATCATCATCATCATCATCATCATCATCATCATCATCGTCATCATCATCATCACCATCATCATCATTATCATCAGCACTGTCAACACTATCACAAACATGAATACGATGATCATCATCACCATCACCATCGTCATCATCATAATCAACATCATTATCATCATGATATAGTGTCAGGTTCATTCTCCTCTGGTACCAAACTCTCATATCCGGCTTCAACTCCCAATGGTATCCATTTCCCTTTAGTCCCAGGTTTATTTCCTAATGATATCCTGTTTACATAGTCCCAGGTTCACTCCCCACTGGCGCCCACCCCCTATAGTGTCAGGTTCATTCTCCTCTGGTACCAAACTCCCAAATCCGGCTTCAACTCCCAATGGTATCCACCTCCCTTTAGTCCCAGGTTTATTTCCCACTGATATCCTGTTTACATAGTCCCAGGTTCACTCCCCACTGGCGCCCACCTTCTATAGTGTCAGGTTCATTCTCCTCTGGTACCAAACTTTCATATCCGGCTTCAGCTTTCAATGGTATTCATCTCCCTTTAGTCCCAGGTTTATTTCCCACTGATATCCTTTTTACATAGTCCCAGGTTCACTCCCCACTGGCGCCCACCTCCTATAGTGTCAGGTTTCTCTCTCCTCTGGTACCCAACTCCCAATCCGGCTTCAACTCCCAATGGTATCCACCTCCCTTTAGTCCCAGGTTTATTTCCCACTGATATCCTGTTTACATAGTCCCAGGTTCACTCCCCACTGGCGCCCACCTCCTATAGTGTCAGGTTTATTCTCCTCTGGTACCAAACTCTCATATCCGGCTTCAACTTTCAATGGTATCCATCTCCCTTTAGTCCCAGGTTTATTTCCCCACTGATATCCTGTTTACATAGTCCCAGGTTCACTCCCCACTGGCGCCCACCTCCTATAGTGTCAGGTTTCTCTCTCCTCTGGTACCCAACTCCCAAATCCGGCTTCAACTCCCAATGGTATCCACCTCCCTTTAGTCCCAGGTTTATTTCCCACTGATATCCTGTTTTACATAGTCCCAGGTTCACTCCTCACTGGCGCCCACCCCCTATAGTGTCAGGTTCATTCTCCTCTGGTACCAAACTCCCATATCCGGCTTCAACTTTCAATGGTGTCCATATCCCTTTAGTCCCAGGTTTATTTCCTACTGATATCCTTTTTACATTGTCCCAGGTTCACTCCCCACTGGCGCCCACCCCCTATAGTGTCAGGTTCATTCTCCTCTGGTACAAACTCTCATATCCGGCTTCAACTCCCAATGGTATCCATTTCCCTTTAGTCCCAGGTTTATTTCCTACTGATATCCTTTTTACATGTTCCCAGGTTCACTCCCCACTGGCGCCCACCCCTTATAATGTCAGGTTCATTCTCCTCTGGTACCAAACTCTCATATCCGGCTTCAACTCCCAATGGTATCCATTTCCCTTTAGTCCCAGGTTTATTTCCTACTGATACCCTTTTTACATAGTCCCAGGTTCACTCCCCACTGGCGCCCACCCCCTATAGTGTCAGGTTTCATTCTCCTCTGGTACCAAACTCCCAAATCCGGCTTCAACTCCCAATGGTATCCACCTCCCTTTAGTCCCAGTTTATTTCCCACTGATATCCTGTTTACATAGTCCCAGGTTCACTCCTCACTGGCTCCCACCCCCTATAGTGTCAGGCTCATTCTCCTCTGGTACCAAACTCCCATATCCGGCTTCAACTTTCAATGGTGTCCATATCCCTTTAGTCCCAGGTTTATTTCCTACTGATATCCTTTTTACATTGTCCCAGGTTCACTCCCCACTGGCGCCCACCCCCTATAGTGTCAGGTCATTCTCCTCTGGTACCAAACTCTCATATCCGGCTTCAACTCCCAATGGTATCCATTTCCCTTTAGTCCCAGGTTTATTTCCTACTGATATCCTTTTTACATTGTCCCAGGTTCACTCCCCACTGGCGCCCACCCCCTAAGTGTCAGGTTCATTCTCCTCTGGTACCCACTGGCCCAACCCCCAAGTGTCAGGTTTCATCTCCTCTGGTACCAACTCCTCATATCCGGCTTCAACTCCCAATGGTATCCATTCCCTTTAGTCCCAGTTTATTTCCACGATATCCTTTTTACATGTCCCAGGTTCACTCCCCACTGCCGGCCCACCCCCTAAGTGTCAGGTTCATTCTCCTCTGGTACCAAACTCCATATCCGGCTTCAACTCCAATGGTATCCATTCCCTTTAGTCCCAGGTTTATTTCCTACTGATATCCTTTTTACATAGTCCCAGGTTCACTCCCCACTGGCGCCACACCCTATAGTGTCAGGTTCATTCTCCTCTGGTACCAAACTCCATATCCGGCTTCAACTCCCAATGGTATCCATCCTCCCTTTTATCCCAGGTTATTTCCCACTGATATCCTGTTTACATAGTCCCAGGTTCACTCCCCACTGGCGCCCACCTCCTATGTGTCAGGTTCATTCTCCTCTGGTACCAAACTCTCATATCCGGCTTCAACTCCCAATGGTATCCATCTCCCTTTAGTCCCAGGTTTATTTCCCACTGATATCCTTTTTACATAGTCCCAGGTTCACTCCCCACTGGCCCCACCCCCTATAGTGTCAGGTTCTTCTCCTCTGGTACAACTCCCAAATCCGGCTTCAACTCCCATGGTATCCACCTCCCTTTAGTCCCAGGTTATTTCCCACTGATATCCTGTTTACATAGTCCCAGGTTCACTCCCCACTGGCGCCCACCTCTATAGTGTCAGGTTATTCTCCTCTGGTACCAAACTTCATATCCGGCTTCACTTTTAATGGTATCCATCTCCCTTTAGTCCCAGGTTTATTTTCCCACTGATATCCTTTTACATAGTCCCAGGTTCACTCCCCACTGGCGCCCACCTCCTATAGTGTCAGGTTTCTCTCTCCTCTGGTACCCAACTCCCAAATCCGGCTTCAACTCCCAATGGTATCCACCTCCCTTTAGTCCCAGGTTTATTTCCCACTGATATCCTGTTTACATAGTCCCAGGTTCACTCCCTCACTGGCGCCCACCTCCTATAGTGTCAGGTTCATTCTCCTCTGGTACCAAACTCTCATATCCGGCTTCAACTTTCAATGGTATCCATCTCCCTTTAGTCCCAGGTTTATTTCCCACTGATATCCTTTTTACAGAGTCCCAGGTTAACATCCCCACTGGTAGTGTAAATTCCTCCTGATCCACATCGGTTCACTCCCATGGTACCCCCTTCTAATTAGTGTCCAGGTTCATTCTCCTCTGGTACTCACTCCCCATATCCGGCTTCAACTTTCAATGGTATCCATTCCCTTTAGTCCCAGGTTTATTTCCCACTGATATCCTTTTTACAGAGTCCCAGGTTAACTCCCCACGGTGGTGGCAATGTCCCTGACTCCCAGGATCACCACCCCCACTGTTCGCCAAAATCCATAACTTTGCATCAAACTGCGATATTGTCGGGTTTTCGGCGGGTTTCGCGGGTTTCGTAATAAAGCACTAATTCTTTTTTACGAAACCCGCCGAAACCGGCCGATAACCTTAGTCTCAGGTTCACTCCCGACTGGTGTACACTTCCCTGAGTATCGGGTTCACTCCCCACAGTTGTCTACTTCCCATAACTTTGCTGGATATTGTCGGTTTCGCCGGGTTTTCGGCGGGTTTCGGCGGGTTTCGTAAAAAAGCACTGGTTCTTTTTTACGAAACCCGCCGAAACCCAGTCCCAGGTTCACTCCCCAATGGTGTACACTTCCCTGAGTTCTAGGTTCACTCCCCACAGCCACCTACTTCCCATAACTTTGTCGGGATTCGTCGGGTTTCGTCGGGTTTCGGCGGGTTTCGGCGGGTTTCGGCGGGTTTCGGCGGGTTTCGGCGGGTTTCGTAAAAAAGACACACCGCTCCTAGTGCATTGTTTGATATTAAAAGTTTTATAGACTGTTATAAAATGGTTGGTTTATCAGGATCCAGGCGATCCTGGTACGATCTGACACAAGGTGTATTTGTATCGGGAAAAGTGGGATTGGTGCTCTGTCGTTTTAATGGATGGATAGACAGAGAGGGAGAGAGAGAGAGAGAGAGAGAGAGAGAGAGAGAGAGAGAGAGAGAGAGAGAGAGATTGAGAGAGGGGGAGGGAGGGAGAGAGAAGAGAGAGAGAGGGTAGGGAGATGAGAGAGAGAGAGAGAGAGAGGAAAGGAAAGAGAAGGAGGAAGAGAGAGCAGAGAAGGAGATTTGAGATCGAGAGAGATGGAGGGGGGGGGGGGGGGACAAGACAGAGGAAAGAGGGGGAAAGATGAGAGAGAGAGAGAGAGCGAGCGAGAGAGCGAGAGAGAGAGAGAGAGAGAGAGAGAGAGAAGAAAGAGAAGAAGGAGGAGACAGCAGAGAGGGGAGAAAAAGACAAGAGAGAGAAAAGAGAGTAGAGAGAGAAGAAGAAAGAGGAGAGAGAGAGAGAGAGAGAGAGAGAGAGAGAGAGAGAGAGAGAGAGAGAGAACCCCCCCCCCCAACCAAAGGGGCATAATGATACTACTTTAATCTATCCCTCCAATGACTCCCTCCGTGTCATGTCTTATCATAATCCATCCTATTTAAAATCTTTCTCTCTATGATTGATTTTGGAATTCAACGATTTGACGGTTAGCATTAGTGCGGGGCGGTCCTTGGCAAGCTTAAGGACCACGGTCCTACGGTCCTTGGGAAATGAAGACCGCAAGGACCGGTCTCTAGACCGGTCCGTTCATTCTTGAACCGTTAAAGACCGCTACACGATGAAAACCGTGGCCTACAGGAGTAAAACACACGGAGTAGTCACACTCATTTCAAATTGTAACCTAATTAGAGAAGAGGGGTGATGCCTTCTTTATTTGCTCACCGTACTTCATTGTTACTTCGATAATTTAATAAAATTTGAAATTTATCCCCATTAACGGAGATAATGGCATCGCCCAAGGCGTTGATCGAGTTGTTCGTGGCGTTGATACACACACGCAACTCCTACCCCCCCCCCCCTCCCCCCCCCCCCCACACACACACACATTAGAGGGCAGCGAGCATTGAAGAGTAAGAGAGAGACGTGAAGTTATAATAAGAGGGGGTGGATGAGGTGATAAGAGGGGTCGATGGTGACTTTTCGCCAGATCTAACAAACTCAGCTACCCATTCATTGCTGAGTAGACAGGGATTCAGAAAAAAATCGACTGCACCCGGGATCGATCTCTGGCCCTTTGCGTATAAAGAGAGTGCTCTATCAACTGAGCTATCGGGGTCCCCAAATATTCTATTGGACCTTTTAAAAATACCGACGTTATAACTGGTTTTTTTGGACGGAAGAAACTAATGAAACTCATATTACTTGATTAGTTAAAACACCAAACGAAATTTTAATATTATTGTATTATTTTAAATGACAACAATGCGATAGAAAGGAGTGGCGACAAGAGATGGACAAAAGAAAACAAAAAATCAGACTTGCAACTTGCTAGGTTCGACACACACACACACACACACACACACACACACACACACACACACACACATCTTTAGTAGTCACATACATTTCAAACAATAACCCATTAGAGAAGAGGGGTCATGCCTTCATCATAGATCATTGTCATTGCGATCATTATGGTGTAGTAAATTTTGAAATTTACCCCGTATAATGGAATCGTCCAAGGCGTGCGCCTCCTGTTCCCCCCATCTCACACACGAAAGGGCGGTTTGCGGAGTGGAGGGAGGTGGTCGTCTGCCTCTATGGTCGTCTGTGTCGTTTAGTGTATGGCAAAGAGGGGTGGGTGCGATTAATTAAGTGGGATGGGTGGTGATTGGTGGAAGATAGGCAAAGGACCGAGGCAACGAATCGCTGGGGAAGTAGTATGGCGCGAGACCGTTGAAAGGTGATAAGAAGTGAGGACCGCCGGCGGTCTTCCTCTTTGGGACTGGACCACGGTTCACAGCTAAAAGACCGTGGGACCGGTCCTCGGTCCGGTCCTCAGCGCGGCACTAGTTAGCATTATTATTTGTGGTCAAGATATTATTAGAAGTTAAAATCTATTTTTAGTAAAACCGGATGCGTGCGGGAGGAAAATGTTTCCTGACTCCTTCGTTTGTTGTTTGTTTTTAGGTTTTCCTTTTTTTTTTTTTTTGTTTGTTTATTTGGCCGTTTTATTTTTATTTTTTTTACAAAGGATAATAGGGATGTAGCATAATGTTATAATCGCGGAGAAATAAAGACTTAAACTAACAGGTATTCATTTCTTTTAATTATTATGCTATTGTGTTGTGGAAATTAACATAGATCAAGTCAACTTTTTAAAGTCATCAACGGTCACAATCGGTTCTGGAATAAAGTCTGGGTGGTGGGCGCAAAAGAATCTGGCAATAGCCAGATAGTGATTCCTAACATCAAAGGACGATCAGCATGCTCAAGCATATTTGTAAATAATAATTTGAGTCAACAGATGATAGAACTACCCTAAATTTGATTGTAGATGGTTTGCAAGTTACGAGTATATAATTTGAAAAAAATAGTTTTATAATTTTTAGATTTGCCAGTATTTCTGTGCTCGTTGGAAAATGTTAACATGGTCAGTAAGGAATAATTTTGAACCCTAACCCTTTTATTTATTAAAGAATGGATTATGCCATCTCGTAAAATCGATTGTTTTTTAATTCAAAAGGGTATAATGAAAACATATTTTTGGGGGGTGAAAAGCTGTTTGGGGGAGGGGGGGGGGGGTGGAACTTGTCCTCACGTCGTGTCTCAGAAAGGTTATCCTTACTGGGTTTTTTTCTCCCCCTGCCCCCTCCTGTCTCTTGCCCTTTTCGTGTGACCTTCTGACTGTTGACTTAGAATGAGGCTATTGGTTTTTAAATGCATATCAAATTTTAAATTGATAGAGAATTTTTATCAGTCCCTGCAAACTGGTATCGTCCCCTCATGCTTTAAGACAGCTCTGATTACCCCACTTTTAAAGAAACCCTCTTTAGATCGTAAAAAGTTAAAAAAAACTACAGACCCTAACAGATCACTGTTCAAAATTATTCCTATCAGCCCATGATACGTTTTTCCAACGAGCACATAAATACTGGCATATCTAAACTATCTAATCTAAACTATTATTTACAAATTATATACAAGTAACTTGTAGACTTATATAAAATTAGGCTAGTTCTATCATCTGTTGAGATTATTATTTATGAATTCTGCTAGTGCAAGATGAATGCAGGTCCTTTGATATTAGGACAACCCTATGATAACCGAGCACAATTCTTCTTCTTCTTCTTCTTCTTCTTCTTCTTCTTCTTCTTCTTCTTCTTCTTCTTCTTCTTCTTCTTCTTCTTCTTCTTCTTCTTCTTCTTCTTCTTCTTCTTCTTCTTCTTCTTCTTCTTCTTCTCCTTCTTCTAATTGTTATTATTATTATTATTATTATTATTATTATTATTATTATTATTATTATTATTATTATTATTATTATTATTATTATTATTATTATTATTATTATTATTATTATTATTATTATTATTATTATTATTACATTATTAATATTATCATTATTATCACGACTTCTATACCCTATTTAAACCATTTATAACCTACACTTAAAGTACATCACCCTCATCCAAACATGAAAACGTTTTGGAATGATTGGTCATTGAAACACGTGACCATTCCGTTTATTCCTTCGTCACGTTTTCGGATCGGAATTTCTACAAAGGAATTCTTTCCATCTCCATGACTTTGCCAAACAGAAATTGATTTCACGGGAGATGACTTAAAATATGTCCTATTGTTTTTATCTTTGATCCAACAAAGGTGCCCGAATTTTGTATAGCACCTTGACTCTATTAAGGTCTTTACGTGACACATCGCCTTTGTAACAGTAACATGTCGGAAAAATCCAGATGTCAAAAATAAGTTTTCAAGTTTTGTTAGTCTTGCACCGTTTCATACACTCTTGTTGAGATCTTAACCGAAATGCCACAAAGCCGAACAATTACGGCGGGAAAAGAAGACCGAGATTACCTTACATAACGTGTACAAAAGAATGGAGATTGATAATTTTAAAAGGGAAAACGTTTCATAAATATTTATTCATTGAATATTTTGATTCACATGATAAAAATAACTAATTCAATACTGTTACGGTAGTATTGTTTACTATTGTTGTACGTTAGTAAAATCTAATGATCTAAAAAGGTATGTATGAAACATGTGTCCGACAAAAGAAAAGGAGGGTCTTTTCTGCTGAACTCACTCCGACAAACGTGCCCGAATTTTGTATAGTACCTTGTTTTTTACGTGACACATCGCCTCGTAATGGTAACATGTCGGAAATTCCAGATGCCAAAAGTAGATTTTCAAGTAAACATGACAAACGTTACAATTTACCGTTTAAGTCCTTTTAAGAAACTGTATATTCTTCTAAGTAATTTGTCGGTATGCTGTGGATAGAAGCCGCAGAAACATGTGTTTCGGCCATATAAGTGAGTGAATCCATTTATATTTTATATTAGCTCTAACCAATGTTATCAAGCACTCTCGTACCTACAAGTACCCACCAACACTCATAAATATATATATATATATATATATATATATATATATATATATATATATATATATATATATATATATATATATATAATTATTGACGGATGTCTTATAGTTTTGACATGCACACGTTTTACTCTTTTACACGCCTTCGCGCACCAAACAACACTGTAATTGAACTACGGATATACTCTCCATCAAAGATCACATAATCAACAATAACTGAAGAGACGCCTCTGTGTCGAAACGGCCGTATTGTTGGACGAAACGTGAGTTGTTTTTACTTGTTCATTTATATATATATTTAGTTCTACATTTTAATTGATGCTGTTAGCTAGGGACCATGTAAAGTTCTTTGCGCACGTTTTGTAGATATTGCGTTCTATAACACACACACACACGTACACACACACACATATATATATATATATATATATATATATATATATATTATATATATATATGTGTGTGTGTGTACGTGTGTGTGTGTGTGTTATAGAACGCAATATCTACAAAACGTGCGCAAAGAACTTTACATGGTCCCTAGCTAACAGCATCAATTAAAATGTAGAACTAAACATGACGCTTGGTCGAAGTATTACAATTTTTATGGACAGCGACAATATTAACGATATCAAGTACCCTTTTTACACCTGAGTACGGTGAGAGAATGTGAGTAAAGAGCCTTTTTCAAGGACTCAACTGATAGTTACAATGCACCACTCAAAGCCGGACTCGAACTCTAGACCGCCCAGCCCGAATGCGAGTGTCATACCACAAGGCCACATGAGCACTAGCTCATGGTCTCATAATTTTTTTCCCCAAGGGCTAAAATTTTCACCGCCCAGAGCGAGACTCGAATCAGGTATCTACTGGCCGGAAGGCGAATCTCCTACCAAAAGGACAAATTGAGAATAGGATTCAATAGTCGTAACGTCACTTCCTTCCTAATGACGCATGGTAACTTAGTAACACTGGCTCTAAACTATCAGAACAATGGCGGACGCCCTATGAAATATTTCTCCGGCGAGCATAAAAGCGTATCCAGAGGGAAAAAACCCCATCAATTTGATCATGTTTTGACTTTTACACATTCTGATCACAAGACATATGAAAAGTTCTAGCCAGCATGAAAAATATAAAGTAATGATTTTTTTTTGTTTAGAAACAAGATGGCCGCCGTTGCCGGGCGACGTGACATCAGACTATTGAATCGTATTTAGGTAGCTGGCACGGGTCGAGGAAGACTGACATTTTGGGATGGCGATTTTCTTGTAATTTTTCTCTCTTGTTTTGTCTGGTACTGTTTCTTACACTCTTGTTCAGATCTTAACCGAAATCCTACAAAGCAGAACAATAAATGGGAAAAAAGAAGAAGACCGTGATACCTTACATAATATTACACAAGAATGGAGATTAAGTATTTTAAAATGGACAAATTTTCATAAATATTTACCTATTAGATATTTTGCTTCACATGATTAAAATAATTAATTTAAAAAATGTTCAATATTGTTATGGTAGTATTTTTAAAACTATTCTTATACGTTAGTAAAAATCTAATGATCTATGCGGCTATGTGCTCTTGTGGTATGACACTCGCTTTCGGATCGGAAGGTCATGGGTTTGAGCCTAGCTAGGCGCATAGTTGAGTTCTTGGAAAAAAAAACAACTCTTTATTCACATTATCTCAC
>NC_088369.1:26849493-26854493 GCF_034508935.2 Berghia stephanieae | reverse complement strand
TTGTGGTATGGCACAGGCTTTCGGATCGGAAGGTCCTGGGTTCGAGTCTAGCTCGGCGCATAGTTGAGTCGTTGGAAAAGGCTCTTTACTAACATTTTCTCATCGTATTAGGGTGTAAAATGAATATCTGGCTGTTAACAGCGTTGTCTCTGTCGGAAAGAAAAATTGTAACATCACCTAAACTGCTTCATGTTTCGTTCTTCATGTTATGTGTTGATGTTAGCCAGGGACCCCTTGTAAAGCGCTTTGAGCTCGGGTAGTGAATATTGCACTATATAAAAGATCAAGTTTAAAAAAAAAAAAAAATTTAATTGTGTGTGTTTTTTTGTTTTTTTTTGCGTTTTCCTTTTATTTGATATTTGAAGGACGAGTTATGTGACCAAAATTTAAACTGTTCTTTGACCGAGTACGTTGGTATTGACTTTCCCCTCACTGGTGATAAGGACTAGGCAGACAATGACGAGAGGTGAAGTAAGGTGAGGACCAGAACATGACGAGTAATCTGCCGTACTCTGAAAAAGAATCCATTTTTTAAAATTTGGCCAGAAAACTCTTCCTTCAAATATCGATCGATTTAAATGACCCTCATCTTGGCAAAAACTCTCAAACCTGGGACTTCGCGAAGTCCCAGGTTTAAGAGTTTTTGCCAAGATGAGGATCATTTAAATCGGTCGATATTTGAAGGACGAGTTTTCTGGCCAAATTTTCAAATATGGGTTTTTCAAGAGTACGACAGACAGAGGTGGCGTTCAGGAAACTGATATTGCATTTTTCTTTATGAATGGGGATTGAGGAGGTGATAAATATGTAAAATGAAATTCCAAACAATTGATTAAAAAACAAAACAAAAGGAAAACAAAGACAAGGACAGGAAACAAAACAAAACAAAACAAAACAAGAAAAAACAGACATAAGGAAAGTGGTCTTATCTGATAACATAACAACGTACAAATCCTTGGAGATTAACCCGCTAACTGCCGTATTCTGGAGAAAAATAACACGTATATTTAAAAATTTGGCCAAAAAACTTGTCCTTTAAATATTGATCGATGAATGTGACTCCCATCTTGGGAAGTCTTCAACAGTCCCAGGTTTGAGTGTATTTGATAATAATAATAATAATAATAATAATAATAATAATAATAATAATAATAATAATAATAATAATAATTATAATAATAATAATAATAATAATTGATAATAATAATAATAATAATAATAATAATAATAATAATAATAATAATAATAATAATAATAATAATAATAATAAATAAATAAATAAATAAATAAATAAATAAATAAATAAATTCCCTTTATTCATTTCCAAGGGGAACTTTGTCTTTAGGGTCTACCCCAAGGGAAGACTGGATTAACCCAGGCGTTAGCCGTAGTGCAGCGCCGCATTGTGAGCTGGGTTGAGGTGACTTACCCAAGGCGACACAACGAGGCGGTTCCTGTTAGTCGAACTCCGACGGTGCCTTTTGGGTACCGCTGAGCCACTCTGCTGTTTTTGCTATGATGAGGGTCATTTAAATTGATCGATAGATCAGGTCGGTGGGACAACTTGAACGACTTCACTGACGTACTCGCGAAGTCCCAGGTTTAATAGTTTTTGCTATGATGAGGGTCATTTAAATGGATCGATAGATCAGATCGGTGGGACAACTTTAACGACTTAACTGACGTGGCGAAGTCCCAGGTTTAAGAGTTTTTGCTATGATGAGGGTCATTTAAATGGATCGATAGATCAGATCGGTGGGACAACTTTAACGACTTAACTGACGTGGCGAAGTCCCAGGTTTAATTGTTTTTGCTATGATGAGTGTCATTTAAATGGATCGATATATCAGGTCGGTGGGACAACTTTAACGACTTAACTGACGTTGCGAAGTCCCAGGTTTAAGAGTTTTTGCCATGATGAGTGTCATTTAAATCGATCGATAGATCAGTTCGGTGGGACAACTTTAACGACTTAACTGACGTGGCGAAGTCCCAGGTTTAAGAGTTTTTGCTATGATGAGGGTCATTTAAATGGATCGATATATCAGGTCGGTGGGACAACTTTAACGACTTAACTGACGTAGTCTGTAAGAAAAAAAAATAACTCGTAGGCCTATTTAGAATTGTGGTCAGAAAACTCGTCCTTCAAATATCGATCGATTTAAATGACCCTCATCTTGGCAAAAACTCATAAACCTGGGACTTCGCGAACGTTTTTGTTGTAAGACCTGATTTTTTTTTTGGTTATTATTTCAATAATATTTCAATGTGGGTTAGCTATATAACCTATCCATGTACTGAGGTCATTGGTCATAATGCAAAATGTGCTCAAAGTGAACCACATAGTGAAAAGTGTTCACAGCTTTTGAAATGTCTAACATGACGATTGGTCAATTTGTTCAGCTTGTTCAGATTGACACAAGGTTATTTTTACAACTTCGCGAAGTCCCAGGTTTAAGAGTTTTTGCCAAGATGAGGGTCATTTAAATCGATCGATATTTGAAGGACGAGTTTTCTGACCACCATTCTAAATAGGCCTACGAGTTATTTTTTTCTTACAGAGTACATCAGTTAAGTAGTTAAAGTTGTCCCACCGACCTGATAAGAACAGACGAGACACATTCTAAGGCTCAAATTAGACAGAAAAATATGGGACCCACCGTCTCACACCGGTTTTATGTCTGAAGGAACTATGTGCGTGGTGAAACCTAAATATATAGTCACAACAATGAGAAACTAGGGAGCCAGACGCCCGTGTAAGATTAAAAAATAAAACAAAACAAAACAAAACAAAAAAGAAAAAACAAAACAAAAAAAAAAACAAAAAAAAAAATAAAAATAGAAAAAAAGACAACAACAAAACAAAAAAAAACAAAAAAAACAAAAACAAAAAAACAACAACTAACAAACCAAAATAAAACAACAAAAAAACGTGAGCTTTTATATAGAGCAATATCCATTAATGTACTCAAGGCGCTTTACAAGGGGTCCCTGTCCAACAGCACCATGTAACATGTAGAACGAGACATGACACCTGTTCATCATTGCCTTTTTCACCCTGGGTCAGGGTATAGGCCACAGACAAACAGTTTCCATCCTTCTCTATCCTGAGCCAACTTTTTTATCTCATTCCAGGTCTTACCACTTCTCTGTATATCAGCTTCTTTAATTCTTCTCCATGTTCCTCGTGGCCTTCCCCTTGATCTTCTGCCCTGAGGGTTCCAGTCCAATACTTTCTTTGTTATAGTTGAGTCATTCTTTCTAAGCGTGTGTCCAATCCACCTCCATCGTCTTCTTCCTATATCCTCTCCTACTGGTTTCTGCTGTGTTCTTTTCCATACTTCTTCATTTTTTATTCTATCCATCCATTTTATTCTGAGTAGCTTACGCATGCACCTGTTTACAAAAATCTGTACCCTCCTTATACATGCCTGTGATGCGTTCCAAGTTTCACATCCATACAGTAGGACAGACTTCACGTTTGAGTTGAAAAGTCTTAGCTTTAGTTGAAGGGAGATATCTTTAGTTCTCCAAACTCTGTTCAAAGATGTGAATGCAGCCTGTGCCTTTCCTATTCGTGCTTTCACCTCTGCTTCCGTGCCTCCATCCTTGTCAATTATACTTCCGAGATAGCAGAAAGTGTCTATATCTTCGAGTTCCTGATCTTTTACTTTGATCTGCTCCCTTTGACGCGTACCTATCCTCAAGACCTTTGACTTTACAGGGTGTATTCTTAGACCAATTGATTCCGAGAGGCTGTTTATAATTGTGGTTTTTGCTTGCATCTGATCCTGGGTGTGGGACAAAAGAGCCAGATCATCTGCAAAATCCAGATCATCCAACTGTGTCCAGGGGGTCCACTGTATCCCATTTCTTCTCCCTTTGGAGGTTTCCTTCATTAGCCAATCAATGGCAAGGATGAACAGGAATGGAGAGAGCAAGCATCCCTGCTTGACACCAGTCTTAATTTCAAAGCTGTCAGTCAGCTGATCTTCATGTACAACCCTGCAACTTGATCCTTCATACATTTCCTTAATGAGGTTTACTATCTTTTCAGGGAGTCCATAATGTGCCAGAATTTTCCACAATGTTGCTCTGTCAATACTGTCGAAAGCCTTCTCGTAATCCAGAAAGTTGACAATAAGAGGAGAGTTCCATTCTATAGACTGTTCCACTATGACTCGCAGAGAGGCAATCTGGTCGGTGGTTGAACGGTTTTTCCGAAAACCTGCCTGTTCGTCCCGCAGTTTAGCATCTGTTGCATTCTTAATTCTCTCTAAAATAATACGGTTGAAAACCTTTCCTGGGATAGAAAGAAGAGTGATGCCTCGATAATTATTACAATTACTGAGGTCCCCTTTCTTTGGAAGCTTGATAAGATGTCCTTCCTTCCAATCCTTTGGGAATATCCCGTCATTCCAGATTCTCTCAAATAGTGGGTGCAGGGCCTCAGCATTTCTTTCCGCATCAACTTTTAGAGCCTCCGGTGGAATCTGGTCTGGTCCAGCAGCTTTCCCCCTTTTCATCTTGTTAATGGCACCCACAATCTCTGCTATCGATGGTGGATCACAGCTAATTGGTAGCTCATTCCTTGCAGGCAAAATTTCTGGCTGGTTGTCTGGTGGTGGTCTGTTCAGAAGGCAGTTGAAATGTTCCCTCCATCGTTCAGATTGAGCCTCTTTTCCAAAAATAGTTTTCCCATCTTTGTTTTTGACTGGTACCTCTGGTTTCCCATATTTTCCAGCAAGTGTCTTGGTAGTTTGATAAAGGATCCTCATGTGTCCTCCAGTCGCTGCTGCTTCTGCTTTCTCTGCAAGTCTGTTCATGAATGCTTCCTTGTCTTTCTTCACAGATCTTTTGACTTCCTTAGCTATGGCTCGATACTGCTCTTGTGCATCCAGTCTTGAAGCCCTTGTTCGGCTTGCATTCACTTGTTCCTTCCTTGTTCTCCTCTTTTCAATAAGGTCCAAGGTGGTTGGACTTATCCATTCTTTATGTTC
>NC_088369.1:26824493-26844493 GCF_034508935.2 Berghia stephanieae | reverse complement strand
AATTTGGCATCAGTAGCGCCAAATTGGTAATCTTGAACTAGTCTTATGTTACTGTCACGGGTGGTCTGGAATTTTTATTATTATTTTTCTTCTTCTCTTTCCTCGAATAATAAAAAAAGAAATTCAAGTGCTGATAAGAAATTATAGAAGATGTTGGACTGAACTGACGCTCTCTTGGAGGACTTCCTAATGGGGGACGACTGTATTAATATTACTATCTATTTGACACACACTCCAAAACTGCAATAGGTTGTAGTCTTCTTCTTCTTCTTCTTCTTCTTCTTCTTCTTCTTCTTCTTCTTCTTCTTCTTCTTCCCCCTCCTCCTCCTCTTCTTCTTCTTCTTCTTCTTCTTCTTCCTTCTCTTCTCTTCTTCTTCTCTTCTTCTCTCTTCTTCTTCTTCTTCTCTTCTCTTCTTCTTCTTCTTCTCTTCCTCTTCTTCTTCTTCTTCTTCTCTTCTTCTTCTTCTTCTTCTCTTCTCTTCTTCTTCTCTCCTTCTTCTTCTTCTCTTCTTCTTCCTCCCCTCTTCTTCCTTCTTCTTCTCTTCTTCTTTCTTCCTTCTTCCTTCTTCTTCTTCTTCTTCTTCTTCTTCTTCTCTTCTTCTTCTTCTTCTTCTTCTTCTTCTCTTCTTCTTCTTCTTCTTCTCTTCTTCTCTCTTCTTCTCTTCTTCTTCTCTTCTTCTTCTTTTCTTCTCTTCTTCTTCTCTTCTTCTTCTTCTCTTCTTCTTCTTCTTCTTCTTCTTCTTCTTCTTTCTTCTTTCTTCTCTTCTTCTTCTTTCTTCTTCTTTTTCTTCTTTCTTCTTCCCTCCTCTTCTTCTTCTTCTTCTTCTTCTTCTTCTTTCTTCCTTCTTCTTCTTCTTCTTCTTCTTCTTCTCTTCTTCTTCTTCTTCTTCTTCTTTTCTTCTTCTTCTTCTTCTTCTTCTTTCTTCTTCTTCTTCTTCTTCTTTTCTCTTCTTCTTCTTCTTCTTCTTTTCTTCTTCTTCTTCTTCTTCTTCTTCTTCTTCTTCTTCTTCTTCTTCTTCTCTTCTTCTTCTTCTTTTTCTTCTTTCTTCTTCTTCTTCTTCTCTTCTTCTTCTTCTTCTTTCTTCTTCTTCTCTTCCTTCTTCTTCTTCTTCTTTTTTCTTCTTCTTTTCTTTCTTCTTCTTCTTCTCTCTTCTTCTTCTCTTCTTCTTCTTCTTCTTCTTCTTCTTCTTTCTTCTTCTTCTTCTTCTTCTTCTTCTTCTTCTTTCTTTCTTCTTCTTCTTCTTCTTCTTCTTCTTCTTCTTCTTCTTTCTTCTTTCTTCTTCTTCTTCTTCTTCTTCTTCTTCTTCTTCTTCTTCTTCTTCTTCTTCTTCTTCTTCTTCTTCTTCTTCTTCTTCTTCTTTCTTCTTCTTCTTCTTCTTCTTCTTCTTCTTCTTCTTCTTCTTCTTCTTCTTCTTCTTCTTCTTCTTCTTCTTCTTCTTCTTCTTCTCTTCTTCTTCTTCTCTTCTTCTTCTTCTTCTTCTTTCTTCTTCTTCTTCTTCTTCTTCTTCTTCTTCTCTTCTTCTTCTTCTTCTTCTTCTTCTCTCCCTTCTTCTTCTTCTTCTTCTTCTTCTTCTTCTTCTTCTTCTTCTTCTTCTTCTTCTTCTTCTTCTTCTTCTTCTTCTTCTCTTCTTTCTTCTTTCTTCTTCTTCTTCTTCTTCTTCTTCTTCTTCTTCTTCTTCTTCTTCTTCTTCTTCTTCTCTTCTCTTCTTCTTCTTCTCTCTCTTCCTTCTTCTTCTTCTTCTTCTTCTTCTTCTTCTTCTTCTTCTTCTTCTTCTTCTTCTTCTTCTTCTTCTTCTTCTTCTTCTTCTTCTTCTTCTTTTCTTCTTCTTCTTCTTCTTCTTCTTCTCTTCTTCTTCTTCTTCTTCTTCTTTCTTCTTCTTCTTCTTCTTCTTCTTCTTCTTCTTCTTCTTCTTCTTCTTCTTCTTCTTCTTCTTCTTCTTCTTCTTCTTCTTCTTCTCTCTTCTTCTTCTTCTTCTTCTTTCTTCTTCTTCTTTCTCTTCTTCTTCTTTCTTCTTCTTCTTCTTCTCTCTTCTTCTTCTTCTTCTTCTTCTTCTTCTTCTTCTTCTTCTTCTTCTTCTTCTTCTTCTTCTTCTTTCTTCTTCTTCTTCTTTTCTTCTTCTTCTTCTTCTTCTTCTTCTTCTTCTTCTTCTTCTTCTTCTTCTTCTTCTTCTTCTTCTTCTTCTTCTTCTTCTTCTTCTTCACGTGTGCCTCCCGTTTCGAAGATGAAGGTACTATAGTCTTGTTGAATTCGTCTAGCGGGCCGAAAAAAGCTTTATTTTTTTATGTAGAGAATTTGCAGACGACCATATCTCTTCTCGATGGGTTGTGTATTTTCTGCAACGCTGTAGGTTGATTTACATGGTAAAACATTGGAATATCTCCTGACACCAAAAAAATAATAAATCTCTTGGTAAAAAAATGCAAAAGTTCCCTAAAATTTAGGACCAGAATATTGAACTTTGAGAGTAAAACAACGCCTTATCTATACAATAAATTTATACTTGAGCATTTAAATACAACAATATCCACTAAACGTGCTTAAAACACATTACAAATGGTCCCAAGCCAACAGCGACATTGAACATGTAGGATGAGACATGACACCTGTTA
Organism: Berghia stephanieae; assembly: GCF_034508935.2. Taxonomy (NCBI): domain Eukaryota; kingdom Metazoa; phylum Mollusca; class Gastropoda; order Nudibranchia; family Aeolidiidae; genus Berghia; species Berghia stephanieae. Next base: position 26,841,883 of record NC_088369.1, on the reverse strand, counting down.
GGCGATATCACAATTATTTTTTCAGACATAAACAAAGCTGTTAAGGGCCAGGTACTCATTTTGCAATTGTGTACGGAGAGAAAATGTGAGAAAATCGATTCTTTCATGGACTGGACAATGCGCTGCACAGAGCGGGACTCGACCTTACGATCTGAAAGCGAAATGTATGGAGAAATGTGCACTGAAAGATTAACATTTGTTTCTACATTACAAAAACGAAAAAAAATAAGAAATAGAAAAAAAAACAAACAAACAAATAAAAAAAAATTAAACAACAAACAAAAAAAAGCGAACAAAAAAACAACAACCCCCTCCCAAAAAAAAAAACCCAACAAAAAACAAATTAAACAAAAAAAAAAAAGACAATCGACCACTAATAAGAAATTTACTGGAAAAGTGTGCTCCCATGTGTCATTAACATCGATCGATTTTTGAAGGACGAGTTTCTGGACCAAATTTTAAATACTTGTTTTTTTTTTTTCCTTTCCAGACCATGTCTGTTCTTGTTAACTGGTTAATACATTGTCTGAGTTACAGGCTGCATTCACATCTTTGAACAGAGTTTGGAGAACTAAAGATATCTCCCTTCAACTAAAGCTAAGACTTTTCAACTCAAACGTGAAGTCTGTCCTACTGTATAGATGTGAAACTTGGAACGCATCACGGGCATGTATAAAGAGGGTACAGATTTTCGTAAATAGGTGCATGCGTAAGCTACTCAGAATAAAATGGATGGATAGAATCATAAATGAAGAAGTATGGAAAAGAACACAGCAGATACCAGTGGGAGAGGAAATAGGAAGAAGACGATGGAGGCGGATTGGACACACGCTTAGAAAGAATGAATCCACTATAACATAGAAAGTATTGGACTGGAACCCTCACGGCAGAAGATCAAGAGGAAGGCCACGAGGAACATGGAGAAGAATTAAAGAAACTGATATACAGAGAAGTGGTAAGACGTGGAATGAGATAAAAAAGTTAGCTCAGGATAGAGAAGGATGGAAACTGTTTGTCTGTGGCCTATACCCTGACCAAGGGCGAAAAAGCAATGATGATGATGATGATGATAGAGAAGGATGGAAACTGTTTGTCTGTGGCCTATACCCTGACCCAGGGCGAAAAAGGCAATGATGATGATGATGATAGAGAAGGATGGAAACTGTTTGTCTGTGGCCTATACCCTGACCTAGGGTGAAAAAGGCAATGATGATGATGATGATGATAGAGAAGGATGGAAACTGTTTGTCTCTGGCCTATACCCTGACCTAGGGTGAAAAAGGCAATGATGATGATGATGATGACGTTATAACGGTATACAATTTTGTGTGCCACGGTGTAATTTTCGGAAGATGATAATATACTATTCGATTCTTACACTCTTGCTTTTTGAAACTCAGGACGTGTTTCCAACCGTTACACGAGCTTGCGAGTGCGCGTTGGGGATCAAAGTGCTAATTCCAAAATGCAGTACTGTAAGAAATCATTTATTCTACCCCTCAATCGATTCGATTTCGCCATCTCTGAGTAAAAAACATGTTAAAAATTGTTTAAATGATACTTATTTTTTCAGAAATCTAATTTTAGTGAAATTTAACGTTTGATATTCTGACATCACAAAATATTATTGTAAACTTGATATTATTACGCGTTACTATTTAGGGAGAGATGTGGAATAAAAAAATTTCAGTCAATAGATAGTATGCACTTGGCTAAGAAGTTCCCAACATTGCCATCCGGAAGTAAAACTGGCCAACACACAAAACTATGTGTAACCTTGAAGGTTTATAGTCTGGTTAATACAGTTTAGTGAGAAGTACTCATAAACGCGGATGGCAAAAAAACAATAACAAAGACATGAGTGACGTCATCTTCGAACTATCTATAGCAAACGAAGGATAAAGGAAGAATAATCCAACGATTTTGATCCAAGGAATGAAAACATCTTTATTTGTAATCCGTAACACACGTTCTAGTCACTTGAAACAACTAAAAAGACGTCTAACTTCTACATGCCGTTATGTGACACTCACTTCCGGATCGGAAGGTCCTGGGTTCGAGCCTCGCTCGGTGTATAGTTGAGTCCTTGGAAAAGGCTCTATACTCACATTCTCTCATCGTACTCAGGTGTAAAATGAGTAACTGGCCGCTCACAGCGTTGTCTGTATCTGATAAAGAAATGTAATATTGCCTACGTCATGTCATGCCACGTCCTAGATGTTAAGTGTCGATGTTGGTCTGATCGTAGCCATCGTTATGTTATAGCCTGACACTGAAATCCAAAAGGACTGGCAGTTTGACGTCATTATTTGGTTTTTGCACCGCTTAGTGAGCTATCGTTAGTAGTGTTCATGGAAACAAGTTATTTCATTGGTTGAACTATTGAATATAACTCACGATTTGTTTTTATTTCTGGCAAAAGACTGGCATTTTGATGTCATTTTTTGGTCAGTGTCAGGCCATAACATTACGAAGGCCACAGTCTGGGACCCCTTGTTAAGCTTAAATACTGGCCCACTAACTTGGCAGCGTTTGTGTGTGTTGAAGCCGTGACCTCAAGAAGTCGGGGAGAGAAGGCTCTAGTTAGACTAAGCTTTAAAGCTACATATTTTGGGGTTGTGGATAGCTCATACGGTAGAGTCACGATCTCTCCGGCCAGGTGGAGTTGTCGTGCCGGTAAGGTTGCGGGTTTCAGCCCCTATCGCCGCTGCGAAGTTCTTAGCCTCTGTTGTCTTTTGGTACTTTTCTGATCACTTGATTTCGCTTTTTTTTCTATTTCATTGGCGTTTAACTCATCGAATTTGATTATGATACATACAAGGAATGAAAACATCTTTGTTTGTAATAGGTTAAGTGTTGAACACAACAGACGCATTTTATTGCAAGGGTGTCCGCAGGGAAGGGAGGAGAGGGGGAGGGGGGGGGGGGATCTAGGTTACGCCGAGTACAAGCAAACAATCCCACGAAGTATTGAATGACGACGGGCTCGTTTGCTTGCGACACATGATAAAATTGTTGGTGGATCGAGATTTGATCTTCCATGATTGATCGGTTACATATAGATAGTATGCAGATGACGTCACTCAGGATTTTGTTATTGTTTTTGCCATCCGCGTTTGTGAGTTGTTCTCACTAAACTGTATTAACCAGACTATGAAAGTTCATGGTTACACAGTGTGTGTGTTGGTCCGTTCTACTTCCGGATGGCAATGTTGTGAACTCCTTGGCCAAGCGCATTCTATCTATAAAACCTTACCACATCATTTGATACTAAGCTGCTCGAAGCTTTGGACTGTAAATAGTAATAAACAAAATTGAATATAATACCAGCTTCAAAAAAAGAACAATATTATACCAAACACGGAACGTTTCGGAATAAAAACATTTCTTCAGCCAATAACCAAAAAAAAAAAAAATTAAATTTAAAAAAAGACAGCCAAAAAAAACAAAAAAAACAAAACAAAGCAAAACAAAAGAAAAAAAAAAACAACGAAAAAAAAATAACCACAACAAAACATAACACAACACTCATCTGATTTATATGTAATGTATTTTTATTATTGTTGTTGTTGTTGTTGTTGTTGTTGGCTAAAGAAGGGTTTTTTTTTTTTTTTCGAAGGTGTTCCATTCATTTTAGTTAATCATTAACCACATAAATTTGTGAAACGTCACCTCATAGAGGTGTTTTGTCGAGGTGAAATCTGATTCGTCAATTCATTGCTGAGCATACCGTGTACATTTTGAACGTGCAAAAAGATGGATTCAATGAGAAGAGTGAGAGTTTTGTTTCTTAAACTTAAATAAACAAGCACACAAGCAAACAGTTAAACAAACTTTGATTTCCTTATTTTATCTGATTTTGATTTCAGCCGGCTTTCAGCCCGGTTCCTAAAGCGTGAGACGGACAACATCAATTGCTTGCTTGCTATCTTTTGGATAGGACGCTAGTCTATCGCAACGTACTTTCCGCATGATCTAACAGACCCAGCTACCCAATTTCACTGCTCAATGGACAAGGGGACGGAGGGGAGGGGGGGGGGGGGTGGCTGTTCGGGAAAAAGATTTTGACTTAACCCGGGATCGATCTCTGTCCCGTTTGCGTGTGAAGCTAGTGCTCTACGAACTGGGCAACTCGGGACCCCCAATTTCATGAGAGATCTGCAGCTATGTGGTCTAGTGGTATGACACTCGCTTTCGGATCGGAAGATCCTGGGTTCGAGCCTTGCTCGGCGCATAGAAGTCCTCGGAAAAGGCTATTTACTCAGGCGTCATGTCTCGTTTTACATATAATATGTGTTGCTGTTGATCAGGGACCCCTTGTCAAGCGCTTTGAGTACGTGTAGTGGATATTGAGCTTTTGGGGTTTATTTTCTTTTCTTTTTTGTCTTTGTCTCTTCCTCTTTTACGCCGCTCACTTTCAAAAAACACACATAATAATAATAATAATAATAATAATAATAATAATAATAATAATAATAATAATAATAATAATAACTATAATAATAATAATAATAATAATAATAATAATAATAATAACTATAATAATAATACTAATAATAATAATGATAATAATAATAATAATAATAATAATAATAATAATAATAATAATAATAATGATATTAATAATAATAATAATAATAATAATAATAATAATAATAATAATAATAATAATAATAATAATAATAATAATAATAATAATAATATAATAATAATAATAAATAAATAAATAAATAAATAAACAAATAAAAGAAAAGTGGGGAGAGGAGAAATAGCGAGTGCTCTAGCAACTGAGCTATCCGAAGCCCCTAATTTCATGGGAGGTCTCCGATTTTCTTTTCTTTACTGATTTCTTTTTCTCAAACGTTTTGATGAATAGAATGAAAACATCATTGTAACGTAATGTGAATGGTGAAGTGGTGGTGAAAACAGCAGTTACAGCCGTACTCTGGAAAAGGACATATTTAAAATTTGGCCAGCAAACTCGTCCTTCAAATATCGATCGATTTAAATGACTCTCATCTTGGCAAAAGCTCCCAAACCCGGGACTTCCCCGAAGTCCCGGGTTTGAGAGTTTTTCCCGAAGTTCCGGGTTTGAGGGTTTGAGAGTTTTTGCCAAGATGAGAGTCATTTAAATCGATCGATATTTGAAGGACGAGTTTTCTGACCAAATTTTTAAATATGTCTTTTTCCAGAGTAAGGCAGAACAGACACATTGCATCGTATTGCACGGATGGCTGACAGACAGACCGAGGGTACTGCTGGTGGCAGGGGGTACATGCAAACAATCCGATGAAATATTGAATGGCGCGCTGGTGGTTGTTGACGGTTGGTTGGGTGGCTTGCCACAGATAAACATTGTTTGTAGATGTCGCGATCTTTGATTGATCGGATTCAAATTATGTGACCTTCCCTCTCAAAGTGGTATTAAAGGAGGGATGAGCAAGACACTGGAATTTGAATATCTAGATATATACAAATATGAAATTTGGGAATAATTTTTCTAAGTTTTGGTGCTGAATAAAGACAATCTTTAAAAAAAAAAATAATTTAAAAATTGAGCTTTCACATAGCGCAATATCCATTAAACATACTTAAAGCGATTTACAAGGGGTCCCTGGACAACAGCAACACTTAACATATAGGACAGGGCATGACGCCTGTTAGGCGATATTGCAATATATTTATTTTGGACAGAGACAACGCTGTTATAGACCATGTACTCATTTTACACCTGAGTACGGTGAGAGAATGTAAGTAAAGAGATTTTCCACGGACTCAACTATGTGCCGATCAAAATTCGAACCCAGGACCTTCCTATCCGCAACAGAATGTCATACCACAAGACCACACGTAGCCGCACAATCTTTTTACATTGTATCCAACTCATTACATTGTAACCAACTCATTACATTGTAACCAACTCATTACATTGTAATCAACTCATTACATTGTAACCAACTCATTGCAGTGTAACCAACTCATTACATTGTAATAAACTCAATACATTGTAACCAACTCATTACATTGTAATCAACTCATTACATTGTAACCAACTCATTGCAGTGTAACCAACTCATTACATTGTAATAAACTCATTATATTGTAATAAACGCAATACATTGTAACCAACTCATTACATTGTAACCAACTCATTGCATTGTAACCAACTCATTACATTGTAACCAACTCATTACATTGTAACCAACTCATTACATTGTAACCAACTCATTACATTGTAACCAACTCATTACATTGTAACCAACTCATTACATTGTAACCAACTCATTACATTGTAACCAACTCATTACATTGTAATCAACTCATTACATTGTAACCAACTCATTGCAGTGTAACCAACTCATTACATTGTAATAAACTCAATACATTGTAACCAACTCATTACATTGTAATCAACTCATTACATTGTAACCAACTCATTGCAGTGTAACCAACTCATTACATTGTAATCAACTCATTACATTGTAACCAACTCATTGCAGTGTAACCAACTCATTACATTGTAATAAACTCATTACATTGTAACCAACTCATTACATTGTAACCAACTCATTACATTGTAATCAACTCATTATATTGTAACCAACTCATTACATTGTAACCAACTATCTATCTAAATATCCATCCACCCATCTATCTATCTATCTATCTATCTATCTATCTATCTATCTATCTATCTATCTATCTATCTATCTACGTACATAGAGGGCATCGCGTACCCACATCTATAAATAACGGCCACAATTAAACCGCACATCAAAATCTCGCGTTACCTCAGCGTGATCAATCGTAGACCGTCGGTTTGTCACAACCTACCTCAATGCTAATTGAATATGCAAATTAGGTGACGGAGATGCGCGTCAACAGCCACAAATATCAAGGGGAAGGTGCTTGAACAATTTCCAAATCGCAGGTTCTTGATCATTTCCCCTTTGGGTTGTTATTTTGTTCTATCTGCAATGCATGCTCTCATACACTGGTAAACTGTTAGGGTTTTCTGTTTTCGTTTCTATCTCGTTGTGTGGCGATAATGTGGTCGTGTGATATGGCACTCGCTCGGCGCATTGTTGAGTCCTTGGAAAAGACTATTTAATCACTTACATTATCTCATCGTATTCATGTGTAAAATGACTACATCGTTTTGTTTGTCAGAAAAAAATAATTGTATGATCGGCTAACAGGCATAATGTCTCGTTCTACAAGTTACATGTTGCTGATGGTCAGGGATCCTTTGTAAAGCTTTTTGTGCACCTTTAGTGGATATTGCGCTTATAAAAGTTTTATTATTTTGCTGTTAACACCACTTAGGTTACTGGAAAGTTTGGACGATTTGATGATCCCCATGGCTGATTTTTCGGGACTTTATTTTTCTTGCATTTTTCTTTCTGATTTGTCTGGCAATGTTTCAGAATATACCTTTTCAGATCTTGAGCTTATAATAATAATAATAATAATAATAATAATAATAATAATAATAATAATAATAATAATAATAATAATAATAATGATAATAATAATGATAATAAACAAATAAATTAATAATTTCATATTTACATTAATATGTCGTTTAAAAATTTACTATAATTACTACTATTGGCGCTGCCTTCCGGCGACAACTGACGTGTTGTGAACTTAACCATTGCCTGCCTGTTCTCTAATTTTGTAATCTTGTTATAACAAGAACAATTCAATTTTATTATCAAAAGTGTTGATCGTTTGTCACATGTTTGCATTCAATTCTAATCTAAGTGTTTTATCTCTTCAATATCCTGCGTCTTTAATCCGTGGATTAAAATGGTAATCCGTATGTTTGACAATGCAATGATACGGATATTAAACTGGAGTAAAAATCGATAATTTTAAAAAAATATAAAATCAAAATATGCTTTAAAAAAAATACCGTTTGACTTTTCAATGACAATCCGGTATTGTAAGTTTATGTTATCTCAAATGCTTTTATTGATGCTGTGTGTTTAGTTGGTATACTCACAACACCCGGCACCTGATGTAACGTGTCAACACACAAAACTATTGTATAACCTTAATCGTTTATGGTCTAATTAATAGAATTTAATGATAATTACTCATAAAAATGGTTTATCTAAAAAAAAAAGATAACAAAGAATTGTGAAGTCAATTTTGTTCCTTCTAGATTTTACTGCCTTACTCTGAAACAAAATCTCATATTTAAAATGTATTTTTATGGAGTACAGAGTAGAAAAGTATTTATCCACGTGTACACTTTTGCAGGTCTGATAACTTACTTGTATTGATCATCCAATTACTCTTTGTGCACTTATGTGGTCTAGTGGTATGACACTCGCCTTCGGATCGGAAGGTCTTGGGCTCGAGTCCCGAGTAGCGTATATATGAGTCATTGGAAAGGCTCTTTACTCATATTATCAAACCATACGCATGTGCAAAATGAGTACCTGGTCGTTAACAACATTGCCTCTGTCCGAAAACATTATAATATCTCGTGCTATATATTATGTTATGTATTGCTGTTGGCGATGGGCTCCTTGTAAACCGCTTTGAGTACCTTTAGTTGATACCGCGCTTATTTAAAAAAAACTCTCGTGCGTTATGTGGTCTAGTGGTATGTCACTCGCTTTCGGATTGGAAGGCCATGGGTTCGAGCCTCGCTCGGCGCCTAGTTGAGTCCTTGGAAAAGGCTCTTTACTCACAGTCTCTCACCGTACAAGGGTGTAAAATGATTACCTGACCGTTAACAGGGTTGTCTATGTCAAAAAAACAAAAAAACAAAAAGAAAAATTAATATCGCTTAATAGGCGCCATGTCTTTTTTTACATGTTACATGTTGCTGTTGATCGGTTACCCTTTCTTTGTAAAGCGCTTTGAGCACATTTATTTATATAATCTCACGCTTAACGTTTCTATGGCAATTTTTAGAACTGGGCCTGTATGAACGAATAATAGATTTTAGCACGCAAGTCGGGTAGGAATAAGGCATATCCAATGTCGAACTTGAAGAATGCAAGGCGCGTTGTATTTGCATAGAGTGGCATAGTTAATCCTAGAGTAAAATTTATTACCTGAGCGGGGAAGTTTTCCTTTTTATTGTGATAAAATTAAGAATTTAAGGCAAGGAAGTGCATCAAGGGAGGTAATCGTGTTTTTGTCAACGGACAAAAAATTGCGGGGAAGGTAATATGTGGATTTATCTCCCTTGTTGATTTTTTTTTCTTTCTTTGTAATTTTAGTTGGCTAAAGGTGTTTGGGATTAATTTGTCTTGTTATTGGCGGATAGCTTGATTGATAGCTGTCTGGGCTGGAGAGAGTGGTTGATAGATTTGTCAGTAACAGAGACGAGTGGAATTAGCAGAAAAATGACTTCAATACATACACACACAGACACATACACACACAAACACACACACACACACACACATTAATATATATATATATATATATATATATATATATATATATATATATATATATATATATATCTTATAGTATAAACAAGTATAAATCAACGTTCGTTCCATCAGCAGTAAAAATTTTGAATATTTCATATGGTGCAGAAAAACGAAGGATTGATTCGTTGACTGATTAACTGATTAATTTATTTAATGTAAGATTAACTGACCAATTGATAATGATGATAATTTTTGGTGTCGAATTGCCACAATCGTAACAAATTGAAAACGAAATGAATATGTTTATGTTGTGTATATCGCACGTGTGAAAGAAAGAGAGGAAGAGAGAGAGAGAGAGAGAGAGAGAGAGAGAGAGAGAGAAAATAAGTAGGAGTGAAATATCTGTTCAATGTTACAGTTATCGTTTAACGTTATAACAAGTGTAACTAAATGACAAATTGCCATATTTATGGACAAAAAAGATCTATTATTATTATTATTATTATTATTATTATTATTATTATTATTATTATTATTATTATTATTATTATTATTATTATTATTATTATTTTTATTATTATATGTATATATATATATATATATATATATATATATATATATATATATATATATATATATATATATACATATACTAGGCTCTATAAAAATTCAATTTTAAATATGTGTAAAGCAGTTATATAGATAGTATGCGCTTGGCTAAGAAACTCATAACATTGCCATCCGGAGATAAAACGGGCCAACACACAAAACTGTGTGTATCCATGAACGTTTATAGTCAGGTTAATACAGTTCAGTGAGCATTGCTTATAAACGCGGATGGCAAAAAAAAAAAACAATAACAAAGACCTGAGTGACGTCATCTTCGAACTATCTATAGAAGGAACAAAATTGACGTCACTCTTCTCTTTGTTATTGTTTTCAGATTGCCTTTTTTATTAGCAGTTCTCACAAGATTTACGGAATGTATGGATTCGAAACGTTTGGAGGGAGAATAGAATATGCGTATAAATACATGTTAAATGTAGAAAGTCAAAGAGAAGAGAGGAGAGGAGAAGAGAGAGAGAGAGAGAGAGAGAGAGAGAGAGAGAGAGAGAGAGGGAGGGAGAGAGAGGGAGAGAGTGAGGGAGAGAGAGAGAGGGAGAGAGAGAGGGAGAGAGAGAGAAGGAGAGAGAGAGAGAGAGAGAGAGAGAGAGAGAGAGAGAGAGAGAGAGAGAGAGAGAGTCTTAAAATCGTATTAAATTATGTCGGAATAAACTAGCTGCTGAATATTGAATTTTTGGCCACGGATACCAAAGATGGAGTTAGTTTCTATTTGGTTAATGGCGTAAACCAAATACAATCTCTTACATGCAAAAGTCTTGAAGCTTGCATCCCAAGTCTTGATTCACTTTTCGATACCGATTCATCCCGATATAACACCGTTTCGAGACGGTGGGTCACATATTGTGGGTGTGAGTGTTAATTTTTTAATTTTTAATTGAGCTTTTTCAAAGATGACGTCACTCAGGCCTTGTTATTGTTTTTGCCATCCGCGTTTGTGAGTTGTTGTCACTAAACTGTATTAACCAGACTATAAAAGTTCATGGCTACACAGAGTTTGTGTGTTGGTCCGTTATACTTCCTGATGGCAATGTTGTGAACTCCTTGGCCAAGCGCATTCTATCTATAGATAGTGTGCTTGGCTAAGAAGCTCACAACATTGCTATCCAAGAAGTATAACGGACCAATACACAAAACTATGTGTAACCATAAACGTTTATAGTCTGGTTAATACAGTTTAGTGAGAATTACTCATAAACGCGAATGGCAAAAAGCAATAATATAGATCCGAGTGACGTCAGCATCGTTCTATCTTTTTACGCAATATCCACTGAACGTGCTCAAAGTGCTTTACAAAGGGTCCCTGACCAACAGCAACACGTAACTTAGAGAACGAGGCATAAAAATATTACAATTTTTTTCGGTACTCATTTACACCTGGCTTCCCAAAAGACCACATAGAAAAAATATGTGTGTGTGTGTGTGTGTGTGTGTGTATGTGTGTATGTGTGTGGATGCGTGGGTTGGTGTGTCGATGGCTGTTTAATAAAAAAAAACAAACCAAAAAAACAAAAAACAAAAAAACAAATTAAAAACAATCAAACAAAAAAAAAAAATACAAAAAACAAACAAAAAAAAAAAAAAAAACATACAAAACAAAATAAACCCTGACATTTGAACTGATCCGACCTTTACGGGTTAAACACCACAAGACATCTGGATTTCTTGTTTTCACAGCCTTGCCTTGCTCGAAATGAATTGGATAACAGAATAATTATGTATTAATTAGGTATTACTAATTCATTATGCTGTTCTCGATCAGGGGAAGAGTTTGCTTGGCATGATGTGCTATGATTATCTATTGAAAAACGCAACCTTGGTTTATGAGTTGCGAAGAGTTATTGGATTTACTTATACTCATCAAAACTAGAGATCTCTTAATCGATTGGGTGGGTAACCGGGACTTGCAGATTTGCGAATTGTTCTGATTTTGGAAAAAAAAAAGGAAAGAAAGAAAAGTAGTCCTTCAGAGCCATTAGGCCCTCGGAGTTTATTCCGGTTTTTATGGCGTGAAACGGACAATAGCAATTGCTAGCTAACCTTTGGATAGGACGCTAGTCTATCAAAAAATACTTTCCGCCAGATGTAACAGACCCAGCAATACAATCACGGTTGGGTGGACAAGGATGGGGGGGGGGGGGGGGGGGGGGGGGGGGGGGGAGTTCAGAAAAGTAATCTCGACTGCACGCGAGATTGATCACTGTCCCTTTGCGTGTGCAGTGAGTGCTCTACCAACTGAGCTATAGGGATTTTGGAAGATGACGTTATTACTTTGAACATGAGGGGCCTTGGACAGTATGATTAAAGCCTTGTATTGGGAAATAAAATGGAAAGTACCGATTGAACTTTGAAAAGTTGTCTTTCAGAGCCATAAAGCCAATGAAGTTAGAGTTTATCCTGTTTCTATAGTTATATGGAGAATGTCGCTTGCTTGAAATACTAAACACTGTGTTGTAGACATCATTTTGCTGAACAACATTCTTTATAGAATGCACTTGTTACTTTTTTGTTTCATTAGGAAAAGTCTATGTTTTGTGTTGGATGGGTGTGATTTTTCGGGTGAAATTCTAAAAAATAGCTGGCAAAGAGAGAGTTATACGCTAGTCTATCGCAAATATCTAACTTTGAGCGAATCAAAAATGCATTTGATGCTTTTAGAAATAATCCTGTTGAGGAGATGGTTGGCAATGGGCGTGGTGACAGCAGCTTCTTATGTGCGGCTATGGTGTGGCCTTGTACAATGAAATTCATCTTCGGAAATGAAAGTCTAATGTTCGGGTCCCGTTCTGAGCGGCACATATTGAGTCATAGGAAAAGGATCTTTACTCACATTCTCTCACCATATTCAGTTGTAAAATGAGTACCTGGACGTCAACCCTCTCCTTACCACCTACATGAAAATCGTCACATTTGTAACGACACAATATACATTTTTTCGTATTCAGATTTATTTTTTACATCACAATGGTCTTTGTTTAATTAATAAGAACATAATGTTGTTTTGTAGAGAGATTGTTTGAGTATAAAAATCTATTTTTATGCTGGATAAGCCCACCAATTTTGGGAAAATAGTGAAAATGATCGGTAAGGCGAGATTTAACAGTATTGCCTCTATAGTAAGAAAAAAAATGTAATATCGCCTGAAAGAATAACAGGCGTTTTGTCTCGTCCTATGTGTTAAATGTTGTTGTTGGTTAAGGACCCCTTGTAGTGCGCTTTGAGCATGTTTAATGAATATAAATACTCACGTTTTATCTTGGCTCACACAAGACGTATTAAGCGACCAGATGAGTGACGGAGATTCCAAATTCTGGCATTGACTTTTAAAAAAAGTAAGGCACTTTATTATTAAAATTATTTTTTGTTGTTGTAGTAACTTGGATTTAAGTCATATATGTTACAGTGAATGACAAAATCATTGTGAAAAGGCGTGAACAGAGATATTGCCAAGTTTAGTTAGAAGGTCAATTATTATCAAAAATGAGTTCTTGACATAAATGATTAAATAAACATTTTTGTACATATCAAATATTATTTTCACTTCTAATTATTTTTGTTACAGCTAGTCAAATTGAAAAAGTATGAAACTTGAGAAAAGTTGCTGGATACCTTTACCATACATCTGACTATAACTTCATGAAAAATAAAGATTAAAATGCTGTGGGGAGCATATTCTTTCAGAAAATGCAAATCCAAAACTTTCACCTTCCAACTGACTATGTCGTCCATTGACATACACTTTAATCATTCCAAAATGTTTCATTTTTCCGGGTATTCCGATTTCCCAATGTAAAAATTGCAGGTCTTCCATTTAGCCGTACACTCCGGTGTGTCCCGTCACATAATCGTCTAGCATGATTTTAACACCGCCTACACATCACCTTATAAATACACCACAAAGCGGTTGGTGGTTTTTGTTCGTGATATACATAGGAACCGGTGTTGAAAAACTATGATATTATTTTATTATTTGTTTGGGAGTTGTGACCAATTATTACTATTACTATTTTTCATTACGAGTCTTGGTTAGTGTAATGGGGTAAAGAGGAAAGATGGCGGACACTCAGACAATGGTCGATCGTTTCCGGTGTCAAATGTTATGACGTAGGTAAGGGGAGACAATATGCCAATAGAACCTGAACGAATAGGCATTTCCCTTGGGCCAATCAGTTGTTATTACAGTGTTATACCGGAAGAGAACTCTTTTGAGTCTGATGAATAATTAAGCGAGGTGCTATCTTTGGCTATTTTCCCCCACGACCCCAATTAAAAATTAATCTAGTTTTTTTCTACAAATACTTCTGGCACAGTCTTTTATTTAGTTTAAATAAAACCATCGTGATAAATACATGTTGCGTTTACAAAACATTGAAATTGTCGAGCTGCGATAGCGGCATAATTTCCATAGCTATTATCAAAGCGGGGTGAATGATAATAGTTTGTTACTGCTGCGACCGATTTTTCTTGTTTTGATATAAGTATCGCCTTTTTTGTACATTGTTACTTTATGTTATGATATTATTATTATTATTAATATTATTATTATTATTATTATTATTATTATTATTATTATTATTATTATTATTATTATTATTATTATTATTATTATTATTATTATTATTATTATTATTATTATTAGTATTATTATTATTATCATCATTATTGTTATTGTTGTTTTTGTTTTCATTATTGTCATTTTAAAAATACCTATATTTAGCTATTTATTTTATTTCATTTATTTATTCATTTTTAACTTTACATTGTCATGCGATATAATTGTCCTGGGCTCGAATCACGCTTTGAGCGGTGCATAGGCCAGTCCAAGCTTGTAACCGCATTATCTCTGTCGGAAAAAAATGTAATATCGCCTAACAGCCGTGTCTTTTGTGTGTTCTGCTGTCGGCTTGGGATCCCTTATAATGCGCTCTGAGCATGTTTTGTGCATATTACGTTATAAAAAGCTCTAATTCGTTTTCAGTGACTAATAATACTATGAATGACACGTATCTGTCAATGCTATTCAATAATAGAATTATATAATCCTTTAGTTATGATTGGCATCGTCATAGGTCTTATTACAACCAATTTATTAATATAACCGGTTATCTGCCGTATTCCAGAAAACATGTACTTTAAAAAATGGCCATTAATCTCGTCCTTCAAATATCGATCGATTTAAATGACCCTCAGCTTTGTAATGGTATTATCCTGAGATAGCTTGTTTAAAACCCAACCCCCTCCCCCCCCCCCCCCAAGAACAAAACATTGAGCTTTTATACAGCGCAATAACTGCCCATATTAGTGCTCTAAACGCTTTGCACTGAGTCCTTGTCCAACAGCAACAGTTATTATTATGTAAAACGAGACATGACACCTGTTAGACAATATTACAATTTTATCCAGGTACTCAATCTACACCTGAGGACGTTGGAGTTTTTGAGTAAATTGCCTTTTCCAAGGACTCAACTATGCGCCACTCAGAGCGGGACTCGAACCAAGGACCATATGATCCGAAGGCGAGAGTCACACCATTAAACCACATTATATTTGTGACCCTTCGCCTCAAAACGGTATTAAGTCGGGTTGGTTCAGATGTTGAAAATTGAATTTTTAGCCAGAAATATCAGACTTGTGTTGAGTTTATATGATTTATAGAGGAGAATGGATACCATATTTTAGGGTACTAATGCCAACCATTTTTATTTTTGACCAGTTTAAAATTAAATTCGGTTTTTAAGCATCGGATTCGTTCCGACATATTACCGTTTTGAGACGATGGGTCACATTTACACAATGTAAATCATAGTTTATTTGAATGGGACGATGTAACACATATGTTTTAACTCAACAATCCTTAACGTTTGAGACGAGGCATGGCATTCAGATGTCAGACCTGCATATATATATGTAGATGTCGGTTGAGTCCTATTCAAACTGTAATCTTAATTTAAAAAAAAATACAACTTAAAAAATAATACACCTAAAAAAGAAAAAAAACCCGAACCGCCCCCCCCCCCCCCCCCACCAAATAAAAAAAAAAAAACCCCAAAAAACACAACAAATAAAACCCAAAACAAAAACAACACATTTTTGAAACTTTGAAACCATAAAACTTGTCCTTTAAATATAGATCAATTTAAAAAAAAAACCCTAATCTCGTCTAAAACTCCCAAACCTGAGACTTCCTTTATCCCAGGACCTTATAATTTTTGACAAGATGGGGGTTAATTTAAAATACGTAAAATAGTTGATTGACGAGATTTCGGCCAATCTAATTTCAACCAGTTAACTAGAGCACTCTGGAAAAAGACAATATTTAAAAATTTGGCCAGAAAACTTGTCCTTCAAATATCAATCTATTTACATCTTGTCAAAAACTCAAACCTGGGATCACGCCTGGTCTTCCTTAAAATGCCAGGTTTGAAGCCCTTTGCCAAGGTGAGGGTCGTTTAAATAGATCGTGCGGCTATGTGGTCTAGTGGTTTGGCAATCGCTTTCGGATCGGAAGATCCTGGGTTCGAGCCTCGCGCTCGGCGCATAGTTGATCCTTGGAAAAGGCTCTTTACTCACATTCTCTCAGGTGTAAAATGAGAACCTGGCCGTTAACAGCGTTGTCTTTGTCAGAAAAATTGTAATATCGCATAACAGGCGTCATGTCCCGTCCTACATGTTAAATGTTGCTGTTGACCAGGGGCTCTTTGTAAAGCGCTTTGAGCACATATAGTCGATATTGCTCTATATAAAGCTCATTTTAAAAAAATAAAAAAAATTGAGAGCTTTTGCCAAAGTTAGGGTCATTTAAATCTATCGATATTTGAAGGAAGTGATTTCTGGCTAAAACGGTTAGAAATGTGTTATTTTTTTTTCACAATACGACCGTATTCGGTTACAAGTTTTCATGGTAGTACAATAGTACTGCCGTACTCTGGAGAAAACTATATTAAAAAATTTGGCCAGAAAACTCGACCTTCAAATATCGATCGATTTAAATGACCCTCATCTTGGAAAAAAAACAAACTCTCAAACCTGGGACTTTGATCGAGTCCAAGATTTGAGCGTTTTTGCCGAAATGATGGTCATTTAAATCGATGGATATTTGAAGGACGAGTTTTCTGGCCAAATTTTTAAATATGTGTTTTTCCAGAGTACGGCAGAATAGTATTTGGATAATGACCCTGGTCGTAATACAAACATGGCAGCCCTCGGTATGAGTCATAATGTACTATTAGTATTATGAGTCAAGCATGGCATTGTGTGTTTCTGTGTGTGTGTGTTTGTTTGTCTGTGTTTGTGTGTGTGTGTGTGTGTGTGTGTGAGAGAGAGAGAGAGAGAGAGAGAGAGAGAGGGAGAGATAGATTGATATATATA